>NC_092810.1:5748525-6348525 GCF_040954645.1 Diabrotica undecimpunctata
CTCACTTGAATGTTTAACATATCGGTTAAATCCATCAGAACCCAAGAGAGGTAGTAAAAGGTTGTACAGATAATAGCCAAATCAAGTTTATAAAGAGACTACCAATACTGCTGCTGCACACACTCACGGTAGTTGTAGGCTTTCACTCGTGGTTGTTTCTCGTACGGGGGAAGCTGGCTTTACCGATTTGTACACACGTGTCTCGAGGTATTAACACTAAGATCAACAGATAGAGCACATTTGCCTCTGTTGTCTATATGATTCAAAAGAGGGTTCACGGCATTTTTCGCGTAACTAGCAGAGAGATAGAGAGAGATATATATACAGGGTGATTGATTAGTGTGAGGAAGCTCAGTAGATCTCTTATAGTAAAAATTACAAAAAAAAAGTAATTAACAAAAATTTTAGGTAACTTTAAACTCCACATTTTAAAATTAGTTACAATCTTACAGCGTGTTCCGTAAGATGGTGGCAGACCAAACTTATGTTTTTTTAAACGGAACACCCTGTATTTTATTTGAAATTTTAAATCTAAAGAAGAATCAACTCAAATGTAAAGATTTATTATGTTATACCAGGTATTTAAAAAGTTATAACCAATATTACGTGAAAACCGTATCAAGTTTAACTCCCTGTATAATTAAAAAGGAGTATAAAAACATTGATCTATTGCAACCATAGTTTTTTAATAATTGTTAAAAATTATAAAACATAATAAAACAATTATGGACTTGGAGAAAGGAGCGAAAGAGGGCAGAGACTAATACAGTTCTGCCAAGAAGAGAATGCATTATAGCAAATACTTTGTTTCAACAACTTAAAAGACGACTATATACTTGGAAATCTCCAGCTGATCAAGAAGGAAAGGTAGTCAGAAATCAAATCGAGTACATTATCATTAACAGAAGGTTTAGAAACAAACAAAAGATTCAAACTGAAATTAAAAATAATAAAAACCTAGACATATCAGAAAAAACATAATAATCGACTCCTAAGAAATGCAGAAGTAAATTATGAGATTAAAAAATAGCTAGAAAGATCTGAACAAGAAAATATTGGACAAAATATTAATATAATGAATTCCGCCATGGTTACCATAGCAGACGAAGTTTTGAAATCAGAAAAAGAGCCAGTAAAGAAAAAGGATTGGATGACTGATAACATACTAGACCTTATTCAGCAAAGAAGAAATTGTAAAAATAAAGATGAGACTCGATATAGAGAAATACATCGACAAATAAGATACGAGGTTAAGCGAGCAAAAGAGGCCTGGATGAAACAGAGATGTCGTGAGATGGAAGAACTACAAAGAAAACATGACTAGTTTAATATTCACAAAAAACTTAAAGAAATTACCTACATTCAGAGAAAAAGAACTCCTCATTTTATGAGAAACTCCAAAGGTAAAATTATTCTCGACTTAAATGAAAAAAAGAAAGAATGGACCAACTATATAAAAGAGCTCTTCCTGGATACGAGGCCACCACTTAACACCACAAAGTATACGAATACCGGTCCTAGTATTTTAAAAGCAGAAGTAGAGAAAGCCATCAAACAAAGCAAAAATGGGATATCTCCAGGCCCTGACCAAATACCATCAGACTGGCTCAAACTTCTAGACCACGACAATGTCTCAGAACTAATAAACATTTATAAGCACATATACGAAACTAGAACACTGCCACGAATATGGTTAGAGTCTACATTTATCCCACTTCCAAAAAAACCTAATACATCATCATGTAAAGACTTTAGACTAATTAGTCTCATGAGTCACTCTCTCAAGCTACTTCTTAGGATAATTCTTAATAGAATCAAGTAGAAATGCGAAGACACAATGGGAAATAAACAATTCGGTTTTAGAGAAGGATTGGGAAGAAGGGAAGCTTTGTTCTCAATGCAACACTACTTTAACGATCATGGGAAGTACAGAAACCAATTTACGTCTGTTTTATAGATTTTGAGAAGGCGTTTGATAGGGTTCAACATGGTAGGCTATTCGAATATCTAGAAATGATTGGATATATATATATATATATATATATATATATATATATATATATATATATATATATATATATACAAGGATTTCCACAGTTTTCCTCAACCGTTTTCTCCAATTTTTCCTGTTTAGCCAGTCCCCTTCCTGTAGGTTTCTTCTACTAATTGCTTTGTCCACTTCATCTCTGAAAGATCTTCGGGGTCTGCCTCTCTTTCTTCTTCCTATCGGGCTCCACTCTGTTATTCTATTTATCCACCGATTTTGGTCTGCTCTTCTGACATGTCCGTACCAGGTTAACCTCTTCTGTTCGATGTAGTCTATTATGTCGGAGATCATTCCCATTCTCCTCTTAATCTCCATGTTATTTATTCTTCTTCTTGTTACTCTGCAGCTTCTCCTTAGGAATTCCATCTCTGTTGCTCTTATTTTGTTTTTGGTTTTCTTATTTATTGTCCAATTTTCACACCCATAAGTGAGGATACTTCTTGTCATGGTATTATATATTTTTTTCTTTGTTGTCATGCTGATGTTCTTATCCCATAGTACCGGGTTCAATTTTCGTATGCAGTCTCTTGTTTGTCCTAGTCTATTTTTTATATCTTCCTCCGTTGTTCCTTTGTTTAATATTATGAAGCCTAAATACTTATACTTGTCTGTTCCTTTGATTTGTTTACCTTCGTCTATTTCCAGCTGTTTTATTTCTGTATCCTCCGTTGTTAGGTATTCAGTTTTCTTTAGGTTTATTTCCATCCCATTCTTTGTATATTCCTGATCCAGTTTTCTCATCATAAAACTGAGGTCATCCTCGTCTTGTGCGATCACTATTTGGTTGTCGGCAAAACTTAGCGTATATAGATATTCGTTCCTTACTGGTATACCCATTCCTTGATTCGAATAGATGATAAAGATCTGAGACTTTTACAACATCTCTATTGGAATCAAGAAGCTTCTATTCTGGTAGACGGCAAAGTAACAGAAAAAATTTGTATTCAAAGAGGTGTTAGACAGGGTTGTGTGTTGTCCCCAACTTTATTTAACGTTTACTCAGAAATCATTTTTAACGAAGCCTTGGAAGGGAAATGTGGTGTTCGAATCGGGGGAGAAACTATTAACAACATCAGATATGCAGAAGACAACGCGATTATGGCTGAAAGTATCGAAGATCTTCAATTCCTTATAGATCGAGTCACTAGAGAATGCTCTAATAATGGACTAAGCATAAATACTACGAGGAGCATTTATGAAACTTTGAACTATGAACTTACAGCTGAGAATTAACTTCCTAAAATGTTATGTGTATTCTGTATGGATGCGAAACCTGGATTATAAACAAATTAGAAGCCTTCGAGATGTGGTTGTATCGTAGAATGCTCAGAATACCAAGGGTTCAACACATTTCAAACATAGAAGTCTTGAACAGAATAGATCAAGGTGAAGGCGACTTAATAAAGATGATAAAAAAGAGAGAACTCGAATATGTGGGGCATATACTGAGAGGAAGCAGATAAAGGATAATGCAGTTGATACTCAATGGAAAGATCGACGGAAAAAAAAGAATTGGTAGGAAGAAATACTCATGGCTCTGAAACCTTTGTCAATGGACTGGCTTATCAGCAGATGAATTATTACATGCCGCACAAGATCGAGAACGATATCGGCAAATCGTCATGCAAGCTACCACGCCTAAAACTTGGGCACGGTACTCAAAGAAGAAGAAGAAGATATTTGTAGACGAGCAGATTCCATAATCACTTGACGTTTATCGATCGTTTTTTATTTTAAAGCCGTTTTTTAGAGGATATTGCCTAATAGAAAGTATCGGATATCAAAATGGTTAGGTAAAAGCGTGAAAACAGTCGTCATATGATAACAGCATACATTTATCTTAATACTCGGCTACTATGTAATTGTCTTTAGAAATTAATTCTCCGTTTAATTATGGCTTCCTGGACATAATAACTTTTTAAACACTTTAGCAATAAATTCAAATAAATTTTCAATTGTATTGCACAAGCCATTGATAAAATCAAATAAAGGTATATTTGCACAAGTGTGTAGTTGAATTATTACCGATATGATTGCATTTCTTATGGCTTTTAAGCTCAAGATAAACCGATAAGGATCTTCAATAAATTTCTTGGATTTAAACGTATGTAACAACGGTTCTCAACATTGGAATTCGTACTATCTAGGGAAGTTGTTCGATAGTTTATATAAATAGGAAGCAGTTAATAAGTGAAAAGTTGTAATTTCTCATAATAAAGACAATATCAATTTCATCAGTTAAAATGTTCTAACTGTAACACTAAGTAGGAATATTTTCTTTAATTAAATTACGTCAAATGGATGTATTTTTATACATTACATTACATTCTAGTATTTCAACACCAATTCCCTTCATATCGATTTTTTAAATAAGAAACTAGCCTCATCCTGCTATGCAATAAGATCTGTTTCGAAGGAAATCAGTTTAGCATGTTCCAAAATAACATATTTTACTTTATTCAAGTCTCATCTTCGGTATGGTCTTCCTTTTTCGGGTTCTAGGATAGCTGCCCAATCTGATGTTATTTTTAAATTTCAAACAAAAGGAATACAGTATCTTTGTGGCCTGGGTAGAATAGCACATTGCAGAAGCTACTTCAAAAATCACGGGATTTTAACTCTTCTCTCTTTATATATTGTAAAAACTATTTGCTTAATTCGTAAACACCTACATGTCTTTCCTGCAAGACCTAATCATGACTACGGCACCAGAAATTCAACCTTTGATGTGTATTTACCGATCCCGTAAACTGAGTTAGTAAAGAAATCTATATTATATTCGGCAAAAAAATTATACAACCATCTTCCTTTGCAACTTAAATCTGCAACTTTTTTTCTTAAGTTCTGTAAAATGACAAAAGCTTATCTATCTAAAAGACCATATTATTTAGTGGAAGAGTTTCTTAACGAATAACTAAGAAATTACGGTACGTTTATATAACAAGTAACTTCTTTTTCTTCTTTTGGCATCATAACCCTGGATGGGTCTTTGCCTGTCTGGCTATGTCCTTCCATTCAGATCTCTCTTGGGCCCTTCTCCTCGATTGTCTTATATTCATGGTTTTCAGGTCGTCTTCCATCATCTGTCATCGTCACTGTAACATCTTCTTTGTGGTTTTCGTATCTTCTTGTCGCTAAACATATCCCAGCCATGACAGTCTTTGACTTTTTACAAATCTTACACTGGCATATCCTTCATTCAGTTCATTAACCTCACCGCTTCTCCTGATTCTCCATATGCCGTCTTCCTCTTGCACCGGGCCACATACTTTTCTCAGTATCTTTCTCTCGAATGTCCTTAGTTGGGCTTCCGCTTTTTTCATCATTAGCCAGGTTTCACAACCATAGGTTACTACAGGTCTAATCAAAGTTCTGTATATAGTCATTTTGGTTCTTTTGTCTAATGATTTTGATGTCATCAATATTTTATTAGCATGGTATGTACGATTTCCACTGGAAATACGTGCATTAATTTTGCTACGTACGGAAATTTTCTGATTAATTTCTGTGCCCAGATATGTGAAGGCATCCACACGTTCAACAGTATAGTTATCTATTGCTATATTATTTTCATTCTCAGTTGTTCTTTTAATGATCATGTACGTAGTTTTTGTTTCGTTTATTTTAAGACCTCTTTTTTGTGCTTCAGGATCAATTTCCTTGAACGTTTCCATTAGTCGTGTCTTATTTCTACTAATAATGGCAACATCGTCTGCATATGCGGCAATTTGTACTGTTTTGGTGTTTATATGGCCGGTTACATTGGTTTTTCTGATGACTGCTTCAAGAACTAGGTTGAACAGCATAGTTCAAAGTCCGTCTCCCTCTCTCACCCCCATGTTGATGTCAAATAGGGGAGACAGTACTCCAACTACTCTAACTGCTGCTTTTGAACCCTGAAACGTAATTTTTATGAAGCTGATATATTTTTTTGGTATAACTAGATTTCGATGGTGTTCCAGCATTTTGTCTCTTTTCACACTGTCAAAAGCTTGTTTAAAGTCTATATACATATTATATAGTTTTATGTCATATTCATAAGCTTTCTTTTGTATTATTCTAAGTATGAATATGTTGTCTGTAGTGGCTCTATTTGGTCTGAATCCATTTTGATAATCACCAATTATATTTTTGGAGTATTCTGACAATCTAGTGTAGATAATGCCAGAAAGGATTTTGTATATTATATTTAGCAAAGTAATTGGTCTGTAATTCTGACATTCCCTCTTATCTCCTTTTTTATATATTGGCTACATAGGACCAACTGCTCATTCCTCCGGAATTTGCTCGTTGGTCCATACCAACTTTATCAGGCAATGGATTCGTCTCCAGAGTTCGGATCCTCCATATTTCAACAATTCTGCCTAAACTCCTTCCGTTCCTGGCGCTTTACTGTTTTTTAGTGTCTTTACAATATATAATTCATCTGTTCCATGACGAGAGGGAAAATGAGCAAGATATAGGTGAAGAAGAACAATACCTACAAATTTTACCCTCAGAAGTAAAGAATGCCCTACAGAATGCCAAACAAGGAAAAACACCGGGTCCTGATCAAATTCCAGTTGAACTGTTAAAAGCCTTAGATGACAGTAATATAAAGAGACTCACCCAAATTCTCAACCACATATATGTAGAGGGAAACATTCCGGAGGAATGGCTTAAATCGATATTTTTACCTCTACCAAAAAACAACAATCCCAAATCATGTAATGACTATAGATTGATAAGCCTAATGTACCACCCTTTAAATATTCTCTTGAAAATTGTTAAAAACCGAATTTATAAGAAATGTGAGGAGCAGATAGATCAAACGCAGTTTGGCTTCAGAGGAGGCATGAGTAAAAGAGAGGCATTATTTGCGTTGACGGTACTCTTGCAAAAATGTCGGGAATATAACAAGAGTGCATATGTATGCTTCATAGACTTTAGGAAGGCCTTTGACCGAGTGCAGCATATGAAGTTAATACTTGAATTAAAAAACATCAACTTAGACAAAAAAAGACATTGAGTTTATTAAGGCTATATACTGGAACCAGAAAGGTGAACGATATAGAAACAAATAATATACCGATTGCGAGAGAGGTCAGGCAAGGATGCGTCTTGTCTCCGACGCTTTTTAACGTGTACTCACAGGTCATATTCAGAAAAGCCTTATGGGAAAGAAAAGAGGGAATAAGAATTGGTGGAGAAATCGTAAACACCATGAGATTTGCAGATGACACGGTAACTATGGCTGAGAGTATAGAAGAACTACAAACTTTACTAGATGCAATAAATAGTGAATGCATTCAAATGGGACTTGAAATCAACACAGATAAGACCAAATTTATGATAGTATCAAGGAGTCCAATAAATAATGAACAACTAACCCTTGGTGGACAGCGCAAATAGAGAGAGTGCCAAAATATAAATATCTGGGAGTTTACATCAACACAGAATTAGATCCAGACTCAAAATCATCTTCATCGTCAGAAGAAACTGTCTCTGCAATAGATATTTGCGATAGCGGCGATGGATTTTCACAAACTCTATTCTCGTTATGTGCAGCTCTGTGCTTATATAGTGTGTTGACCAAATTTATTTAATAATTAACTGTTGGTATCTTTCCTTCGATTTGGTCTCAGAACCAAATTATCTTAGGTTTCTTAATTTTCTCCTTAAACCCAAAAAAATTAAGTGGCGCCCTGTTTTTATCTTATCGTATCTTTGGTAATTTTACCCATCTATCTTTTTGTTTATTTCTGTATCTTTTCTGATATCTCTTATCCTATATTTACTTATTTCGTCCGTTGGACCCATTCCCGGTTCCAAAAGCTAGTTTCGAACCCACGACTCGCTCTCCACCAACCATCTGGCTGCCGTCCGCAGTGTCTCCATTGGTGACCTTTCTAGCACCATCCAAAGAAGGTTTCCGAGGTTACACATATTTTTATGGCCATATTATTTAATAATATATTTATATTTATATATTTTTATTTGTACTAACATTTAGGTTTTTGTGGCTCATAAAACGTCCAAAAGATGTTTTATCAGACTTTTTCTCATTTCTTCAATACACTTATTATCTTTGAAATATCATCGTTGCCAAAATAAATATTTAGGTACAGCAAAATAATTAAGGTCATAGAGAACAACAAACTGTAATTATATTTTGCAATAATGGGAAGCTATAAAAATAAACGGTAAAATATACCTGAAGGATATAAATCGGAGGCAATAATTTATACAAAAATACTTTCTATTTAATAACAAGCTACCAATCAATATTTTAATATTCATCAGCATATAATTGAGGTGCCAGATTGACTCGATGGCACGCTTCAGATTCGTTTTATTTAAATATTTATTGTAGGCGTTTTTAAAAAAATACTATATAATAAATTTGACAATGACAATGTAATGAAAGTAATATGAAAGAACAATCAAAAAGTGACATCTTAAAAAAGGGAGAATAATAACGGTTTACCTAAGAAGAACCACTATCGTGTATTTACACCTACATAATTACTATCCTGGGGTCATAGATGACCCGAATTTTTAAAATCTCTAAACAAGATATAAAAATATATTTATTATTTTTTTTTGTATTTTTTATAATTGCATGTGTATATAAAAAAGAAATTTTTGTCAACTTAAATTTTATTTCAAGAAAATTAAGATGCTATAATACAAATTAAAGAACTTTTAAAAGAAATTTTAATCAAGAACATAACTCATTATTATAACAAAAAAATGTCTATCTTAAATTGAAATTAACAATTCATTTTCTGAAAAGTAGTTTATAATAATAACCTCTTAACCCAATACAAAAGAAAATCATAATGGGGTTACCATATAAAAAATAGCAGTCATGTTTTTTTCGTAATTTTAGAATATTACGACAAAAATATTTGAACAACCAATATCATGGTCCTATGATATTCTGTGCAAAATGTGGAATGTTTGTTATCCGTACCTCTGAGACACAAGTACAAGTAGCATATACGTCTTACAACTGGCCTTTCTGGTCTAGTCTGATCTTGATGAGTAATTTTATTTTCTAAAATGTTTTGGATATTATCGAGCGTAATTCTCTAGATAAATTTGGCATTGCAAATCTTACTTCTAAATGTTCATTTATAAGACTGATTACCAGCTCTTGTATAAAATGCGACCGACTTTTTCTAACCCCAGGAATAGCTGCATGAAAAATAATGTGACTGTTTACTATAGCAATATCGATTATGGAATACCAAATTACTAAAGGCCATCGCTGGCAAATTCGACCTGAACGATAAAGTGCACATTTGTGATTAATTGCATCAACGCCCCCTTTCAACGAATTGTATAAATCTATTATATCAGGATTTTTACTTTCCTGGTCAACAGATTTGTCGTGATGCATGGACGACAACATAAATACACTTTTATTTTTTTAGGGGCATATGATACAATTGTATTGTCTCGTGAAAAACCAAATAAACACTTATCAACTTCGTAATTTTTATTTGGTTTAAATTGTGAAGGAATTTCTCCCTTATTCTTACCCATTGTGCCTACACAGGTAAGTCGAAGTTTTTTAGTTTATCAACTAGCTCTATTGAGGAGAATCTTTCGGGCATCTACCTATAAACCTAACCAGCATCTTGTCCACTGTAACATATTCGAAATAGGTGTAGGTTGCTATACTGTTAGATACGAGACAGTTAAATAAATATGAGACTGTTGCAACTCGAACTCCATTTCCTTTTTTTGCTCTGTTATTTCATGATTGTCAAATCTTATTGCTGCGAAAAGAAATAAGAATCGTTCTTTTGATAATGTAGTACGAAAAATTGGCCTACCTAAAACACTTGTCGAAAATAATGAATCGACATTCTGATGATTATACTCTAGAACACCTGAAAGGTATAAAAGACCCAAAAAACTTTAAGTTTACCTTCGTTTAGACGAGCGTTTCCCAAACTGTGCTCCGCACACGAAAATGTCTTTTTCACAACAATATACCAGAAGAAAACTTTTACAGGTCCATATCCAGTAAATGGACTTGGGTAGAAAAGCATTCGACTGTTATATTCGAAGCCCTCTACAGAGCGGCCGAGGATCTAAAGGTGTTTAAGGCCCTTATTAATTCCCCCGAGACGACATGGCGCCCGATAACGTGGATTATTCTGAACCTACGCCCAGATCGATTCACTGAAGGCAACACACGATTGACTTCAACATGGGTTGAAGTCAAGAGAACAGTGGGGAGAGCCACGGAGTGTTAGAAAGCTATACTCTAACACTCCGACATCGAGGCCTTCTGCAGATCTGATGCCTTCAGTGAAGTCAGTCCCTTACAGGCTCTCCGGGAGCTAAGTGCTCTTGGGGCTCTGCTTTATGCAATTTTTTCCATACACTGTGGCTGAGAGTTTATTCTACTGTAACCTGGTATTTTTATTTCGACTTAATATTTGTTATGTATAAATATCTTGTCTTTTTTAAGAAAAGATACCAGAAGAAAACTTTTACAAGTCCATATCCAGTAAATGGACTAGGGTAGAGGAGCATTCGACTGTTATATTCGAAGTCCACTACAGAGCGTACGAGGATCTGAAGGTGTTTAAGACTCTTATTAATTCATCCGAGACGACAGTACCTATCAAAAAACTGTGTATCATTGCAGCGTTCATGCTCGAACTGTAAGTTTGTAATTTGTAGAACAGGTGCAGTGGACGTGATGCCGACGTGGATCCACGCGCTAGGTCGTCAGAAAATGCTGTGTAGCCCAACAGCGGTTTCTCGAACTCATTGAAAATACACAGGGATATTTCGGCATTTATGCATATTTAAGTGCTGTGCCAGTCAAGAGATCCATCGATAATTTTCTGTACCATTTTATTCCTTTACGTAATGGCGAATTATAGCTTTTCATTTGATCTGATATAACAATGAAGCTTTTATATTTATTATATTCGATGACATTCTTTGGCTTTATAACATCACTGCGTGCCTTCTGCATTATCACTATTTCGTCAGCGAATTTGGTAATAATAATATCAGCACATCTCGCTTGTCTATCCACTCCTGAACAACGATGCCCGAATTACTTTGCTCAGCTACATGTTTGCCTACTTTTAATTTTTTGGAAATGACGTTTTTGAGATTATATTTGCTATTTGCACGTAGCGTACCAATCATATAAGTTTTTCGATGTAGGAGTTTATGTACAGTTTAAGTGTGACAGAACTGTAGTAGTTATCAATCGCAAGTGTTCGTGCTTTGTCAAGCAGTCCATCCATAAGTTTAATGACTAAATTTATTGGTACGGTGCTACCTTCAGCATGTCCTTTTCCACAATAAACGTTAAAATCGTAGGTATACCCACCTTCCAGACAAAGTTTGAATACTTTTATCCCAAATTTGTGCCTCTTATTGGCAATATACTGCCTGAATTTTAGTCGCCCTTGAAAAGGCACTAAAGTTTTGTCAATGCACAAGTTTTCCTTTGAAACGATGGCAGCCTTGAATTTATCCTTCAGTATGCTAACCAAGGAAACGATCTTCTGTAAACGGTCATCTGTTGTTACTGAATTATCGTTGAAATGCAGCGTTTTCCACAATAACTGGAAGCGATTCATTGACATTACTTTTTTAAGGGCGATTTGTTGTAAAAGTTCTCGTATAATTCTGTATGAAAACCTGCAGAATTATAGTCCCTAAATGTAAATTTCTGTAAATTTTCGCTGTTGACCGGCTCCCAGACAATAGCTTTCGTTCATTGCATTGGATACTATTGGTTCTTCTAAAATTTCCTGTTCGGAGACTTTAGAATGTTGGGCAATGACAGATTCTACAACAGCATCAACATGGTCTCCGTAGTTCGTATATTCTTTTTCTTTATTCCTGTTGCTACTATCTTACTGCTGTTTGTCTTGATTATAATCCAATTTTCAGCCCTATATGCCATAATACTTCGCACTAATGTTTTATAAATCTGTTTTTTTTGTCTTCATATTTAGGTATATATTCCACCATACTGAGTTAAGTTGTCGGATTGCTGTTCTTGTTTGTCCTAATCTTTGCTTAATATTCATTGACATTACTTTTTAAATATTATTCACATAGATCAATCTTTGATCAGTACGAATGAAAAGATGGAAAATGACATAATCCTATCCATATAACTATACCCAGGAATCGTTTTATTTGCAGGGCATAACGATTTGTTTCTTCGAACTAAAAATTAAAAAATATCATGGATAAAAGACAATATCATCTACAAAGTATTCGTAGAATTGAAAGGGCAATTTGTTGTAAAAGTTTTCGTATAATTCTGTATAAAAACCTGCAGAATTATAGTCCCTTTAATTGTAAATTTCTGTAAATTTTCGCTGTTGACCGGCTCCCAGACAATAACTCCATTCATTGCATTTTATACTATTGGTTCTTCTAAAATTTCCTGTTCGGAGACTTTAGAATGTTGGGCAATGACAGATTCTACAGTAGCATCAACATGTTCTCCGTAGTTCGTATATTCTTTTTCTTTACTGGTGGACGCCGATACATCTTGTCTTTTCTTTTCATCTTTTCATCCTTGTTCTTTTCTTGTGTTTTCTTTTTTTATTCTGTTCCGGAATATTCGATTCGTCTTCACTGTCACTAGAATCAGTTGGTTTGTTTTTCTGGTACGACTGCATTGTACAGCTCTAATCTAAGTACTAACAAGAAAACGCCGCGGTGACGGTGCCTTCGCTTGTTAGATTTGCCGACGCGTTATCAACATCGACAGACACGGCGTGATACCACGTTGGATTCTAGTGTGGTATAATCTTTGCTTAATTTCTTCCTCTGTTGTTGCCTTTTTCGTATTTATAAACCCCAAGTATTTGAATTTATCCTTTTCTTTGATTGTTACGTTGTCATCAATCTGTAGATCTTCTATGTCTTCTTCACTTGTAGATAGGTACTCTGTTTTCGCGAGGTTAATATCTAGGCCAGCCTTGGTATATTCTTCTTGTAGTTTCTTCATCATGTAGCTGAGGTCTTCTTGGTCTTGTGCAATCACTACTTGATCGTTTGCAAAGTTAACGTATATATTTATCCGTTTCGTACCGGTACTCCCATGCTTTCGCATTTTCTTTTCCATGTAGTCAAGGCTTTCTTTAAGTATATTTTAAATAGGGTTGGAGATGTGGAACAACCCTGCAGGAGCCCTTTTGTTGTGGTGAAGTCTCCTATGATTCTTGTTCCCATTTTAATGGATACTTTATTTTTTTATACAGAGCTTTTGTAGTTTCTATGAGTTCCGTCTGTATTTCTAATTTGTACATTGTCTCCCATAGTTCTGACCTTGGTACAGAGTCATACGCCTTTCTGAGGTTCACAAATGCCAAATGTATATTTTTATTTTTTGCTTTTTTCTTTTCCAACAGTTGTTCCAGTGTGTATATGTGGTCTATGCATAATCTTTCTGCCGTGAAGCCTGTCTGATCCTCCCCGATTTTGCGTCTTATCGCTTGCTCTATTTTTTTCGCAGTATCTTTCCATATAATCTTCCCATTGCTCATATTACGCTTATTTCTCCGTAGTTTTTGCATCGTTTTCTATCTCCTTTCTTAAATATAGATGTCATATATGCCTCCGTCCATTCCTTTGGGAGCTGTTCTCCATTTATGGCTTTCTGAAATATCCATTTTATCATCCGGTGTAATTTTTTTGAGCCGTACTTTATAAGCTGAGGTGAGATGCCTCCAGGTCCCGGTGCTTTCTTATTTTTGATTGCTATTATGGCCTCCCTCATTTTCATATCTGTTGTTTCTATTTCTTGTTGTGGAGACATACTTCGTCTTCGCCTGTTTTATTTTCCAATGAATTGTGGTCCCTTGTAATAGTCCTTCCATTCTTTGTCCTGTATATTTCCCAATTTAATTTTTTCTTTTGAGTTTTGTTTCAATCCTTTCAGTACTTTCCATGACTCCAAATTCTTGTACCTCCTATGTATGTTTCAATATTTAAGCAGGTTCTTTCCCATTCTTCATTCTTTTATTGTGATATTTGTTTTTTCACTTCTCTATCCTTTTCTCTATATTCTTTATAAACTTCATCGTTGTTTGTAGTCAGCTATTTTCTATAGAGTTGCTTCTTTTCTTCAATTATTATTTTTGTTGGTTCATTTATTTCATAATAGTGCTGTTTATTTGTTAATTAGCAGCGAATGCTGCTTGTTTTAAACTAGCCTTTATATGCTCGTATATTTCTTCGATATTGCCGTTTCTGAATTCTATTAATTTTTGGTCTAGACGTTGTTTGTATAGTCTTCTTACTGATTGTTCTTGGAGTAGTTCTATATTGTATTGTTTTTCTCTTATAGTGTTCAACGGTTCTTCTGTAGAGGGGGTCTTGTTATGTTTACAATTAATGCCCATTTTGCTGTCAGTAGTTTATGGTCAGTTTCACATTCTGCTCCTCTTCTGACTCTTACATCTTTTATCTTTATTGTGGTATCTGGTTTGGTTATTATGTAGTCTATTATCGATTTCAGCTTTCGTGTTTCTTGCGTCCATGTATATTGATGAATATTTTTATGTCTGAAGAATCCGTTGGTGATTTTTAGGTTGTTTAGTTAGCATAAATTAATCAGACGTTCTCCGTTATGGGTTTGTTCATCCTTTTCAAATCTTCCCACTACTTTATCGTTTTCTTTCTTCTAGAGTTGTTCCGTGAACAACTCTAGAATATCAGTATATTCTAGTATATACACTATCATTTCCATATATCAGAATCACTGTCTCTTTACCGTATATGTCTATATGCATTTTAATTATTCTCTCGTTAAATTGGTTCCCATGTTCTAACCCTGTTCTTTCACTTATTTTTGATTAGTATTCCCACTCTTGCCTTTGCTCTACATTTCTTAGTAACTCCGCTCCAGCAGTGGATATGGTCTTCTATTGTTTCCATTCCATTTCCTTTCTTTTTGGTTTCTGTTGTTACTAGTATGTCGATGTTGCTTTCTCTAAACTCCTTCATCATTTCCGTCGCCTTTTTGTTCCATCCTTGTATATTCCACGTTGCACATATGAACGTTTTATCTTTTTTCGTTTTGATTTTTCTTTTTCTTTTTCTTTCGGTCTCTCATAGGCATTTTGTGATAAAAACTGTGGACTCACATTTTGAAAAATTAAATTTTAACCAAATTTGCATTTTAGTGTTAGATTTTGATTTGAAAGTTAAAGAAAGTAGTAGAAATACTTCAAAAAAAGTGGTCCGCCAATGAATATATTAAAATTTTCAATATGGTGGCACTTTACCTGTTACACTAATTACTATTTTAATAGGAATAAGCCACAGTTGACGTTTAAAATAAGTTTAATAATAATGAGGTGCCTAATTAAATTGAAACGTCAATAAACTTGTTTGTTATACATTTTCGCAGAACTTTTTAAAATAGTATTTTTTTGAATACAATTTCCTAAATGGAAATTTCTAAATTTCTAAATTTCCTAAACGTCAATCATTAGTTAAAAATGTAATTTTCATTACAATCAATTGTAGCATTATCTCATATAAACATTTAAGTTAGAAGAGGTTTGGACGCTCAGTAGTATTCAATCAATTTACAGCTTCCTTGATTGTTTTACATAAAAAGCACATTTTTCAATTATCAATGTTTTAGAATTAGATATTATGCACATATGTTGTCTGGAATAATATGACAATAATATACACGAAGACAATTTTACCATTTATTACATTCTGTTCACCACATGGCGTTCATTTTTAATGGTATATAAGTCGGATCTTTTGAGGCTACAATGGTTACTTCAAACGCATAAAACTCTGGTTGCATACTGAAAATAATCCTCTTTAACTCATTCTTTTTGATCTTGTCATTGACTTCACCTACCATCTTACTAATACTATAAAATTTGACCAGAAACAAACAGTTGATGAACGACAAACCTATAAAAATATTTAATGATTGCAATGTTTGTAAATATAAATTTAAATGCATGAAAATACGGCATTCTGCAGGAGATACAGAAAAATAAAAGATACAGAAATAAAAAGTATTTTAATTTCATATTTTTAAGATCTCTTCATTTAAACACTTTATGCAGGAGTGGTATAATAATATAGTAAATAAATGTGATAAATATCTATGGCATGAGAATTGCCAATATAGTGAGTCTCAGCTTCCATTGCAGCTAGAAGCAAGCCCTTTTTTTAATCTGGGGTAGCTCGTCGAAATATGAATAACTAGGTACATAGTTTTCACTGGCCTGGAAATATGGGAAACCTCGAAAAAATTGAGTCCATTTGAAATTCATCGTTAAAACCTACTTTTTTGTTTAATTTGGCTGGAATAGTCTGTCGCAGTATTAATAATGATAACATAATTTTCACACCGCCCCCCGGAAATCTCGGAAAATCCCGGAAAATCAACAAAAAAGGGCTGTAAGTTTCGAAAAATTGGATGAATTTTCTAAGTTTCAATATAGAGTAAATATTTTCTTCTAATTTTATTTGCTAACAAGTTTGTGCCTTTTGTCAATTTTTGCTTATGAAATTTTGACAAAATCACTCTACTGACTTCTCGTGATTTAATTGGCAACCAATTTTCATACGAGTCGAAAGTATTGCAAAATTTTCTCTCTTATGATATTATATACGAAAATTTTTAGAGCAGCTCTTAGACCAGTAATCACATATGGTGCTGAAGTAATATGCCTGACACAGCAAGATGAAGAAAGATTGAGGATTCTAGAGAGAAAAATCATTTGGAGAATAGCAGGCCCGCTAAACTTAAGTAATAATGAATTTTAGAAAACTAATAAACTACGAAGTAAGAGAACTTTTGAATGAAGAAGACATCGTCAGATTTATTAAGGCACAGAGACTCAGATGGATGGGACATCTAGAAAGAAAAAATACAGAAAATCACCAAATGGAGACCAGTATCAGTTAGACCACGAGGAAGACCGAACACGAGATGGGAGAACCAAATAATTGCGGACCTTAAGAGGATGGGACTTAGAGAATTAAAAATCATAAGACAACAACAGAAAATAATTGAGAAATAGTGTACAATACGCACAACCATTTAGTTGATGCTAAAAGCAAAATGTTAATGAGGACTGATTCCCGCGTCAAACGAACCGAAGTAACCCAAAGAGAGAGAGAGAGAGAGAGAGAGAGAGAGAGAGAGAGAGAGAGAGAGAGAGAGAGAGAGAGAGAGAGATTGCTGATCCTTTTAGTCGGCTTTTACGACAAGCAGTTTAGAAGTCTTCTTCTTGTTGAGCAGACAAAAAAAAGTCAATGTGGATAATCTACTTAGTGGCCAGTCTAATACACCGTGAATAAAATTAAAATAAGGAAGTTTTAGCCAACTTCCGGTATAAATAAAAGTGGTAGAAGGCGCTAAATATTTTAGATTAATTGGACATATCTAAAAATCCTTTATCCTATATTTTAAGATATTAATTATATAAGATTTTCTAAAAACGTATTATTAGAACTACCAAAGAATCACCCTGTATATACTAATTTAAGTTTAACTTTAGGGTAGTTAAGTTTACTTAATGGTTACTAATAGGCATTGCTGATTTTGATTATCGGAAAGATATATAAGATTTCACCTTGGCATTTCTCCTTACGTATTTTTATGTGCATCGCGCGCGTGTTTTCTCCTCAATTTAGACGTAAACTGTGTACTACAATGTGTTAATGCGCACAATTTCTTACTAAGGATCTCACCGATATACCGCGACGGTTCTCCAGAAGGGGGTATTAACATACTCTGCTTATTTTTCTTGGATATTCTAGACCAGGCAATTAAAAAATTACTTTTAGGTTAGAAGGTAATTAGTTTAAATCAGAAATTAGATATACAGGACGAGTAAAACGTCTTTCTTATTACTAATTGTTATGTATGTAAACTTAAAATAAATTTTGTTGTTTTACTGATATAAAACTAATAGACCGAATGAGAAATACTCAGAATAACAAGGTAATGATTGACCCTTTCATTTACAACTGTGACATGTATATGTCACAATGAGAAGCATCTTTCTATATATCTTCTATTGTCGCCAAAGTGACCAATCACAACACAGATTGTTACTTTGGCCGGCCAATCACAAAGCTCGTTATTAACTGCTTTGTCATTGGTCTCCCGGCGGAGGATTGCTGCGATTTCTCAAACACAAAGTGTATAAAAGAGCAGCACATCTTGTGATAGGGATCTAGTCGTCTTACACTACTAGCCCCACTAGACTTTGTTGTCTTGGTGCCATTACCACTGTTACTTTGAGTTTTATTATTAACCAAGTAACCTATTTTCGTCGAAGACGTCGAACAACACAAGACTTCATCACCTGTGAAGAAAAATCAAAGAAGCACAAGAACCGGCGTGTTGACCAAGAACGCTACCTGCCAGTAAGACACAGCCATTGAAAATAGAAAAAACAGTGGTCTTTAAAACTATTTCTGATCATGTCGAACTGACAAAGCGTTCTTTGGGGCCTGTGATGGTAAAGAGCGAATAAAAGCCCCAAGTGGGCTTGGAATTACTTTTCCACTCAGTGGCCGAGCTGCGATAACGATTCGTCGCCAGAAACCTTATGCAAATAGTAACCGTCCTTACAAGATCGAAATACTGTTTACGAAAGGTAGTGACACGAAGCGAGGGGCAGTGCCAGAGTCAACGCTGTCGGCATTCTTGTGCCTCTCGAGGAGAGTGAACGTGGCTACACTGTCATCGAATGCGATAGTCTGTGGACTAGTACGCATTTCGATGCGCATCGCCCCGACTCGAATTTTCCCATTGGCTCTTGACCTGGAAATTTCTATTTATCGCTCGAACAGCGCATATAAATACTGGCGATTTTCAGGTCAGCCAGGTCAGTCCCTCACGGGCTCTCCGAGAGCTTAGTGCTCTCGGGGCTCTGCTTCCTGCATTTATTTTCCATACTCTGTGGCTGAGAATTGTTTCAACTTAACTTGGTGTTTTTATTTCGACGAAGAAATTGTCATGTAAGAAATATCTTGCCTTTTTCAAGGCAAGACACCGAAGATAAATATTTTCCAAGTCCATAACCCGAAAATAGACTTAAGTAGAGGAGCTCTCGACAGTATATTCGAAGCCCTCTACAGAGCACCCGGGGATATCAGAAGGTGGTTAGACCCTTATTTGTTCCCCCGAGGTGACAACACAACGTGGTGAAAAGTGCTGGCATCTCTATGGAATTCGAGGTATACACTGTGCCCAGAATACTAAACATATATTCAGGTTCATGTAAGATAAAGTCATTGTAAGAAAGTCGAACTGTTAATAGTGTTCTGGTTGCCGGTATCCCCTCGTCGACCACAGAGGCCCGGCAACAACTTCTTGCAACGCAGAAGCCCGATTCACGTTGAACCCCACGAACACGAGGATGGTCTCAAAAGCTTACGATCCTCCTCCAGAGCGGCGGTCGTAAAGCGTCAGGAAGTTCCAAATACTCATCAAATCAAAAATATAACCTAAATATTGTTGTTTAGTGTAGGTCACAGCTAGTGAAGAGAAAGGGTTAACAATAAACGTCAAGAAGACGAAATTCATGATTATTTCAAAAAAACAAAGATCGAATGCAAACCTGTACATTCACAATAACGAAATCGAACGGGTGCACAAATATAAATATTTGGGAACAAGCGTTAATAACAACAATGACATCACAGAAGAAATAAAAACTAGAATTGGAAAGGCTCGAGCTGCTTTTGTTAATATGAAGGACATTCTTCTAGGAAGTCATGACATTAACTTAAACCTGAAAATGAGATTGGTTAGATGCTACATCTTCTCGATACTGCTGTACGGAGTAGAGACTTGGACTTTAAACAAGAGCAATATTGATAAACTAGAGGCCTTCGAAATGTGGATATACAGAAGAATTTTAAAAATACCTTGCACAGACAAAGTAACAAATAGTAAAGTTCTTCGAAGAATGAACAAAGAACGGGAGCTGTTGATCACCATCAAGAGAAGAAAGTTGGAATATTTTGGTCATGTGATGAGAGGGAAAAAGTACCGATTGCTCCAGTTAATTATCCAAGGAAAGATTCAAGGCAAACGAAGCGTGGGGAGACGACGTATATCTTGGCTCCGCAATTTAAGAGACTGGTTCCAGTGCATATCCAACCAATTATTTAGAGCAACAGCTTCAAAGATACGAATAGCAATGATGATTGCCAAACTCCGTAGCGGAGAGGGCACTTGAAGAAGAAGAAGTGTAGGTTAGAGACATGGATGTTAAAAGATTTAATGAAATCGGAGAGTATGATCAGTATGATGTTTATAAACTTAGTGCGAGAATATAATATTTGATGCAGAATTGAACATTTTAATTTTTGTAATGATAAAGACTTTTTTAAAAGAATAATATTAAGTAAACCGACAGTAATTTATATTCTGAGAAAATATTGTAAATAGTTGTTAATAACTTATTATAAAAGTAGATGTATACATATTTGCATTTACTTAGTTTAGGGATTCAATATTTTCATAATCTTGATAATTAAAAATGGATTAATTAACCTTTTTCAAGAGATATTAGTCCTATTGGTTCAATGATAGTAGTGTTAGATTCCAAAATGAAAAAATGCATATAGTACCTAGGTTTTCAAATTCTTTCAATAAATATAAAATAAATTTAATTATACATTATAAAAAAGACTCAGAGTAAGTATATAAAATATCCAGAGTGTAGTAGGAAATTTTCAAAACTTTCAATAAATCTTCTATATAATATATGGTAGAAATGGTAGTCACGATGGATAACGGAATGAAAACGAGGTCAATAAAAATCAACCGAGGAGTAAGACAGGGAGACACCATATCTCCAAAACTATTTACTGCCGCATTGAAGACATCTTTAAATCACTAAATTGGGAAACGAAGGGACTATCGATAAACGGAAAGTATTTAAACCATCTAAGATATGCAGATGACGTAGTACTAATAGCTGACAGCTGGAAAGAACTGAAGACGATGATCGATGAGCTTCATACGGAATCCATAAAAAAAGGACTGAAAATGAATCCGAGTAAAACTAAGCTAATGTCGAATAAAGATGATCAACCGACGATAACCATCCAAGGAACAAAAGTGGAACATGTAGAAGAATACATATATCTGGGTCAGAATATCAAGGTAAACAAAGAAAACCAAACTACCGAAATAAGCAGACGAGTAAGAATGGGATGGGCCGCATTTGGAAAACACTCATACATACTGAAAGACAAAAAGATACCTCAAAACCTTCGAACCAAAGTGTTCGATTCTTGTATCCTTCCCGTTCTCACTTACGGAGCTCAAACCTGGACATTCACAAAAAAGAACATGGACAAGATTCGAAAAACTCAGCGAGCCATGGAACGACAGATGCTTGGTATCTCACTAATAGATCGGCAAACGAACGAAGCAATCCGGAACAAAACAAAAATAAAGGACGCCGCGAAACAAGCAGCTAAATTAAAATGGAAATGGGCTGGACACAACGAACGTCTCGAAGATGGTAGATGGAACAAAGAAGTCGGAAACTGGCGACCGTACGATGCAAAGAGACCAAGAGGAAGACCTCAAATGCGCTGGAGCGACGATATCAAAAGAGTCGCAGGACCAATGTGGAAACGCCTAGCACACAACAGGGATGAATGGCGAGAAATGGGAGAGGCCTTTTCGGATTCGGAGAATTCGGATAGAAAAAGGGCTATAAAAAAAATAATAATAATATATGAAATAATATATGAAATATCCTGTGGGAGTTTTTTGTCAGTTCTTCTATCAGGCGCGGCCCCCTGCGAATGGGGGATGCTCTCTGGGTATTCGTAGCGCAGATACCCAGAGGGTAGCAGGGATACCTGCCGTGGAACAAAAACTGACACCTGGCAGTAGGTATAAAATGCACACCCATGATAATGGAGTATAATAATTTATGTTTAGGGTCGCTGCCTGGGGATCGCCAGGGCACGTCTGGAGCCGGCGCTGGACGTGACAGCATGCGGGACGTCGGTGGCAGGGTGTTGAGGAGGCGGGCCCCTGTCATACAATCAGCTACAGCCCAACAAGAACAACAACCACAAGCGAGCCAAACAACAACAAGAGCTCCGCTCGCTGAAGGTGCTGCGCTGGAACATCAGCCGGCGCTCACTCAAGCGGGACGACCGAGGCAGCGCATGAAATGGACTGTGTCCATGAATGAAAATATTTTGCGCTTTTATTATAAGGTGACAAACCTCGGTCAAGAAACGATCGGCTATCGACAAAATCTGTATGCCGAATTTTGCAGAGAGTACCCAGAAATCCAAGTATCTGAACAACGAGTAGCAGATCAATACCGGGTAATTATCAGAAATAATCTGATCCCAGAGACTAGACGCAATAACATCAGAAGCGAAGTCGAACGGGAGATTCATAATCAAGAGGTAGTTGGAAATCAAGCCCTTAACGAAATACAAGAGCCAATTCCTGAGGTTGTCATACAAGAACAAGAAACTCAACCTGATAATACACAGCAGGAGAACGAGTTGCGCGATAGCCTAGTTAACGAAATGGCACGCGCCGTACAAGAGTTTAATGGAACAAACCCACTTAGCAGACCACCGCTACCAAGAGTAAACTCTTGTAAGAAACTAGGAGTGCTGTTACAAATTGTGAACACTGAAGTTCTGCCCAATTATGTCGTAGAAGCCCATACATTGGAATATATTCACACGCTGATTTACTGTGCAGCAACAGCAATTGCTAATGTTATGGGCATTAAGACCAGAACACGACGGGGTACTAATATCGGAGGGGCAGATAACAGAGTTGCACCTTGGGAAAAACGGCTGCTAACGAAAATTGAATCATTACGTAGGGACATTGGTCAAATCACGGAATATGTTCGAGGAACAACAAGTAGAAAAGTAATCAGAAGAGCTGAAGAAATAATGATAACCACCGCAAGACACTCACAATATAATCCAGAAAACAACACAGCACAACAGTGCCTGGATACATTAAAACAAAAGCTTTCCGTTTACTCAGGCCGACTAAGGAGATACAAAATTAGTAACAAACGAAAATGTGACAATACGCTTTTTGAAAATGCCGAGAAGGCGTTCTATCGGAAACTCAATTCTACTGCAGAAAGTGCCAATAAATCTTACCCAAGCCGAGAAGAAATCCATGAGTTTTGGGGAAATCAACTTTCCACACCAGCCGCTCTTAACACCAATGCTGGATGGATCGAAGATACGGCGCACAACTGCCAACACTACGTTACTGCTCCCTACGAACCCTTCACCACTGAAGAAGTTTCAAATATTATCAAAGAGCTTCATAACTGGAAATCTCCTGGACCAGATGGCGTTCAGAACTTCTGGCTTAAAAAGTTCTGGAGTATTCATGAGTGCCTATCAGCAGTAATTAATAACACTATTTCTAATCCGCAGGAAATACCATCTTTCCTAACCCAGGGAACAACTTATTTAATTCCCAAAGATCAAAATAACACCCAAGATCCAACCAAGTACCGCCCAATTACTTGTCTTCCAACTCTGTATAAATTGGTCACATCCTGTGTAGCCCGGCGTATCAACCAACACTGTGCTCTAAACAATATCATAGAGCCACAACAGAAAGGATGCGCTAAGGGTTCCATGGGCTGCAAAGAACAACTTATCATCGACTCTGTCATTTCTAACCAAGCATATAGCAAAAAACGGAATCTCTTTACTGCTTTCATCGACTACAAGAAAGCGTTTGATTCAGTGCCACATGAATGGCTTATAGATATATTAAAAATATATAAAGTCGATGATAACATAGTGACCTTTTTAAAACATATAATGTCAGATTGGAAGACAAAAATTCACCTCAAAATACCTGGTGAAAACAATATCGAAACTGAAAATATTGCAATCAACCGGGGCCTATTTCAAGGAGATTCGTTGAGCCCACTGTGGTTTTGTCTAGCGATGAACCCCCTATCCCAGATACTGAACTCAACTAACACAGGTTTTAGCATCAAAAATAACACCACTGTTGTTGCAAAGCTTAATCATCTATTGTATATGGATGATTTAAAACTACTAGCTTCCACTCGAAGCCACCTGGATCAGATGCTAAAAACAGTAGAAAATTTCTCTAATGATATTAGTATGCACTTCGGTCTTGACAAGTGCCGTGTCTTAAATATAATCAAAGGAAAGGTTCAGCCCGGCGGATTCGATATGCAAAACGGCCAGAACATCGAGGCCATGGGTGAAAATGATATGTATAAATACCTCGGAATAAAGCAAGCTCGGAAGATTGACCATAAGCAAATGAAAACTGAGATAACTACTGAGTTTATACGAAGGGTAAAACAGCTGCTTCGTTCACATCTTAACAGTAAAAATTTGTTTAAGGCACTAAACACCTACGCATGTTCCGCGCTTAGCTACTCATTTGGTATTGTTAAGTGGACAAAAACCGATATAGAAAATCTTCAGCGGAAAGTACGAACACACCTCACAAAGGCACAAAAACACCATCCTCGAAGTGCAGTAGAAAGAACGACATTACCGCGGTATTTAGGAGGACGAGGACTTATGGATATAAGTGAGCAACTAGAAAAACAAATTACTAATTTAAGAACTTATTTTCAGGTGCAGGCTGAGACATCTACTCTACATCGCGCGATTTGCGCAGTAGATGATACAACACCGATCAAACTGAGGGAACCAGAAATGCGCATAAACCATCTTACTAAGGACGAAAAAATGCGCACCTGGATGGGTAAACCTCTGCACGGGCGACATCCCCATGAGGTCAGTCAAGACCATGTCGACAATATAGCGTCGAACTATTGGCTGACATCAGGAAAGATGTTCCCTGAAACAGAAGGTTCACTACTGGCCATTCAGGATCAGGTTATACCAACAAAAAATTACCTGAAATATATCGTCAAAGACCCTCAGGTCCAAAACGACAAATGCCGATATGGATGTCAAGCCCAAGAAACCATCCAACATCTTACCGGGGGCTGCCAGGCATTTGCTGCAACTGACTATAAGGAACGGCATGACTCAGTAGGAAAGATCCTCCATCAAGAGATAGCTTTTAAACTGGGACTTCTACAAACAAACCATCTCCCATATTATCAATACGTTCCTGAGAGTATGCTTGAGAATGACAACTACAAGCTATACTGGGACCGCACTGTGCTCACAGACCAAACTGTAGCACATAACAGACCAGATCTCGTGCTAGTTAATAAACTTACAAGACAAACAACACTAATCGATGTGGCGATACCTAACAACAATAATCTGCGTGTTAAGTACAACGAAAAGATCGCCAAGTACAGAGATCTGGAAATACAAATAAGGAGACAATGGAGAATGGAAAGTACCCAGACGATACCTATTATTCTTTCTACCACTGGAGTCATCCCGAAGAACCTTCTAGAAAACATAAGAAAGCTGGGTCTAAATGAACATCTATATAAGATCATGCAGAAAGCTGTGCTACTTTCGACGTCCAGATGCGTTCGAAAATTTTTGGGAGATACACCGATGTACCAAGTCACCTAGGACTCGATAACATGGAAAAAGTCCCACCAGAGCTCAATCCTTTTGATACCGTAGGTATCTGGGATGAGTGAATTTTCCCCTTAGAGGGAGTGTGAGCCGTATGGCTAAATCTGGATATGAAATATTGATTTTAAATTCTGACAATTTCGTGATGCTTCTTGGATATGTTTTTCTAGGTACCTACCAGGTAGGAATCAATAAGTCTGGATACTTGATAAGAAGTTTAAATGGAGATAATAGAAATGGGTCCTTACAAGCAGATTCTGATTATAAAATAAAGCCATTTTTAAGAAGTCCACTCAACAATCCAATTTCTATAATGAATTTCATATTAGAACCAAATATATAACATAACTTTTTATGTATGGAAGAGAAGGAAATACAATTACTAGTATGCTTTAAGTATTTATAAAAATTATGTCAAAATTTAGGAGCAGATGGCAGTAATGTCAATAAATCATTATACTTTTGTTGTGATATCGGTATTGGACTTTGTGATACCAGTTGCAAATCTTTTGGAAATTTAAGCTGTCGCCTTCGAAACCTAACAAGGTCAATCTCCTGATTTTTATCATGAATATTACTTTTAAATAACAGAGTTTCCATGCTGTTTTGTTTTATTTGCAGTTAAACACAGTTTGACGGAAGAATTTATTGTTTGCTAATGTCTCCTTTTCTATGCATCAAAGGCGCATTTTGAGATGACTTTTGATTGACATCATACAAAGACCTAAAATTTTTAAAATCTTCTAGTTCCATATTATGTACGTTATATTTCATTGTGTTTTGTCTGACTAACTGCTGCCAGTCCTAGGACGTTAAACAAGTTTTTTTCTCTTTTGCTCTGTCAGCACATGGACAGTGTCCGCCTCCATATGGGTGTGATCATTTAGTAAAAACTTCTGAGTGATGACGATTCGTTAAATTACCCACCTATTCTATTTAAATGAGTCAATTTACACCAGGTTATTGGTTATTTATTCGGCCAATTACTTCCTGATATCGTCTATAATGCTTTCTATATGTGTTGTTGTCAACAAATTAAATCCAAGTATGATTCATTGTAAATATTTTTGGTTCAAAGAATATTTTGAAGGTTGGACATTTAAAATTACTGCTTTTTGTGATTAGTCGATAACGAACCTGCCTTTAAAATATATAAACTAGGTAAAAAAGGAAAATAAAAAGAATTGTTTTATGATTTGTATATTAATTTAAATATTTGTATTGTTTGGTTATATTTTCTAATATAATGTGTGTTTCGTTAATAGGAATTTCCATTCTGTTGTATATAATTTTGTTTTTATTAATTTCGTTTGATTTACTTCTACAGACTTTGGTAGTTATACATAGAGGTTTGTAGTTTGTTTTTCTTAGATATTTCGAATCCTTATAGCTGTGTTTTTTTTATTAGAAAAGTTGTTTATGTTTGTAAAGTATAACCATATCAAACAGTAATAATACTGAATTGTGAGTATTTGTGTGTACTTTGCAAGTATAGCTATATGAAAACTCTATTTTATTGGATTATTTTTATAATAAACATTTTGCTTACTGATTTTCTTTTAATGAAACAACAAATCCTGAAGATATTGTTGAAAATCGAACTAATATTCTGCCGAGGCTCATACAAGGAATGAATAAACTTCTGAGTGATGATTTTTACTTGAGGATACTTATTGAGTATCCAAAACAAACACATAATAATGCTTACAATTTTATTCGGGGCGTATCGACCATAGTATGATTTCTTCTATCTCACTGCTAGGAATGACGGTATCTGCCATTTCAACAATGCAGATCCGATTTCATTTCTACCACGAGTAGTTCATCATAACTTTTGTCTATATAAGACTCATCTTCTTCATCAAAACTTAAGGCATCTCTAATAATATGCTCTTCATTTAAAACATCATTGCTTGGTGTATTATTTGATTCTGAAATAAAACTAGGCTTATAATATTGATTGTAAAATATATTTTATATTATTGCTAGTCTAAGGTTGGTACTAAATCACTACATTAACTTTTTGAGATTATGTTTTTTAATAATTTAAAAATAATGAGCAAAAAAGGTAGCTTACCTGTAAATGCAGTAGAAGAATTCGCAGAACTTTTCAGTAGTTCAAAAATCTTTCTCCCATGAGAATTATGGTACATTATTCTTATTATTAGTAAAAAAAAACTATAAACACAATAAATGGCAAAAGTACTATTATTAGATAACTAACAGTCTACCTGTCATCATAGAGATATACAACATTATGTGCGGGGGTAATTCACATGTGTAGAGGAATAAAATAATAGGCGCAGCAAACTGGCAACAGTTGGCAATGGATAGAACTGACTGGCGTAATAGACTTGGGAAGCTCGAGGCCCTTTTATAGGGCTGTAGCACCAATGATGATGAAAATAAAACAATCCACATGGTGTTCTATCCCTCGAAGTGAAAATGGACTTGGTATTTTTTTAAAGATCACTATTTCAATTAGCAAATGGTTTAGGACCTAGTGCTTTATTCCTTTAAATAAAGTGATGAAAGTTGATTGTTAGTGAAAAAATTTGTCAAAATTGAAAAAATGGACTTAGTGTTGTATCCCTCCAAGGTATAGATATATCAATAACAATGTAATTATTTTTTTAAAATAATTTTTTTCTTTACCTTCACAAAAGACACTTCTTTTCTTCTTCTTTTAGTTCCATTAGCGTTATTGATCGTTGGAAATCATGTTGGCTACAATATTCGCTATCATTGCTTTATTGACAGCAGCTAATAAATAATCACAACTAAAAAACACGGTAGCACTTAGTCCAAAATGCTAAAACAGTTTTATCCATTTTCATATGTTTTTGTATATATCTCCTTGTTTGATTCGTATCTTCATGTGTTCTAATATGGCCAAGCACGTTGCCTGGTCTAATAGCCTTCTTATGGTTCTCGGATACATCTTCAGATTCTTTTATGACAATCGGATTGTATGTGGAGAATGTCGATTACGAGGTCTATACGTTGTTGACTAGTGTAACTGATAGTCAATGTGCAATAAACATTTTTCTGTCAATTTTCATTTGATTTTCTTAGTATTACGAGTATCGTTATTGTGTATAGTTGTTTGTTGTCGATTTAATTATGGCTAAATATTTGAAGAAGTTATGACAAAAATTTCCTTTTTACATTAACCGCATCAACGTTCTTTAAAATGGCGATATCACGGCAATTATATTTTTTTGTGTAAACGTTTAAATATACTGTTAAGATATTTTCATTTATAATGAGGCAAGTGCAAAAGAAATCATTAGAATACAACACACCGACATATCTATGTTTTGTGGACCTTACAAAGGCATTTGACCGGGTCAATTAAACGACGTTATCCAGTTACTGTACGCAATACTAAAAAAAGTGAGAACTAAAAATGATAGGGTTTGATTTGATTAGGGATGAAGGTTTTGTTTTTTAATTCCCCAGGAACATATTTTTCCTTTACGATTATTTTTTTGTCTGGTCATTTTTTGATATTTCTGTGGTGGAGGCGCGACGGCTTGTCAGATCGTGACGTGTGAGGTATCGTCGAAAAGGGGAGGGGGAAATGTGGAGGTACGTATTGTTTAAACTGATTGTGTTCTTATTTCCCATGCCAGTGGTTGGTCCTTCAAGTTGGAAGTAATTACAAGAATTAGTACGCTCTAAATGGTAGCAAGATCACCATCTTAATTTGTTGAACAAATATCCGTTTAATCCTACTAATACTAGTAAAACAAAGATGTTCTCCTGTTTTCCTGTTTATAGATACGACATGAATAAATATAAATAGTCACAAAACACTGCAATTGTGCAATACATAGTGCAATTGATTGTCCAGGGGAAAATAGACAGTAAGCGGGGGGCCAGGCAGGAGAAGACACACGTGGCTCCAAAATCTGCGGAAGTGGTTCGGACTCACATCGGTCGAACTATTCAGAAGCGCCGCAAACAAGATCAGAATTGCCAAGTTGATAGCCAACGTTTGCACCGGACAGGGCACTTGAAGAAGAAGAAGAAGAAGTCACAGAATTGAAATATGGACCAGTTTTGTCCTGGTATATTACCAAAGTATAGTTTACGAGTAAAAGCAATTGATTTAGAGTAGGTATGTTTGAATGTATATATTGAGATATTTATATGTCTACTACCAAGCCTTAGCCTTTTCCAATTTCTACCTATCTTTCTATAGAAGGATTTTTACAGCTGTCTTGTCAGTGTTCCTTCTTTTAGCCAACGTCTCCAGTCCTTTCTGTTCTGCCATTCTCCATCTCTAAGGTCTCGTCTTTCCATGGCCTCGTCCACTTCATCCTTCCATGATCTTCGGGGTCTACCTCTTTTCCTCCTTCCTATTGGGCTCCAATCCGAAATCTTTGCTATCCACCTTGTATGATTTGTTCTTCTCACATGTCCATACCAAATTAAACGTTTTTCTTCGATGTAGCTGAGTATGTCTTGTTCTACTGCCATTCTTCGTTTTATCTCCTCATTTCTGATGCGATCCATTTTTGTCACTCTGCAGCTTCTTCTCATAAACTCCATTTCAGTTGCTATGATTTTGAACCTGTTTCATTTATTTATTACCCAATTTTCTGCTCCATAGGTCATTTTACTGCGTGCCAAGGTGTTATAAATTCTCTTCTTTGTATTTCTGGTAATCTGTCTATCCCACAGTACCCCGTTCATTTGTTTAATACATGTCCTTGTCTGTGCTAATCTGCTGGTTATCTCTTGCTCAGTGGTTCCATTTTTTGAGAGTAAGAATTCTAAATATTTGAATTTGTCAGTGCCGTTAATTTCCCTATTATCGTCCATTTCCAAATTTCTCACTGGTTCTTGCTCTGTTGTTAAATATTCGGTCTTTGCTAGATTTATTTCCAGTCCATTTTTTGTGTATTCATTTTCTAATTTTCGGAGCATATAGCACAGATGTTCTTCATCTTGAGCCGTTACCACTTGGTCATCTGCAAAGCTTAATGTGTACAAGAAGTTGTCCCGGATTGGTATTCCCATCCCTTCACATTTCTTTTCCATGGTTTTAATATTTGTTCTAGGAATGTCTTGAACAGTGTCGGAGATGTAGAGCATCCCTGCAATAAGCCTTTTGTGGTCTTAAATTCGTTGGAGTATTTATTGCCGGTTTTAACTCTTAACTTGTTGTTGTTGTAAAGGTTTTTTTCCGGCTTATATTAACCTCTGAGTTATTCCGATTTCCTTCATCGTGTTCCATAGTTGTTTTCTGGGGACCGTGTCATATGCCATTTTTAAATCTATGAATGCCATGTGTACTGGTCTATTTTTTGCCATTTTTTTTCAATTAGTTATTGGAGTGTATAAATGTGGTCTATGCAAGATCTTCCTGCCGTGAACCCCGCCTGATCTTCTCCGATTTTATTTGAGATAGATTTTTCCAGTTTTTCTTTTAGTATTTTTCCATATAACCTGCCCATACATGCTATCACACTGATGCCTCTGTAGTTCCCGCGTTTCTTCTTATCTCCTTTTTTATGTATCGAAGTTATATATGCTTTGGACCATTCTTCTGGTATTTCGTTCAGGTTTATAGCGTTACTGAACATTTCGTGTACAATTCTGTGTATTTTGTCCGTTCCGTACTTAATTAGTTCATTAACGATTCCTCCTGGTCCCCCTGATTTTTTGTTCTTTAAAGTCTTTATGGCATTCTTTACTTCGATTAATGTTATCTCAATCTGTTCTTCATTCTGATTTTGTTGTTGTTCCTGTTCTGTGTCTGTCTCTATGAAATCTGGGCGGTTTGCTGTGAGTAGTTCTTTATAGTAGTCTTCCCACTCTTTTTCTGATATATATTGTATTTGGACCTTTTCGTTGTTATTCTTCCTTAAAGATTTCAGTATTTTCCAGGATTCCGAATTCCTTGTTCCTCCTATGTATTGTTCAATTTGTGCACATGTTTCTTCCCATTCTTCATTCTTTTCTTTTGCCCTTCTTCGTTTTACTTCTCTGTTTTTCTCTTTGTACTTCTGTGTGTCTTCTGGGGATTGGGTGCTCATACTTTTCATATATAGAATTTTCTTCTCCCCAATACATTTTTTTGGTTTCTCTGTTTATTTTTACTTTGTGTTGGGTATTTCTTTTCTCAAGTTTTCCCAAAGCTTTTAATGCCGCCTTTTTTATGCTGTGTTTGACGTGCTCGTACGTTTCTTTGACGTGAAACCGAAATCCTGTAACTTCTGGTCCAGTCTTTTCTGGTATAGGTCCCTTGTCGATTCCTCTTGAAGTAAATTTATGTTGAACTTCATTTCTTCTTCTTTCTGTTCATTTTCTACTTGGTCTTCTTCGTGTTCTTTCTTCCTTCTAGTTTGGGTGTTCAACATGTAGGGAAACCTCATTTGTGAAATTATTAATCGGTGGTCAGTGCCATATTCGGCTCATCTCTTTACTCGTGTGTCTCTAATTTTCCAATTTAAAGTTCCTTATTTAAGGTTTGTACTAAAAATTTAACTCTAACTACTAATAAGTAGTATTCGAATTTTTATCCTCCAACAAATTTTAAACACTTTTAATAGATTTTAGTGTTGGTGGTTGACATATCAGACAGCGTTAATCTGATTACCGATTATAAAGTGAATATATGAGAAAGCAGTGATATTTTTAAACTACCTACATCCTACTTACACCTACTGAAAGTCCGAAATACGTGATAATTTTACGTTAAGAAGCAAAAGAACTACATTTTAACTGGTTCTACGATCTTTAATGAATGTTATTGTTGATTATTATCGGTTGGAAGATTTATCGTTGCTAGTCACATCACGTTATTTACTCAAGAATCTTAAAATAAATATTTTTAAGCGATTTACTTTTAGATAATACAACGATCTACCAGCATGATGGTACTTGGCTTTTTGATTCTAACCTGGAAATAATAACATATAGGCAAACATTCATAAAATAAATATATTAAATTATCCGCTTGAATATGTCGAATATATGCATAATATATTATGCAATAACTGACAAACTATGGTCCTTAAACGAATCGTAAATCAGGACATAGAAAGAGTAAAGGGGTCTAAGTACTTAATCGAAGTAACAATGAGTACGTTCTTTAAAATGACTAATGCACTATTCTCCTATAGAGACTTGAGTCCGACTACTCGATGGTGTGCCATTAAATGCTATAGTTAAAACCACAGTTAGAATGCAGTGTTGGTCTTACGGCGCGCAGTGATGCCGCTTGTGTCGGCACACCTACAGTGGTAGTTGTGTGGTAGTTTGGCAATAGACTAAGAAATAAGGACAGTACCCACTTCGTTTCAAAAATCTTTACTCATTAATTTAACTGAATTAGAAACTGAGTTAAACTGTATGCATAAAATATTTAATACCTCGTAAATACTTATATACATATATACAAAAAAATGCAAGTAGTTTACTCTATACGACATGATAAATATATATACGTAAAGTACCCAAGAAGATCATAACTGAAATATACTGTACGTGCAGTACTAAAAAAACAAACGAGCATTAAATCTGAGATATTTCTCGTTAATTACTACTAATGGCAATCCATATTTAATTCGTCCTCATCCTCTATATCATCTCCTATACTAATTATTATCGGTTGAATTTCTTCCTGCAAATTCTCCACCGCAAACATTTTTTCTTCTACTTTCTTGACGTGGTTCACATAATTTTGCTTCTTCTTCTTCTTCATGCGCCATCTGCTCTAAGAAGGTTGGCAACCATCATGGCAATTTGCAGTTTCGATACCGTTGCTCTAAAGAGGTCAGCAGAAGTGCAGTTAAACCAAGCTCCCAAATTGTTTAACCAGGAGATGCGTCTTCTTCCGCGACTCCTTCTACCTTGTATTCTTCCTTGCATTCTTAATTGCAACAAGTTATAACGCTCGCCCCTCATGATATGTCACAGATATTGCAGTTATCTGACTTTAATTGTATTTAAAACCTCTTTATCTTTTCCCATTCTTCTCAACACCTCGACAGTCGCGACTCTATCTACCCAACTTATTCTTCTGTAGGCCCATAACTCGAAGGTTTCTAATCTGTCCGAAACATCTGTCTTTAATGTCCAAGCCTAAAAACCCATAAAATAATACGGAGAACGCGTAGCATCTCAAAAGTCTTATCTTTAAAAAAATTTAAATGTCCCTGCTGCAGAGTACTTTTTTTAGTTTGTTAAAAGAATTTCTTGCCTGTCCTATTCTTGCCTTAATCTCTTCTGTGTACTCATTATTTTCGTTGAGTATATACCCAGATATTTATATTTTTCAACTTTTTTACTTTGTTCTCCATGTATTGCTATGTTTTCTTGCCGCTGTTGGGCTTTTGTAATTACCATAAATTGTGTCTTTTTTATGTTTACGGACAGTCCGTTTTCTTTACTGACTTCTACCACCTTGTCAACCATTTTTTGTAAATCCTCAAGACATTCCGCTAATAAAATAGTGTCGTCGGCAAACCGTATATTATTGATTGATCGGTCATTTACTTTTATTCCCATAGTTAGTTCTTCTAGTGCTTCCTGGATTATTTCCTCTGAATACAAATTGAACAAAGTAGGAGACAAGACACAGCCCTGCCTGACGCCCCTCTCAATCTGTATTTCGTTTAAAAAGACGTTGTTCTCTTTTACCACAGCAATCTGATTATAATAGATAGCGCTAATGATCCTGATGTCTCTCATATCTAAGTTTTTCTTTTCAAGTAATTCTATAAGACGGTTATGTCTGACCTTACCGAAGGCTTAGTTGTAATCCAAGAAACACATATATACTGGCTGATTAGTACATTCACAGCGAACAGGGCTTCCCTCGTTCCCAGTGCATTTCTAAATCCAAATTGTGTGTCACTTATGTCCTGCTCAAGGTTGTTGTGTATTCTCCGGTGTATAATTTTTAAAAATATTTTGAGCGTATGACTCATTAAACTTATTATCCGGTGATCTTGGCATTCTTTTGCATTTGGTTTTTTTGGTAGTGTTATAAATGTTGACATCATCCAATGTCTGGGAATGATTCCTGTACTGTATATTGTATTGAATAAGTCGACCAATATTCCAATTTGCTGTTCTACCGTATTATGTCTACAGGTATTTCGTCAGGACCTGTTGCTTTGTTGTTCTTTGTTCGCTTTATCGCCTCTAATACCTCATCTTCTGTTATGTCTGGGCCGTTGTCGAACTTTCCCTGCTCTAGTACTATCTCAGTCCGTTCGTCTTTAAAAAGCTCTTGAATATATTCCTGCCATCTTTAAGCCTTTCACCGACGTCTATAATTATTTTGTCGTTTTTATCCAGCAGTATGTTTGATTGTTTCTTAATATTAGTGCCTGTTATTTCCCTAATTCTTTTATGAAGTTTTAAGTTATCATATTTCTCTACCAACTGCTCAATCTCTTCGCATCTGTCACTATACCATCTTTCCTTTGTATCTCTGATCTTTCTGCTTATTTCTGTGTGTATAATATTATACATGTTTTTGTCTTTGTTTTTATAAGATCTCTTTGCTTCCATGAGATCCAGAATCTCATCGGTCATACATTCATTTTTGTTCTTGATCAGTTTAGGTGTTAGTGTTGTCTCACATGTGAGTATAAGAGCATCTTTTAACATATGCCATTTCCTGTTCGCATCTTCAGTAGGAATAATTTCCATTTTGGTGAGCTCTTCTTTAATTTTTAGTGTGACTTGCTCGTTTGTTGATGGATCTCTCAAACGGGATACTTGTATCCTCTCTACTTTAGTTTTAGCCACAAGCTTTTTTAGATTAATTCTAAACCTTCCTACAACTGGGTTGTGAGGATCCAGTGTTGGGAAGAATGCATAAATATAAGGAACTGTTGAGCAGAGAAAAGTAGTTTATTTTGGCGATATTTTTAGAAGCGATAAATATGATTTTTTGCAGTTGATCGTTAAAGGAAAGATCGAAAAAAGACGAAGCATCAGATGAAAGAAGTTCTCTTGACTGCGAAACTTATGACATTGGCTTGACATTGGGGAGGACAGCATAAATATACATTTAGCACAAGATATAAAAGAATTCCAGTTGATAGTCGCCAATCTCTGAAAAGGAGTGGGTACCTGAGGAAGGAGAAAAGACTATTATTTTTTTTTTCAGCAGCCTTATTAAACCTTGTTGAAAAGCGTTTAATAGTCTTCACCTTTCAGAACTTTCTCGATATCATAAGTTTTTATTTCATATATACTTACTTACATATTTAAAATTTATACTCAAAATTCCCGAAATCTTGAACTTATATTAGAGTGTAGATGAAAATATTATTAAATTTTAATTAAATTTTGATTTCAAGATCTTCGAAACTGATTTACCTAATGTTGATATCGTGTATCCACAAATCTATTGTAAGACTAGCTCACAGATCAAAGCATAACGGAAAACATTAATCTTATTTCACTATTAGTATCTATTCTATTGCCACTATAATATTGTAATAAATTATCTTTTTATTGCATGCCACTAATAAGTAGCATTTCCTTTTACTTTAGTGTGCATACATAAATATAACTGTAATTGATGAATTTGATAGGAATACGTTAATGAATCTTTCATAGGGGTTAAGACTGATGATCTGGTCAATACTAAGTTAATAAAATCCAAATACAATCAATATTTAACAATAAGAAAACTTTATAATTATTGAATTTATGTTTTATGAATTAATTTTCTTTTAAATGTGACAACTTACTTAACTTTAAAGATCACTTTTCAAACATCTCACATTCTTGTTTTCATTCCAACGTTGAATTTTCCACGATAAATGTCACTATATATATTTTTGTTCTCCCCGTTAATTATGATTACATATTTATATACATTTATTTTTATGTACTTTTTTCTTTACTTTTCGGTATTATTTTTGTTTTTGTCTTGTTTAAACATGGTCCCCTGTTTGATAGTAATTTTGCGACAAGGATCCAATCAATTGCATCTACAATCACTCCACTTAATTTTTTCTGTCTTCCTCCTATTTAAGGCTAGGACGAAAACAGAATAATATTTTAATCTGTTGTACAAATTTCATAACAATTAAGTCATTTTTGGAGAGTCGCTGAACTTTTTGCGTAAAGTCGTCTTATGAAAAAACCAGCGTAGTTCTAGTTTGGCAATTTGTATGTTGGGAAAGCTCGAGTTTTGTATTATATTTTTTACCGATCACCAAATTTGCAGCCAATTTTTAAAGAACAAAATTTTTAAAAGAATTAAAAATTTAATTTTAAAAGTAATAAACATAAAAGGGCCGGTCGTTTCACCTCCAGATATATATTGTCCTATCTGACAGATAGTTATTTGAATGATAGACACTTATTTATAAAATAAAATGTAGTCTTTTCACACAATTTATTTCGGAACACACCAATATTTAATTAATTGTTAAAGAAATCACAATAATGTTTTAATATCTCTTTTGATTATACAATTTGTGATGACAGGAATAAATTAAATTATGTAAAGGAAAATTTAATAACGAATAAAACATTGTACATCTTCAATGATTCTTCCCAGGTTTTTCCATGACACTAAAATATTATATGAGGTTAGCTCAAACCTTCAAAAAGTTCAGTAATATCTTCATTTAGCTTTTCATCTTTAAAATTGTCTTAATTTTGATCTCTCGCTAGGTTATACTTGTTGCTGTAGATTAGAACGGTTGAATCTTTTCAACCTTACAGCCACTTCCACTGGATAAAATAGTACCTAAACCTTCTCGTTCATACATAAAAACTTGCATATCTGGTTCTAATACGAAATTCATTATAGAAATTGTATTGTTTAATGGACCTTGTAAAAATGGCTTTACTTTATAATGAGAATCTCTTTGTTAGAACTGATTTCTATTATCTCCACTTAAACTTCTAATCAAGAATATAGAAATATTTATTCCTACCTGGTACGTACCTAGAAAAACATATGCAGGAAGTATAACGAAATTGTGAGAATTCAAAATCTATATTCCATATATTACATAGAAGATTTATTGACAGTTTTGAAAATTTCCTACTACACTCTGGATATTTTGTATACTTACTCTGAGTATTTTTATAAATAATAACAGGTCTACAAAAAAAAACTTTTTGAAATATGTTTTAAATTTGAAAGTGATTTTATATAATTTTGGTGCGCTGATTCCAAATCTGCAAACCAATTTTTTCTATCACGTAAGATATTTTAGCAAATTAAAAAATAAAAAAAAAAACACTAAATGTGCTTATAAATACATTTATTAACATATTTTAAAAATAAGAGTAATGCTCAAAATAAATAAAACTACATATTTTGTATGCACAACTTAATAAAATCTTTTCCTTTTTGTAAAAAAATTTCGGTTGGTAGAAATTTTTCTATAAATTTTGTCAGGATTATCACGTTGTAGCATCCAACAGTAGTCTGCTATCACGGATACGCTTCATTTACCCTGATAACGTCTTTCCATCTGCTTAATGTCTTGGTGGAAAGGTTTCCCTTGCTCTTCGCTAACAGCTCCAAGATTTCCTGGAAATTGGTCTAGACGAGCGAATAAAAAATGTACTTTTAAACTCACATTGCATCCTAGAATACGAAAATTTTGTAGCATTTGTGTGACAATGTTCTCATAGTCTGAAACTTTCTTATTTCCCAAGAACTTTTCGATAACTTCTTTAAATGAAGGCCACGCTTTCTTTTCGATAAGCGTCATAGAATTTTGACAGTTTTCGTCTCTGCATAAAAATCTAATGTCGGGACCAATAAAAACTCCTTCTTTTAATTTTGCATCTTACAACTTGGGAAATTTTGAACACATATATTTAAAAAATTCTCCGTTTTACCAGAGGGGACAATAAAATTTTTTTCCCGATCAACTAAGGCATTGTGTTTTATGTTTTTACTTCCTGGCGTAAGGTTTTCTCTTGTAGGTCATTCTTTTTGGGTCCAATGTTTATCTCGTGCTCGGCTATCCCATTCACAAATGAAGCAAGGATATTTAGTATAACCTAACTGGTATTTCTCGGTATTTAATTTTTTCTAAGAGAAGTTCTAAGTTTTCGTATGTTTCTTTAAGGTGAACAGAATGAGCGACCGGAACAGAAGCCAGTGTATTACCATTGTGCAGAAAACACCTTTTAGACTACTTTTGCTAGAGTCAATAAATAGTCGTCATTCTTACTTTTCTTTTGTTTTTGTGGCTCACGCCACACTATGGGAACTCCAAATCTCAATGACTTTTTTCTTCCTTTTGTCCAACTTCTTAAAGCTTCTACACAAACTTTACATACAATATGTGGTGCCCAAGATTTGTCTTGTTCTCCCATTTTTACTCCAAAATAGGCATGGTACGCATTACGAACAAATAAGCGAAACACAGCGATAAACCTCCTCGAACTGCTAAAAACAAACAACTGATTTTGATGCATTTATTTACGACTGGGAGAGGTGCAACCGCGGTATTGCACTAGTTCACTAATTTTACAGTGTTGCCAAAATGCAGAATTTTATTAAAATATTTTTGGACAACTGTTTGTGCCATATATATTTACACTAAAAACCGTTTTTCTAATTTTATATATAAACTTTTCGTATAATCAAGGAATTTTTATAAAATCTCGATTTGCGAAAAATTGGAAGGTGATAAAAAATAAACTAATGTCTGTTTCGGATTCAGGAGGTCAAAATTACCTAACAAAGGATGTTTATTTTAAAACACCAAATTCATTGTTGGCCTCTGAATTGAATGTATTTTATAATTATTAAAAGAATCTGACAAGCTAGGTACTATGTACATATTTTTCATTTTGGAATTCGATACTACTATTATTGAATCAATAGCACCAATATCTCTTGAAAAAGGTTTATTATTCCATTTTTTAATTATCAAGATTATGAAAATATTGAATCCCTAAACTAAGTAAATGAAAATATGTATACACCTACTTTTATAATCCTTTATTAACACTATTTACAATATTTTCTCAGAATATAGATCACTGTTGGTTTACTTAATCTTAACCTTTTAAAAAAGTGTTTATTATTACAAAATTTAAAATGTTCAATTCTGCATCAAATATTATATCCTCCCACTAAGTTTATAAACATCATACTGATCATACTCTCCGATTTCATTAAATCTTTTAATACCCATGTCTCTAACCTACACTAAACAACAATATTTAGGTTATATTTTTGATTTCGCGATAACCTACAACATAATAATGAACTACAATAAACACAATTTATTTTCCAGATAACTTTTTATTAGTTACTTTATTTGGCAAATAAATATTTTATATTTTATATGTCAGATAATTTTAATTTATTTTATTTCTCAATTAATCTGTTCAGATTTCTTTCCTAGATGACGCTAGAATTTTAAATCTAAACTAACATAAAACTTCAAATTATTTTGTATTAAATCGTATCTTAAAAATATTAATATGTTTAAAAATGATTATATGCTCCAACTTTTGTGACAGTAGGCTTTATCAGTGCAAAACTTTGCCTTTAATCTACAATAGTTGTATTGGACTATAAATTTCAAATTCCCTGTCGTTGCCTTACAATATTCTAAACCTCAGGAGATAGTATATTCGCTAATAATTCTCCTAAGGATGTAAGTGTCGAGATAACAAAAAACTCGAATGAATCTCTGATTACGCTCTGCAGTAAACAGGTGAATAATGGGGCAACGTCAAGTGGAATCCTGATTATTCAAACTGCATTAAAGCCGCTACCAACTGCAAGCTAATCGTATTAAAAACGATGAGTGATTAATGAATTGTGTGATGCATACTTAGCAGCAGAGAATATGTGCTGATATTCCAAGTAGCTACTTTATTGAAGAAGAGAGATTTATTTCAAATATTCTATTCACATTTAAAATAACAACTACTTATACCCTTTAAGATAAATTTAACTTTAAATTAAAATAGATCTTATATCTAAGGTTTCACTGAAAATATTGGGGATTTTTTAACTTTCTTTTTACAATCTTTTGTGTTTTCGTTTCTGTCACCATTTTCCTCCAATTGTTCCTACCTGTTACCTTCTTTCTAACATTTCGTATTTTCTTTTTTTTTTAACAGTCTTTGTTCTTCTTTTTGGTGACATATATTCCGTAATGTCTCTTTGGCTGTCCTTTCTTTCCTTATTAAAAGTCCATGTGCTCTTATACTTTGTACCTTTATTTTCATAGATTCATTCAAGGCCTTTATTTATTCTTTATCTCTTGCCATAATGCGCCTGTTTTCAAGGTATATATACATATAAATTACAATATGTACAATCCATATTTACTTAAAATAAACGAAAAGTTCAGAAGTTATGACGTATGTAATTAGTTTATTATATACAATAGAAGTATGTAAGTAACGTAAGAATAAGTGTAAGTGTAAGTATGTAGATAGGAAAACAGTTACGTACCGGATCATCTTCATGTTTTAAAAAAGTCTTTGATAGATTTATGCCCCGTTTTGACGCTGGGCTATTGCGCCAACGCTGAAGATAAAGGACATCGATAGGGGTTGACTCTTCTGTTTTTCAATGTAGGCGAGGGCAGCTCCAATCGCCTTCAATTCTTTGGAGTGAGATATTTTCTCGATTGTCTCATCTGTGTCACCATCAGTGACATTGTGTGGGTTGAAAACCATGTTGGCGATTGTATCATCAGTCAGTTCCATTTGCTGATCTTGTATGATCCACTCGTTAACGTCTTTATCATTTATCAGCAATTCCGTTGGCAAATGATAAGCAAGGTCTACTATTTCAGCAATACAGTTATTGTTATCTTTTCCATCATTTTTCGCTTCAATCTGAAAAAGCTTTGGACATGACTTTTGCAAAAATTTGTTACTTTCATATAATCCCACGCTATCCAGTATCCCACGCTATCCAGTAAGACGCATCCTTAATGGTGATCGTTTTAAGAGCTGCTGTCACAGTCATCGCCTCATCCAACCAGGTCAACAACACTTGGAGAAGCCTTCGACGATAGTTTCGTTTCATAGCCTTTAAAATTCCTTGGTCCAGAGGTTGAATGAGAACTGTGAGGTTTGGTGGCAAGAAAATAGCTTTAATGTCACCGCTAGCCAACGAACTTGCATCTGGATGAGATCACGCGTTGTTCAAGAGAAGAATAGCTTTCCTTGGTAGTTTTTTTAAGTAGATTCCAACAACGCAAACGAAATCATCAAAAAAATAATCTTTAAAAATTTGGCAATCAATCCACGCACTACGTTGATTCCTCTACATGGTGGGTAGGGAGTTTATTTGAATATTTTTAAAAGCCCAGGCGCAGTTTTTTCACTTTGGGCTGCCAGTATTTTGGTTGGAAGCATTCTGAAATTAGGACCCATAAGCTTCGCGTTAGCCTACAGTACCGCCCACTGCGGTACTGTAGGCTAACTGATAAGAATTTTTTATTTTAATAATTCAGGTTTAGAAAAAAATTAGATATAACCCTCTTGAATAAAAAAATATTATCTTTTTAAGATATGGTTTTTGCTCATAAAGTTACATTTTAGAAAGAATAATTAAAAATGCCTTTATATCAATATAATTTGCTAAAACTGATTAATAAAACATTTAAGAAACATAAATCAATAATAATAATGATTGTTTTTTTTTACAAATTTTTGTATTCAGTATTCAGAAACACATCGCTTTTTTTTCTATTAAAGACAGCAGTCCGTTTTTCTTAGCTTCAGTTATTCCCTCTTTTTTGTAAAAGCTTTCTTCAAAGCAATATTATTGATATTAACTTCATTATATTAAATTAAAAGATGATTTATAATAAAGAATAACAGGATTGTTCGATCTAACATCAAGATCCTCACATCAGATAGTTTAACATTTTTGGGAATACTAAGAGTTAAGTCTGCACACAAAGCTTTAAGATTAAACACATCATTAAAACCTATTTTATGTACTTTATATGGACTTTTTTTATTTGGCTTTTAAGCTGTTCGAATAATGCACAAATATTGATCAGGTATGTATATTGGACTTGATTTTTTATATTTTAATCTGTTTTTCTGTCATAGTGTGAACACTACCCCCTTCACTCTGTGCGTGTCCAGGGACAAAAAAATTCTGTGTTATTGATTTTATGAGCAAATTTTTTATAGCATACAAGTACAGGGCAATTATAAATTTGTTTTTATTTTGCCCTGCACAATTATCAGAATAGAAGATTTTATTTAAATTTTCGTGATTACAAATATTTTGAAAAAACTTTAATATACAAGATCCTATTTCATTTGACTCCCTCAAAGCTTCACCGTTGTGCCATAAAAAGCAAGCACTTTCGTGAGACTTAATATCATAAAGAGTAAAATTGAACATTCAGTTTTGAAACATAATAAAAAGATGATGCTTCTCCGCTTGAAGATCGTAAAGTATGACTTTGGTTGTACCATAACTATTTTTATCAATATCTTTTTCATTTTTGATAAATCTTTTTCTGTTAAATGTTTATTGAATTTTTCTTGTAAAGCTACTTTTTCTTCCTCTGTCGAAAACCTGTAGTGCAAGCACTCTTCATATTGATCTTTTTTAGGCAGATGAAAAGCTAGATTAAACTCTTCATTAAAGATAAGATAAGTACATAAAATGGTTCTCCGAAGAAACAGTTTGTTCTTTACATATCTCAAGGTAGTCTCTGTGTAAATCGGCTATGGTTTTACTTCCTTCAATGTACTCTTTAGAGCCATATTGGAAGAAGTGGCAACTGAAGTTATCGGAAAGCAAAAACGTAAAAAATTAAGGTCAGACTGGTACCATGAGGAATGCGCAACGCAACGCAAAGAAAAAACCAGGCATATAGAAGACTCCAAGGGCGAAGAACGAGACAAACAGAGGAAGAGTATAGGCAGCTAAGACGAGAAGAAAAACGAATACTTAACAAAAAGAAGAAAGAGCATATAGAGAGCCAACTAAAAGAACTAGAAAACTATACGACACAAGCAGAAATGCGAAAGTTCTACAAGAGGATTAACCAGAACAGGAAAGAATTCAAACCTAGATTATCAATCGTTAGAAGACATAGAACAGGGAAGATCATTGGTGCAATTTGGATTTAGAAACGGTCTAGGAACTAGAGAGGCACTATTCTGTATGCGCGTTCTATTACAAAAAAGTTGTGAATTCCGAAAGAATGTTTATGTTTGTTTCATCGACTTCGAGAAGGCGTTCGACAGAGTACAACACGATACACTTTTCGATTGCCTACGGGCAACAGGACTTGATCACTATGATATAAGACTGCTGAAATACTTATATTACAATCAAGTAGCCTCTATCCAAATTGAAGACAGTCCGACTGAAAAAATATCCATCAAACGTGGAGTACGGCAGGGTTGTGTTTTGTTACCCACTCTTTTTAATCTGTACTCTGAAGAAATCTTTAGGGAGGCTTTGGATGACAGACAAGAGGGAGTAAGACTAGGTGGAGAAGTAATTAACAATATTAGATACGCTGACGATACAGCCATTCTTGCAGAAAATTTACAAGATCTCCAAACATTACTAAATCTAGTCAGTGAAGCAAGTTATCGGAGAGGCCTTAAAATCAACATTTCAAAGACAAAGTGGATGGCAGTTGGAAAGATCAATATAGATCAAGGTCTGATTTTTCTTAATGGAGAGGAGATCGAAAGGGTAAATCATTTCAAATACCTTGGTGGTTAAATGTAAATTCTGACTCTGATGAAGAGATAATAACCAGGATCGAAATATGACGTAAGGCTTTTATGACCTGGAAACCAGTTTTATGCAACAGAAACCTGTCGATGAATATTCGTAAGAAGGTCCTAAAATGTTATGTGTGGTCCATCCTATTGTATGGTTGTGAGATATGGACGTTAAAAACCACAATGCTAAACAAGTTAGAAGCATTCGAATTGTGGTGCTATAGACGAATCCTAAAGATATCGTGGGTTTCGCATACTTCCAATGAAGATGTTCTTCAAATGATCAATTCAGAACGCCTGCTCATAAACACCATAAAGAGGAGAAAAACAGAATACTTCGGCCATATAATTAGAGGACCTAAATACCATCTACTTCGCCTTATAATACAAGGAAAAGTGAAAGGAAAGAGATGGATTGGTCGAAAGAAACTTTCATGGCTGCGTAATATTAGACAATGGTGTGGTTCCACAGTAGAAGAATTATTTCGCGCAGCAGCCGACAGAGAAGGGTTTCAGGAAATTGTAAACATGATGACAGCCAACGTCTGAATACGGACACGGCACCCAAAGAAGAAGAAGATCATTGGTGATCAGGACCAGATACTAGAAAGATGGGCAGAAAACTTCGAGGAAAGGCTAAATATAAGAGGTGAGACAGGGGTCTACAAATCAGAAATCCAACTCGAGGACATTGACGACGAAAGAGAGAAAGATAACATCCCAACAGAGGTAGAAGTCATCCAAGTTATATAAAAATTGAAAGAAAACAAAGCTCCTGGAGCAGATGGCATTCCTTCAGAACTTTTAAAGCATGACAAAAAAACCTGACATACTGTATATGTAGACTGGTAGAACTGATCTGGAAGCAAATAAAGTTGCCAGAAGACTGAAATGTAGGTATATATTGTACCTATCCACAAGAAATTAGATCAAACAATCTGTGACAACTACAGAGACAGAGGAATAACCCTCCTAAACGATAGTGCTTCTTTTTTATGAAATATTATCAAGAAAAAGGTTATGTTAAAATGTAAGAAAGTCATCTTCTATCAGAACATACTATTCACTTTTAGTGTTATAATTTTAAGAAAAATGGGTATATCTTTACTTGTAACTTATATACCAAAAATAAATGTATAAAAATAATATTTCCTTTCAGAAAAATGGGTCCAAATAAAATAAAATAAAATAAAAATAAAAATAAAAACGTTTATTGCCTTAAAAATATATGTACATGTCAAACAAAAATTTCAGCCTTCTTTCTTCGGCGTACCGCTTTTGCACCGCCAGCGTTTGTTGTTTCTTCCTCTCGGCTCCTGGATTTTCCTTGGTGGTGTCCTCGTCTGCTTCTGTAGGTACTTGTATCGGCAAACGTACCTACTTCCCTGCATGCCTGGTTTTCTAGACCCTGATCAGGTGGTCGATCAGTCTATGGGTGGATCTAAATATCCTCTGGATCCTGTTCTTCTCGAGGATATCCCTGGTCTTACGTAGTCTTCGTGTGGCCTGGTTGAAGAATCACCTGGTTCTATTCTCGGCCACCTCCCTTAGTGGCGTATATCCTAGTCTGTTCCTGATTGTCACGTTGGTAACTCTATCCTCACATGATGCTCCGTCGATGATTCGGTAGCATGATGTTTCAGTTGCTTCTAACTTTTTCCAGTGTGATTCCGCAATGGAGCTCCACACTGGTACTGCATACAGAATCACCGACCTAACATATGCTTGGTAGAGTTGAATTTTCTTAGCCTTCGAAAGTGGACTGGACCTAAAAATGAAAGGAAGTATTAGTTTTTTAGCTGTATTAGCTTTTACCTTTGTTTTTTGTGTATGCACCCGGAAGTTGAGTCTTCTGTCGAGGTGGACTCCTAAGTATTTGACCGTCTCTGATTCCTGAATTCTATTGCCTCCTACTGTGATCTCGTTCTGTGGTGGTCGTTTGTCCTGGGTGAATATGATGAACTGCGTCTTTTCGGCGTTGATCTTGATTTTCCATTTTTCGGTGTAGTCCGTGATTTTTTCCAGGTGGTTCTCCATGTCATCTATGACTCTTCTTTCGTCTTTTCCGGATGCATACACTGCTGTGTCGTCTGCATACAAGGCTGTAGAAGTCCTTGGATCTGTTGGAAGGTCTGAAACAAAAATGTTATATAATATAGGTGATAAAATGCTGCCCTGAGGCATTCCTTCCTGGATTTCTTGGATCGTCGACATCTTTTGGTCAGCTGAAACTTGGAATGTTCTATTGGATAGATACATGTCGCAGATGTTGATGAGGTAGTGTGGAAGTCTAGCCTTGTCCATCTTGAAGATTAGTGCCTTCTTCCAAACCGTGTCGTATGCTTTTTCTATGTCCAGTATGGCTAATCCTGTCTTCTGTTTCCTGTTGAATTTTATCTTCGTGTCCCTGATAATCCTTGCTAGTTGAAGTTCGCAGTTTCTTCCTTTTCTGAATCCGAACTGGTCTTCTTGGATAATTCTTCTTCTTTCTGTGTGCTTCACCAGTCTCTTGTAGATGATTTTTTTTAACACAAATATCATCCTTTTAATAATTAACTTATCGTTTGACTATTATATTCCAAGATATAACTGTATTTTCTATAGTAAATAACGTTCAGTTGAGAAAGGTCAAGTACGTACTGAGATATAACAGTATTTGTCATAGCCAACTTGTTTAATTAGGGGAAACACAAGGAGTTACATATGCCATCTCTCGGAAATTAGCGTACTTACACATGTAACTTTTTTGGCCAAAGTAGAATAAAGTATTTCGAAGCTATTGATGCAATAAAAAGACTTTAACATTTTGAGATGTAAATCTCTTCTTCCAAATGAACGATTTATTCCTTTTATGTCTTCCACAGAATTCTAATTTTTATTATAGTACCTCCCTGATAGTAACCTTCTCGGAAGTACGGCATTTGACATTTAATAATTAACTCATCTGGGTTACATGGCTATATTTTAAAATTCGACAAAATTTTTAGTTTTTCTATATACTGATTCAAGATTTACAAACAGTTTCTTTAATTTGTCGAACATTTTATCGCTTCCTTGTTCAGTGTTGTAAAGCAACAACAGAAATAACAATTTTTAACCCGTTTGATACACCTCTGATTACTGCAATAATCACCTGCAAACATCAATCATCGTTTGTAACAATCAACGCCAGCAGCAGTCCCTTGTCAACTTTCTGCACAACCGATCTCCACCGTTCACCGGTTCAGCCGTTCTCTTTCTTGTACTTCTTTTTCCGTCACTTGTTTTAGATTCAACCGATCGGCCAGTTAAAGTTGAAACCGCCGCATCGAGATGGCCAAGTGTCAGCGAAGACGTAAAGCGTCCGGAGGAAACTACTTTTCTAACACCTTTACCGATCTTTGGAGATTACGCTTTGCGATTAAAGTATGTTAAAAAGTGAAGTCGTCGTGGTATGTCACTATTGTTGGTATGCGGAGATCTGAATGGGTTATTAGATTTATTGGCGTCCAGAGTATATAAAGTTAGTAGATAAAATTCAATTATAATGAAATAAATAAATTTAAGACAGGCATCGTAGACATCGCTTAAAAAAGTGGTAAAAGTATTTTAAATTAGAATACTAAACATTTCTGAGCAGAATCAGCAAAATAAGTACATTTAATTCTTTTTCAATATATTAAATAAGTACCTTTATTTTACAATACAGTAAAGTCTTGTTTGATACGGTGGATACTTTCCACAGAAAAGCGCTCATAAAAAATCGCAGAAATCCATTACTTGTCTTGAAAAAGTCTGAATACGATCCATAGCTTTCTAAAATTAGATAAAACTAAGACAAAAACAAAACAGTTTTCAGAAATTAAAAGATATAGACAGAATGATAAAAATCTGAACGAAATTCATACAAAAGCTTAAAAAAACTTGTATTCAAAACTTAATTAATTTTATTTTATGGGAAAGTAATAGGTACATATAGTTTTACATTTACATTTCTAATCATTATCGCTATCTGATAATGGTTTGCACCGTTTGCGAAGTGGCTCAAAATCATATTCATCGTCAGAAGAAACTGTCTCTGCAATAGATATTTGCGGTAAAGGCGATGGATTTTCACAAACTTCATTCTCGTTCTGTGTAGCTCTTTCTTTTCTGACAATCTAATCAGTAATTAAACTTTGCGATGATGATGCCAGTAATTTTTTATATAGCTCACGATATCCTGACATTCTTCTTCTTCTTGTGCCACTCCTATCGGAGATTGGAAATCATCAAGGCTATCCTGACCTTGTTTACAGCTGACCTAAAGAGTTCATTAGTGGTACAGCCAAACCACTCTCTCAAATTACGCAGCCATGACATTCTTCTACGGCCTGGATTCCGTTTTCCTTCTATTTTTCCTTGCATTCTATTTTGAAGTAATGCGTATTTATGTCCTCTCATCACGTGACCCAAATATTCAAGTTTTCTTCGTTTGATCGTTGACAAAATTTCTGGGCCTTTTCCTATCCTTCGCATTACTTCAACATTTGTAACTCTTTCAACCCAACTTATCTTCAGCATTCGACGGTAGCACCACATCGCGAAACTTTCAATATTTTTTATATTCTTTTACTTGAGAGTCCAGGCCTCTACACCGTATAATAGAGTGTTAAATATGTAGCCCCTTAGCATTCTTAATCGGAGAGGAATGCTTATATCTCTGTTGCAGAAGAATTTCCTCATCTTTATGAAAGTGGCCCTGGCAATTTTGATACGTCTTTTTATTTCATTGTTTTGGTCTCCAGTTTCGTTTATTGAAGTACCCAAGTATTTGTAACTTAATACTTTTTCAATTTGAATGCCGTTTATACTAATATATGTGTTGGTTGTGTCATGTTCTTACTGAAGACCATATACTTAGTTTTTTTGATATTGATACTTATGCCATAATTGTTGCAGGCAATATCTATATTTGTAAGTAATCGTTGTAATTCTTCTACTGTTCTTGCAACTAGTACAGTGTCGTCTGCGTATCGAATATTGTTTACAACCTCTCCATTGATTACGATTCCTTCGTTTGCTTGCAAAAGGGTTTCCTGGCAGATGATTTCACTTTAAACATTAAATAGCAGCGGTGATAAAATGCATCCCTGTCGTACTCCGCTACGTATTTCCATTGCTTGTGATATCTCATTTTCCATTTTGATATTAGCTTTCTGATTCCAATATAGATTGAGGATTATTCGCAGATCTTTACTATCTATGTCCTTTCTTTCAAGAATGTCTTTTAGCTTATCATGGCGTACCCTGATGCTTTGCGATGACGATGCCAGTAATTTTCTATATAGCTCACGATATCCTGACATACAGTTCTGCAACTCACGTTGTAATTTCAAATCTCATTCAGAATTGAGGTCATTAATAAGAAAATAATTTTCTAATTTACTGTAAAGTTGACGACCTTCTTGAATTATTTTGGCAGTGAGGAAGATTGGTTTTTCTTCCTCATCATTATCATCTTCTAGACTCACAACTCACAATCTAAAGTTTGATCAATTATATTATGATCATTTAATGCATTATCCACAAGTAATTCATCTATATCATCGTGACTGAAGGTATTAAAACCATCTCCGCCAATTTCATGTGCCAAATTAATTATATCATCTAATAGTGTCGATGTCTAAATGGTTGCATTGCTTGTTAGATATGCTGGCTAAACCTTTTTCCAACCGGCATTGAAAATTCTTGGTCTTATTTGAGCGCAAGTCTTTTACTGTTATTGTCGCTGGCTTGAACCCTCGGGAATAAGGGGAAGGTGGTCCAGTCGCACTATCCATAGCTGGATTGGACCGGAGCAGATAGGAGTCACGGTCCGTGGACATATAGGTCGTATAATATGTCCAAAAGCTAGATGGAAATACATTTTTAAAATAAATGCAATACAAGTATTAACTAATGATAAGAATCTGCAAGAAATGTGTTAGTTAGTCTTAGAACTAAGAATCTGTAAGGGAAATGATTAGTTATTGCACCTAAGACTAATTACGCAAAATAAGTAAAAATAAAAAAAGTGAAAATTTTTCCTGAAATTTCAAAAAGTCGATTTCGCTAAAAATATGATAGATGTGTTTGTCGTGGAGACTTCGGGAATAAACAACAATCCCGTGATGCGAAATATCGACACAAAGCAAGCAAATTATTAATATTTGGAAATTTTCGGAAAGTCGATGAGACCTATGAAAAATGTAAAAAATATTCTATACTAAAAAAAATTATTTTATATAACTAATCTATAACTAAAAAAGTTATTTTATATCTAAAAATATTTCAAAGTCCCTAAAGAAATAAAATATTAGAAAAAAGTCCGCTTGGGAACTTACGACACCTGCAAAGAAATAATTTGTCAAAAATATTCTGGTCGTATAAAGTCGCTGGAAAGAGAGTATTATAAAAATTCTTTTAAGTTCAGGAACTCCGTTCAGGAACGAAAGCCTGAAAGACAAATAAAAATAGAAATAATTTTACAAAATAAGTCAAAATTCCCTAAAAATATCAAATAAATTAAATATGAAAACTATTCCAAGTCGTTTTATAGATTCAGAAAAATCCTGAAAGAAATAACAGTTAATATATTAATACGTTAAAAAGATGAATTAAATCGACAATAAATATTTTATTTATATATATTCAGGGATTCTACAGTATTCACTGCCTTCTCTCGCTCAACCGTTTCCATCTCTCTCTGTTGTCCCATTCTCCATCGTTTAGGCCTCGCTTACTCATGGCGTCGTCTACTTCGTTCCTCCAGGATTAAGTTAAAAATCCAAATTAAATCGAAATAAAATATTTCACGAGAAATATTCTAAGTCGAAAATGCCTGAAATAAGTCCGGCTAAAGAACTAGGGAACTAGAAAAATCCTGCAATAAAAAAGACAGCGGTTAGTTAATAAAGTAAAAGTCGAGTTTCTGGGAACTAAATCAAACAGAATGTCTCTAATGCCAAGAAAGCTGGTTCTGCGGATCACTGTCCAGACCAGAATGAACTTTTGACCGTTGTGCGCATATATTTATACGAAATTAATTAGGTCAACTGCTACATGGCGCTCTGCCATTGGAGCTTGCACAACAGCCAATATTCACTTTCGGACAATACCATTGGCTACAATTATGGTTGCAATTTACCAATCGTAAAGCCGGAATCGTAAAGCTTCAATATGACAAGGAAACTGTTTGAATTTGGGAACTTACTTTCTCATGAATATCATGCCATCAGCACTGCTGCATTAAAAGGTTTTATTACCATTTGCGACTTCGTACTTGTGCGAAGCGGGATTTTCTGCAGTCGCAGTAATTAAAAACAAGTACAGGTCAAATATAAACTTAGAAAAAGAAATGAGAGTGGAAATTTCCAAACTGGAGCCCCGGTTTCATAAGCTGTGCTCAAAAAAGCAAGTACATCCCTCACATTAGCCAGCCAGTTATATAAATAAATAACCCTTTTCATTTTTATGCCTATATTTTGATTTCGTTCTTAATTTCTAATAAAAAATATAAATGTTCAAATAGTGTTTTTGTTATAACTATACATTATTACTAGGCTAGTACTAAAATTGGTAAGTATTATTGGAGGTTGGGTTAAGGGGTCGTCGCAAAAAAATACCAAAGTCTCAAGGGCATCACAGTACGAATAAGTTTGGGAAGTCCTGCCTATGTCTCAAATATGGGGTAGAAAACCCATTTTTATTACTGCATATTTCCTTTTATGTTTTTTTAAGCTGTGGATTTTTATTAAATGCTTAAAAAGTGTCCAAGAAAAGTCTTTTCTTTTATACCCAGAGAATCATATTCTTGAAAAAATAAAACAAAATCTGATAGAGATAGAAAATTGTAATAAGGAGGTAATCTTTATTTGGATCCCATCACATAATGGTATTATAGGTAATGAAGAAGCAGATAAGTGTGCACGTGAAGCCGTCAATTCAGCTGACACTATTGATAGCTGTGATACGCGATAGTGATGGTTCAAGTATTATCAAATCGCGGATCCTAAGTGAGTGGCAAAACCGGTGGGAATTTTCAGTCTCCAATCTTCGGAATATTAAACCGGACATTAAACCGTGGAGATGTTTCCCCAATAAAAGAAGGGATCAAGTGACAATAACTCGTCTTAGATTAGGTCATACCAGTGCCACGCACAAGTTCTTAATTACTAAAGAATCCGAACCAAAATGTGAGCAGTGTAACGTTAAACTCTCGGTGAAACATGTTGTTGTAGACTGCCCAGTTTTCTCCACAGCAAGAATCAATTATGGTATCTCAATAAACTTAGAGAAAGCACTTGGTGCAAATTGTTCATTCACAAATATGTTAAACTACTTAAAAGCTATTAATTTTGTTAATATATAATATATTTAATATTGTAAATCTGATTCTCGCTAATAACCTTCGGGTTGATGCGAATTTGTAAATAAAAAAAAAGTCTTTTCTCTTGGTTTATATAAAATTTGTAGTTATAAAAAAACTATTAGCACTATAATATTAAAGTCTCTTTTTATTTCTCTCGTTTAAAATGTCGAGTTTTCGGTTTGGTCTTACATAATTACCTTGATACAAAAGCTCATCCGTAACTATTCAACAATTTAACTATTATCAAAAAACCAGTCACGATGTTGGAATGTACCTAAGTCCATTTTTTAAACCAAAATGCACCGTGAAGACAACAGAAAAGCGACGGTTAGAGTACATCATTTGGTAAGAATGTGTCAAACTTGTCCGCCTAATCTGACTAAATACATCTCTTCATGTTACACGGTTCTTAGGCATGATAACAATAATTTATAAATGCCATCCGCGTGTTAGTGTCTAATTTGAAACGGAGAGGTTTTACGGCAAATATGAACTTTCCCATGAATTTTTGTTCATAAAAAGGAATCAGAGAGACAGTAAACTAGCACAAAGGTTATTCTTATAGTTACGAATGTTATTAAAAGGATTTATTGTTTACAAAATAAATGAAAATCACGAGAACTGTTGAATATCTGAACTTTAATTAAAATTTTATTGTTTATTTTACTATTAAATCATATAAAGAATATTTCAGAAATGACTATGTATACTTCGTTCATATCTTTAGTGTCTCATTATAAAAGTGAGAAATTTCTCAAAAAAAAAACATAATATTCTAGACTGATTCTTAACTTGTTAATAATGGATCAGATATCAAAATACCTATTCTTCGTTCATAAATTGTTGAGAGCACGAAATGGGCCTCAAACTCATAAAACGGACGTAAACCATAGGCGTTCCTGATTTGTTTATTCATTAAATAATAATATAATATTTTTTAATACTATTATATATATATATATATATATATATATATATATATATAATATTAATAATATTTTAATACTAATATATTTAGCAAAAAAACAATTAAAACTTTCACGGCTAATGTTATGTAATTATATTATAATAATAAAAATAAGAATTTAACCATTAACAATTTTGTAAATAAGAATACCTTATCTCTTTGAATATTTCAATACTAATCTTCGCGTTTAATCACTTTACTAGAAAACCTGGAATTCATAGCCGAAGGTACTATTCGAAACTTAACTTGAAAGGGTGAAGTTATTACGAACGAAAACAATTTTTTTGTTTAGTACGTTTTTGATCGCATGTAATTTACGGCTCGTCGGTGTGTCCGCGTCTACGGCAGTAATTAGCGTCTCGAATATTTCTTTTGCGAATTATATGCAGTGCGTGAGTGATTTTTTAATACCTACGAACATATACGTACCTTTCGCCCGTGCTCGTTTTGTTGGATTGTTTGTGATGGCGTCATCATCAACATCATCAAGTTTTACACCGGTACTGTTGCGTACAGTCAGTAAGTCTGTCTATTCACCAAGAGAGAAGACTATTGTCCTGAATGTTCACGATGCTCTGGTTTCTCAGAATCCCACAAACACTGTTCGCAACATAGTCGAAAGTTGTGCCAACATGACTGGCGTAGGAGAGTCAACTATATATAGGTTCCTATCAGAAAGAAAAAAACACGGTATAGCTAACCCAAACACAAACGAACACTTAAAGAGAGGGAAAAAGCCTATTGAAATTGATGAATTTGCCAAAAATGGTATTTGTAGGAAAATTCATGGATTTTTTTTCAAAAAAGATATACCAAACCTAAACAAAATTTTACAAGAAGTTAGAGACGACCCGGATTTGCCTCATATCGGACGAACTAAATTGTGGCAAGTTTTAAAAGAATTAAATTTCCGGTGGGAGAAATCAGACCGAAAATCACTTTTGATTGACCGGGAGGAGATAATGTTGGAGAACAAATTATCTAAGATCCATACGAAAATTCCGGGCTGAAGGAAGGCCCATCTTCTACCAGGATGAAACGTAGGTAAACTCAGGTCATACTCTAAAACAAAATTGGTCAGATAAAAATATATTAAGCTCCAGGCAAGCCTTTATGGAAGGTTGGTCTACTGGTATCTCCCCACCTTCTGGTAAAGGCAGTAGATTAATAATTTCTCACATTGTCAGTGAAAAAGGATTTGTTAAGCATGGTTTGTTGGAATTTCAGTCCAAAAGCACAAAAGACTATCACGAGGAGATGACAGCTGATGTTTTCGAAGAGTATTTTGAGCAGATGATTGAACACATACCACCAAATTCAATTATAGTATTAGATAATGCACCTTATCATTCACGACTAGTAGAAAGACTTCCAATGACTGCGTGGAAGAAACAGGATATTCTTGACTGGCTGCGGAATAAGTATCTGCCTTACGAAGATGGAATGGTAATAGCAGAACTTCTAAAAATTGCCCGGCTACACAAATCTAAGTTCAAGGAATACGTAGTTGACAAAATGGCGGAAAGGCGAAACATTACAGTCCTTAGACTTCCACCCTACCACTGCGAAATAAATCCAATTGAACTCATTTGGGCACAAATGAAAAGTTATGTGGCTAAAAAAGATACGTTATATAAAATACAAGCTGTACGTGAATTGTTATACGAGTCTTTACAACATATTACAGAACAAAACTGGAAAGATGCAGTAAGGCATGTAATAGAAGAAGAACAAAAAATGTGGAATCTTGATAACATAATTAATGCGACCGTAGAGACACAACCGCTAATTATTAACCCTCAAGATGACTCGGATTCCGAAGTTGATCCTATTTATTTTGAATTTGAATAGTTTTCTAATCGTAATTATATAAGGTAAGTAATAATAGTTGTAATCGTAAGGTATTAAAGGGGAAAGGCGCAAAATGTCGCCTGTCAAAATATTCAATGTGTTTTAAATGTATCCATTTTTTTTCAAATCCTGAGAAAACTAAACAGCATTTTTGAAAAATTTAAAGGCATAATGAAATATTTTTTGGAATAAATAAAAAGTTTCTTTTGCATGCAATATTTTCAATTAAAAATTATACTATATTTTCTCTTTTATTTTCACCACTGTTACATAACATATTAAAATAAACATTGTAGAAGTTTTCAGGGACTTTCTGCCCTGAGTAATAATGTAATCTTTCATTCTTTTAAATTTTTCAAAAATATTTATTAGTTTTCTCCGGATTCGAAAATAATGGATATATTTAAAACACATTGGAAATTTTGCCAGTCGACACTTGGCGCCTTTTTCCTTAATTAAATAAATGTATCTTTTAAAAATGGCAAGAAACTTTTTATTTTTGAATAAAATAAATAAGTTTTATTAAAAAATACAATTTACATAAGTACAATTTAAAAAATATATTTATTTAGTTCAAATAAATGTTTCAATCATATACTCTACGACACTGGTCGTTCATTTCTAACCATTCAAAATACCCCCGTAATAGGATTATAAGGTATTGTATTCCTTCAGATATAAGGTGGGTTAGTCGAAAACGTCTTAAACCGTCAGTTTTAGGTTGGTTTTTTACTATTATATCGTATTACCTATCCTCTCTGTATTTCAGTTTTCTAATTAGGGTTAAACTTGTAGTGAGCTATCAACAAATTGTGAACCGTGTATATGTTTAAGAAATTACTACCCGTTTTCAGGGACTCCATTAGTAGATAGAATTACCCATAGATAATGTTTAATAACTCACCAGGTTTCTCTTTTTCTCTTCCTAAATACGCCATTAATAATATACACGTAATAGATTTTTGCATAAAACAAACAGGTCGTAGCTGTAAATACGTATGCCAGTTATTTAATTACAGGCCTTCATTTAAGTTAATGCCGAACAGGATTTAAAACGACTTCATTAATTAACTAATAAGAAAACAACAATTAAATTAATAAATAAGCATTGTAACTGAACGGAAACACGTCCCAAATATGTCCGATTAAGATTTAAACATAAAGTCAGAAGTAAAATAACACATTTAGACAATAAATGGTAACTGTAAATGTTTAATACGGTATTTAATTGTTGGAGAAAATGCTTCCTAATAATAATTGTAGCAAACAATAAGTGAAAGGTTTTTAAATTAGTTACATTATGGCGTTACTTAGGAGTAGTATACAGGGTTGGCCATTATGAAAGAGACCACCCTGATATTTGGCAATGTTGATTGACATTTATATCTACATATACATATACAGGGTGAGCCAAACTTCTGGCTTTCTTTGATTATGACTTAACTGTGAAGTATTTAAAAAATATGTCCAACATGTTTACAAGTGGGCCGGCAATTGTTATTAACAAATAACTTATACAAAAAAGCAATTTCACCGAATTGTTTCGGAATCAATTTTTTTAGGTGTATCTCATCAAAATAAACACTTTTTCTCTCTTGATAATTTTTCGAAAAATGCTTCCTTTTCGAGTTATTTGCATTTTTTTGTTGAAAAAATGCCGTAATTAGTGATTTTTGGGATTTTTTTTCTAAAAAACTACTAAACGAATTGCAATTTTACAAATAGCTTTATAATCTTTAAACCGTCGAGTACAAGTTAGAATATTTTGACAAGGATAAATTGTTTCTATCTTGCTAAAAACGTGGACCCAAATATTTCGAATATGCCTTTTGAGAGTATCCCGCTAAGCGTGTACAGCGGTTGAGGTGCTGTAGGCGCTAAAAAAATGCATCTAATGAAAAATTACCACCTTCGAAACCAGCATTATTACAACATTACTTAAGAACAAAGTGGCAAATAAATGAATGGATTCAAGCAAAAAACAATATTACTTCATCTCTTGATCCATTAACCCATGGTTGGACAATGGAAAATAATTGTTTCGATTTTAATTATTTTGAAGGCGAAACTAGTTTAGATATGTTACAAAAGTATTTTTGCTCATGTACCGGAAAATATTCTACGAAAAATTGTAATTGTATTTCCTATAATTTAGAATGCTGCGCAGTATGTGACTCTATTGAAGACAATGAAATCAGCTTATTAGATGGAAATCCTGTTGCTGTTGACGAAAATTTTCAAATTATTGACAATGAAAACGATGTATAATTAATATTATATTTTAATTTTATTATATTTTTCAATGAAAATTAATTATATATATTGCTTAATGTCTGTTAATTAAGGCTAATGCTTTCACTGTAATAAAACATTCAATAATATAGTCACCACGAACTCAATAGGTATTGAAATTTAAACAATTAGGAGTAATTATTCCACGTAATATTATGTGATGAAAATTATCGATTTTTATTGTTTTTAAAGATGAAATATATTGTAAAAAATTGATATTTAGATATCAAATTATTAATAAAATCATTTCAACATAATTTAACATGTTTGAAAATTAAAAGCAATATAAAAGTTCACATACAGATATTGCACAAAATTGCAAAGAAATACATAGCTAAGTAATTCTAGGTATGTCCTTAACAAAACAAGAGAAAGTAAACTGACTATTAGAAAATTTATAATATATAAATGGTCATTTAATTTTATAATCAAGTTAATCTTCCAAAACCAGAATCTTATTAATAACATAACCAGTTCATTTTTAAATTAAAAAACCATCTCCGTCAACCATCATCTTTTTTTTATATGATCATTTTAGCATTGTATACATCATATTGAAATATAAAAATAAAATAAATTGTTTAATCATTTTTTTTCCTCTAAAACGTCCGTATTCTAACAGTATACTTACAAAATAACGTTACAATAGTTCAATGCCTTAAATATCTGGATCGGAACTCGAATCTGTGTTTTCTAGATCATCTATCACTATCAGCGTCATCGTTGTCATCATCATCATCATCCAAGTTAATTATCACTTTCTCCGTAACTAAGTCCACTGCCGGTGCGCTTTTCATAAAAAACTGTTCTGCCTGTTTGGCATTTTCACACCGTAATTTCCATTCATCCTCTGAAAATGTCTCAAAAAATTGATTACATAAAACCTCCACATATGATTTATGATGAGGTTGATAAAATTTTGCTAAAGTCTATAGCTCGGCTCTTAACATATCACCTGTAAATGGTATATTTCTCTTTCTTAGCCACTCTTTTATTTCATCTTTTTTTGATGCAGTTGTTATATTTTTTTCACTTTGAACATTGTGGTATGGGGCATTATCAATCACTAATACACTTTGTGCTGGTAAGTTCGGAATCAACATTTCAACTAGCTACTTTTTATAATTTTGAAAGTTCATCTGACTATGGTAATCACCAGTTTTTAAATTTGATTTAAATTTTAAGTAGGAATTTTTTATGAACCCCATTTCTCCCCCTGCATGAACTATTATTAACCTCTGTCCCTTAGAGATAGGCTTACGCAAACCATCGTGAGAATCATCATTCCAACTTTTATTGAATGTGTGATAAGAGTGGATGTATGTTTCGTCCATGTATACAATAGGACGATTTTCGTTTCTGTAACTCTTAATACTTCGCAAAAAAGCTATCCTTTTTTATTGGATGTCAGGTTTTTCCATAAGCAATTTTTTCTTTGTCTGAGTTTTTCGCCAACAGAAACCAATTTTATGTAATACTTTTCGTAAACTTCCATACGATCCTGTGTAATTAATTTCATTGACAAATTTCCTGTGTATGCCTCTCAACGTAGTAACTTTTTTTTCGTGGACGTGAATATTTATTACAAATCTCCGAAGAATTTCCTTATCCATATTATTCAACTTAGTTTTGGTCGCACTTTTTTGTCTCTTAATATTAGGTGTATGGAACGAATCACTTTCACCATCTTCAACTGATCTAATTTCATTTGAAATTTGCTTTACAGAACCAACACTAACACCAGTTGCGCGCGAAACACGTTCTTGAATTTTCGTTAGTTCTATTATCGGATTATCGGATTCGAGACAAAAAATTGTTGAGAACGATAAAAGTACGCAAGACTGCATACCTTGGACACATACTAAGAAATAATAAATATAGTCTTTTGCAGGTCATCATGCAGGGTAGAGTCGATGGCAAAAAGGGAATAGGTAGAAAGAGGAAGTCATGGCTGCGAAATATTCGAGACTGGACAAACATGACTGTAGACGAATTATTCCACGTTGCAAAAGACAGAGAAGCTTTTAAAAATGTGGTCGCCAACCTCCGTTAATGGGGACGGCATAGGAAGAAGAAGATTATCGGATGTTTAGCCTCCGCTTCTCGTCTCATAAAATATATCAAATTTGCTATAATTTCACGAGATTGACCACTCAAAACTTTACGATGAACTTTTGATTTAAATTCCATTGTAACGGAACCGGATTAATAAGTCCTACACCAGTGTAATTGATATGCGTCTGATCTGTTTGCTTCTGCTAACAAAATTGAACTGAGTATATTCGGGCTACTGACGGATCCTCCCCTCCAAATTTATATTCTTGTCAAAACTCAGAGACATTGCAATTCTTGACGAGCTGTATATTAAAAGAAAAATTACATTATTATAGCATTGTAAAAAATTAATTTTAATTGTTTTAATTATAATATGTCTATATAAAAATAATTAGAAATATCTTTTTTTTAATAAATTGTACGTAATATTTGTATTGAATTAATTTTTTAAATTTAAAAAAATATTTCTACGTGCCGCACGCCTGTATCGCCGCAACCGCTGTACACACTTAGCGGTAGACTGCTCGAAAGGCATATTCGAAATATTTGGGTCCACGTTTTTAGCAAGATAGAAAAAAATTATCCTTGTCAAAATATTTTAACTTGTATTCGACGGTTTAAAGATTATAAAGCTATTTGTAGAATTGCAATTCATTTAGTAGTTTTTTAGAAAAAAAATCCCAAAAATCACTAATTAAGGCATTTTTTCAACAAAAAAATGCAAATAACTCGAAAAGGAAGCATTTTTCGAAAAATTATCAGGAAAGAAAAAGTGTTTATTTTGATGAGATACACCTAAAAAAATTAATTCCGAAGCAATTCGGGGAAATTGCTTTTTTGTATTAGTTATTTGTTAATAACAATTGCCGGCCCACTTGTAAAAATTTTAAAAAAATACATTTCATCTTGGAATAATATATAGAATCGAATAAAAAACGTTTGGTGCATTAGAAATGCAAAAAGAATTTTAGTCGGTATATTCTGTTTCTAAGCGTGTTTTGAGGGGTAAACCGCTCGCCTATTTGACCTTTTCATATTTTAAAAATAAAAAATTAATTCATTTTAGTAGTATTGTTTGCTAGGACTGTTGGATTGATTTAATTAGAATATTTTTAAAATACTAATTTACAATAATAAATTTACAACATTGTCATTATACTAAGTAAGAGTGTGATTAGTTCACTAAAAAAAGTTGCCAGCATCATGCAAAATCATTTGAACAAAAAAGTTCAAAGTTGAGCCTTCACTGTAATTGCCATGATTTTTTAATGCTAGTTTTTCTTCTATAATTAAGTAACTGTAGGCATTATTATTATCGCTTGTAACAAAAAAATCATAATTTTATTGATTTTACTCACTTTGGAGCTATTGTTAGGTTGCTAAGTAGCACTTGTACTCTTTTACTTCTAAGAAATGCAACACAAAGGTAAAACATGTAAAAAGATCATTAAGTTTTTGTACAAATTTATTCTTCATCATAATATATCGACATCAGTGATCCAAATCGTCATTTTCGTCATCTGCTTCTTCTAAGTTTGCTAGTTCTCCAGCTTGTGGACCATCATGTCACAGATTTATGAAAAACTCTTACGTAATTAACTATCTGTTGAATATTTGAATATTTAGATTGCAGAATGCGAAGCCTTTTGTCAATCGGTATTGGCAAGAGATCTGGAAGAAGGGCATAGTTTTTGCCAGCTCAAGTGGATCTCGTAGATAGTTCACTAAACTCTTCTATGATACCTTCAGCTGTTTTCTTAAAACAGGATTAAAGGTTTGTCCTGTTGAAAATGTAACCATTGCATGCTCTGTATTTCACTTTCGCTCTTGTTCTAGTCTAAAAGGTCGTCATTTTTTATCTGTAGGTATTCTAAAGAACTTTTTGCTTGTAGAAGTTACCAGCTCCATCCAATGTTAAGATACATACAGGTCCTTTTTGTAACATGTCCCTTCTAGCCATGCTTATTTTATTTATGGATTTCAGGCAATCGTCATCAAATGGAATACTTGTGAACGGTGAAGTCATCAATAATTTGCGATATCCGGACGATACAGTACTCCTAGCTTCTAGTCAAGAAGATCTGCAAACACTACTTGATAGTGTCGTTGAGAATTGTAGGGAGGCAGGTCTGGATCTGAACATACGGAAAACCAAAATACTCGTAATAAGTAAAAAACAGCATGTAAAACCGTCTATATACATATGTAAACAATACCAAACTTGAGCAAGTTGATAAAATCGTTTACCTTGGACAGCAATTAAATTGTAACGCAGAAAGTCACGGCGAAATTAGATCTAGGATAGAGCAGGCTAGAGCGGCTTTTAGAAGGATGTCCAAGGTGTTATTTAACAGAGACCTAAAATTGGCATCGAGGATCCGCCTACTTCGCTTGTAACGAAATATTTTGCCTACCACATAGGGTATAATTATAGGGGTTTGAAAATTGGAACAGAAGTTACTGGGTGAAGATAGGGCAAGCAAAATAAACGATACTGTGCGAACGGCACTCAGGGTTTGTTTGGAGAGCTGGGTCGTGGATAAGTGAATGACAAGGGGTCGGATTGGGGCAACTACAAAATAAAACAAATGGATACTTACATTAATCTCCTAGACAAAGGGGTTATAAAAACAACAAGAAAGACCTCTAGCAATTTAAAATGGACGCCGCTTCGAGGGGTCCCAGTCTTGCTGGATAGAGGAAACAAAAGGCTCCTCCTTCCTAAAATAAGAAACACAAAAAGAGGTTAGGAGACTTTTCTAAAATAAATAATAATCAAATTGGTTAAAGAAATAAATTAAACATTTTTTGTTGCCTCTCTACAAACAGTTACCAAAATATAGATGGCACAAACAATACTATATTAATAGTTACAAAGATTTGTACCAAAAATAACAAAGAAAACTTACCTGTCATCCGTTTACAAACTTTGTTTTACAAGTGGGAGTTGCTACAAAAATTACAAAAATAGTTACTGGACTAAACATGTGGCAGAAATAATTTATTACAAATAAAGAAATATCTTTTAAAATGAAACTACATATTCATAAAGAGGTTAACTTTTTTTAAAAAACAACAAACCAATGTCAAAAATTATAAAACTAGCTGTCAGAAGATTTACAATATTAATTATCAAAATTTAAATTGTTATGAAAGCACTTATTATTTTAAACTGTTTATTTTTACTTCAAGAGTTCAAACAAAAAAGTTACCTGGATTGCACTAAAGTTGTTTCTTTTAAATGATTTCTGGGGTCGGAAACTGGACCTACTAAAATTTCTGGGGTAGAACTGGGGTTAAACTCTCTGCCACGCGAACAAAATGACTGCTTCTATGGTCTGAAACGACGACCACGGACAAATAAAGTGAGGTTGAAATGGACGGCACTGGATACAGACTTCAGACTGGGCTTCTTAAAAACTCAACAATGGAACATGGTGTTATCCTTCAAATTTGTTGTATTCGCCGTATTACAAATATCTCATATGAGAGACGGCTTACAAACAAACACAACAGTGATTATCCCTATCAGAGTTGACATATTACTTTGTTTGTACCTCATTTTTTTTACCAGTATTTAATCTGATACATTTCAATGTTAATTTTATATTTTTTCAAGAAAAGTCTGTGTTATACCTGTATATTATAATATTATATACTAATTAGTAATACCTGGTACGCAAAAAAATATTTCAATTATTGTTAACATATAATAATACCATTAGTTATTGTAACCAATCGTAATGTATCATAATATTGTTTGTTATTTCAGGACTATGCAGTTAAAGGAGAAGTCGAAATCGAAGAGTAAAACAAGTAGTGCAGCAATGACCGCATTACCGTTTGTCTTCTATTTCCTGATCGGTATCTTCTCTACTAATTTGGCAGGAGCAGCTAGAAGACAACAAGCGAATGGAACTTGGTTGTAAGTTAAGATTTATTTATTTTTATATAATACTACCAAATATATTACAAAAAAAATAATAATAAAAATAAAAAATACTACTACTATCACTTCACAAAATTTAACACAATGTAACACAAAATGTACAAAAATACAATAACTTTGTTGAATTTAGTTCAAATCAAATCACAAGAAATATTTGAAAAGCTGGTTAAAAAACACAACTTTTAGAAAAAAAGAAGTCCAAAATATACTATACACCTGTTTATTTATTACAGGATGAACCCTTGAGGCTCGTTCTACAGACACAAAACCCTTTTCACAATTATTATTTGACAAGAACTCTGCTAACTTTCAATGCAGGATATGGAACAAAAACAACTTGCTTCTTCCGACGTTCAAATCACAGTAATCTTCCTTTTTCCGAGCAAAACATGACTTCCTTTACTTCAATCCCTCCTGCTACTTTTCACCAATCAGACACACACATCCTACACACCACGCTATTCCTTTCAACCAAACAAATTCTGTTACTTGTCAAACACAAGCTCAATGATATTATGTTACATAACCTTGGTATTTCCAAATTTTACATAAATAAGATCTTTTCTTTGTTTCTAAGTTTCTTGAGGCAATACAGCTAATAATACTACTTCGGTTATTGTATACTTATACCTGGCCACAAAACTTTATAATTCTTTCCCCAATTTCTTTGTAAACAAAAGACAAACCTTATATTCTAAAAAGGTATATGGTATAGTAAAAAAAATGATGTCAGGTCAGAAGTGCATCAGATCATACTTGCAAGAAGTTTATTATTTTACAAATTGATTGAGTGACTGTAGATGGAAATTGATTGCAACCCATGGCAAAATCACTAGTTTTCTAAAAGTATTATTGCATTCTTCTAATCATGCATCTGATCTGCTACTTCTCTCATAATATTTATTATCTTCTACATGTGCCGTGTCCGTTTCGAACGTTGGCAATCAACATGGCTATTCTGACTTTGTTTACGGCAGATCTGAATAGTTCAGCAGATGACAATCCATTGCCGCAAGTTTTGGAGCCACGAGTGTCTTCTCCTCCCTGGACCTCTTCTGCTGTCTATTTTCCCTTGAACGATCAGCTGTAGTACTCTATATTTATTATGTCTCATAACATGACCCAAGTATTCCAACTTTCTTTTCTTAATACTTATTCTCTTTATACTACCTCTCTCTCTTTACCTATCCGGCGTAGTACCTCTTCGTTGGTCACGTGCTCAATCCAGGATATACGTAATATACGTCGGTAAGCCCACATTTCGAAGGCCTCTACTTTTTTCATCAATGTTGTGGTCATTGTCCACGCCTCCATTCCATATAACAAAACCGGGAATACATAACATTTCAGAAGTAGAATTTTGAGACGTATGGTGAGGCTTTTAGAGGTGAAAATTTGCTTCATGCTAGTAAACGATGCTCATGCCTTTTCTACTCTTATACGTATTTCCTTCGCTTGATCCCAATTTGAGTTAACTGTTGTTCCCAAGTAGATGTACGAATCCACGTGTTCAATTCTTTCATTGTCTAATATCAGTTGCTGTGGTGGTTGTTGGGTTTTGCTTATAATATTTATTATACTTATGAAATAATTTTAATAATAATAATAACGGAGGAATAACTAATTAACAGGTGTTATTAAAAAAGTCTTCTTCTTCTTCAGATTATTTTTCCTATCATATTTAACCTATCATAGGTTAAAACTGGTAATCGCTAGCTTGATTTTATTAACCATATTTTTAAAAAGTTTTAGTGAGCTTCTGGACAAACCTACAAGACATATCTTTCGAGGACAAAGAAACAAGTATAGAAATTACAAAGGAACAAATATTGTATGCACTAAAGAACATCAGAAACGGAAAAATACTCAACAAAAAATAATCAACTGCCTATTGATATCCTTAAAATAATAGAAAATGAGTACATGGATGTCCTCTTAATGATCTCCCAAGTCTCCCAAGCAAGAAAAATGCTAGAGAATGCACCGACCACCGCAACATAAGCCTGATGTCACACACTTAAAATGTTTTTAAAGAGCATCCATAAATGCATTTACCAAATACTTGATATTGATATTAAAGAAATCCAATTTGTATTCCGTAGAGGCGTAGGTACCGGTGAAGCTCTCTTTTCATTCAACGTACTAATTAAGAGATGCTTGGATGTGAACCAAGATATTTAGGTCTGTTTTATAGATTACAACAAGGATTTTGATGAAGTCTGCCACAAAGAGCTAACAATTATAGCATATAATTGTTAGCTCTTTGTGTATATAATTAGTTATAACGAATTATAACAAATCAATATTATAAACAGCAAGCACATGTACGCATTAATGAACACACATCAGAAGAGTTCGAAATTAAAAGAGGAGTGCGACAGGGGTGTATATTGTCACCACTACTATTCAATTGATATTCTGAAGGAATTATGAAAACAGCTCTTGTGTGAGAAACATTAGGAATAAAGGTCAACGGAACACCAATTAACAACATTAGATATGCGGACGATACTATCATAATAGCAGACAACCTTCAAGACCTCCAAAAGGTAACGAACAAGATAGTTGAGTATGGAGAAGAATATGGATCATCAATAAACACCAAGAAAACTAAATTTATGAGGATATCAAAAACCCAAAATAATGATAAAAGCCTGACGATTAACGGTAAAACTTTAGAACAAGTTACAAACTACAATTCTCTTAGGTAGCTAAGGTAGGTAATTGTAGATTTTAGGTTTCAAAGGAGTTGTTGAGCCTCTTAAACTTTTTCGCATAGATTACTGCGATCATATAGATCGTCTGTATGGCTCTATAACTAATATCTTCTCTTTTGAGCTTTGCTAAAATATACTGAACTTTTTTTCGTTTTTTTCTTTATATTTCTTAATTTCTTGACATTCAATGAAAGATTTCTGGATATCCATTCTTGGTTTTTAGTTTTTACAAATGTTAATCTTTTTCGTCCTACAATTCCCAGTGTGTTGTCTATATTCTTCCATTTTGTTGAGTTTATTTTGAGTTTCCTTATATGTGTTTGGTTTTTTTAATTAAAAAAAAAAAGATTATCACATTTAAATTTTTAAATTAACAGAAATAAACATAACTTTAACTTTTGCTATAACATTAGTTAAAAACAAACAATAGCTTTTTATCTCATCATAAAAAGTACAAAATATAAGTGTGTATTAGGTGTTACTATTTTTCAGTCGTAAGTTGTTGACTAAAAGTAGGTCAATGCGTCCCACATCCGACTTGCACCTAACCACTAGCGTGGGTAAATCAAAAAGAACCATTTCTATTTAAGGTTTGATGACTTTTATACAAAAAGTAGCCAATCAAGAGATTACCAAATTATTGAGTACAGTATAAAAGTAAATCAACACATCCTAACATAAATTAATTTTACTTGACATATTCTATAAAAATCTCGTTGGCTTGGAATTACTATTTATTTTAAATATGATCTTAAAACATATTTTATAATATGTATATATAGAAATATATGGATTTGACCCCTAAAAATCGTACGAACAAGCAAAATTTTACAAAATTCAAGTGGAAGATCAAGTGAATAGAGCAAACAGAGCCACAGGCTGCCTGAATGAAATATTATGGAGAAATAAAAATATAGAGAAAGAAACGAAAGGCAGAATTTACAAAACAGTCATCAGACCAATAATGACATATGCGGCAGAAACAAGATCTGACACAGAGAGGACAAAAATTATGTTAGAAACAGCAGAGATAAAAACTCTTAGAAAAATTGATGGTAAGACTCTATGGGACAGAGCTAGAGGTACAGATATATGACGTAGATGCAAGGTGGAGAACATCAAGAACTGGGTAAGAAATAGAATAGTAGAATGGAACGATCATATAAGTTGAATGACAATAAATAGAGAAGTAAAGACGCCCAATAGGAAGACGATCAGTAGGAAGACCACGAAAACGATGTAACGACAACTTATTGGAGGCACATTGAAAAACAGACAGTCATGTCTATAAAAAAAAAAGAGGAAGAAAAAGAAAATTAATATAGTGTGTGAGAAAATATAATGTTTTATATGATTTGTCGCATACAAAATCCATGGACATCAATTTTAAAAATAATATATATATATATATATATATATATATATATATATATATATATATATATATATATATATATATATATATATATATATATATATATATATATATATATATATAAACCAGTATTTAGGCGCCCCACGCCCTTCCTGTATGGATCTATGGAGGAGTATCACCGAGCCGCAAGCCCTTATCTCTTGCCGTACTGCTCCACCATACGCCGATCAGATACCAGCATATTCTAGTCTAAGCCGCAGATTCATCTAGAATTTTAAACTGCTGCGTTAGCCTTTTTTATTTTTCTGTACACCGAGCTAGGGCTCGAACCCACATCTACTGAACCATTTGACGGTGAAGCGAATGAGAATCGGCCGCTTAGCCCGCTTGGCTATCTGACCGATGAAAAAAAAATATTTGACAGGAAATAATAATAATATTTGCTAATTCTTCATTCGAGAAACTTTTCATCTTTTCAACAGATTGGTAGCCGAAGACTGATGCATTTCGGGTGTGTGCGAATAGACGAACGAATAGTTCTGTGACCAGACGGGACCGGTTCGGCGCCGGATCTGTGATGTGTTTAAATCGTCCTTAACAGTCCGTCCCGGTTTAATAAGGGTTAAATTTTTAAAACAGTTGAATTCTGTTTCCTGAGTAAGTTATAACTCAGTCCTCTGAATTGTTCAAGCCGGAACTACTGCAGTTAGCCAAAGGAATGAAAATTCTCCCTTACTAATACTTCGAAAAATCTACTTGTGATGAAAAGTATCATATAGCGAATTAGAAGTAATTTTTAACCTCAAGAATTGAATTGATAGCTGTGACACAACTGATGTTTGCAAAGTTGAGATAATGTCATGGCTGGCTTGGACACGTGGAAGAATATTCCCAAGGAGACCTCAGAGGAAAATTGTGTATGAAAGCATAAAAAGGACAATTTCGAGGAGAATCTAAAGGCCGGTTTTCACGCTACGTCTTATTGTACGTTTTGTTGGATAGGACAAATCCTATACAATAAAACGTGGCATGTAAACAGCAAAACGTACGTCTTGTCGAATCGAAATGAAATCCATGGTCAGATCGTAGAAGTGATGGGAGAAGCATAGTTTTGCGAGAACTGATAGGATAAAACGTTACGTGAAAATACATGTTCAGACAAGTCGTCCGATCTTGACTTCTTTGACGACTAGTTCCACTGCAGTTCGCTTCATTTTTCTTAAAAAAACCTAATAATGTCAGATTTGCGGCAATGCATCCACGATATTCTAGTGGAATTTATTGAATTGTATAAAAGTTTTTAAGTAGTTCTGTTTTAAAACCAAGTAGATTGCATTACAGGTTTCAGGAATTATTTGGCTTAACGCTGGTTTGGATATTATGGTTGTGAACTCTAAGTCCTTGACGCTGCGTCCTGTTGTAAGATATCTGAGAGTTGCTGTGAGTCTTTCATGGGGTGTAATGGCTTTTCTTATGGGTGTCTTATTTCAATATGTATGGTGTTACCAACTCAAGCAATTGACAATAGGCTGAGGTGTCCATTCGCAAATAATTGCGCCAGTCATCTGGTTCGCCTCTCAGTTCTTTTAGTAACGAGACGTGGAAATACTGGCTTCTTTTTAGAAGCCCACTCTCCTGACCATCTTCTCTTTTCCCTCCTCATCCCCTTTTTCCTTAGTCATAGTATCGTTATGGTTGAAAAAATAAAAGAAAGCAGCCGTGTTTTATCCATAATAAAAAAAATCACTAAACAAACTTCACACAACTCAAGACTCTGAATTAGAAATGAGGTAAAAAACGGAAGGAAAAACGTAGTGTGTATACACTGGACAAAACGTACATTTTGTCGTACGTTTTATATGACCCACAAAACGTACAATAAGACGTAGTGTGAAAACGGATCTTAAGAGCGATGTGACGAATGCGAGGAGACTTATATAAGTCAAGGATTATGCATAATCCTTTGTATGCTTCGATAGATCAAACTTGTTTCTTCTGCACAATAAACTACATTTGCTACTTCAGTTTCATACTTCTATCAACAATCCCCTTTGAAAGAGCACAATTAAAAAATTAATTTTTTTTTATCCCAATTCTTTTAGTCAAAATATAACAGTTTTTTAAGTGAACTAGAAATATGCAAACAACTTGCATTATTCAATAGATAATGACATCAGAATAATCATTTTAATATTCTAAAAGGCTCTTATTTGAGCCTTTTTATACTACATGAATATTGTCGATACCAGCAAACTCATAAATTTTTTGCTAAATAATGTACAATCTTTCTTCATACTTGTTTTTGTTGCCGTTCGTTTTTCAGTATCTAGTGAGCACTTTATCCGATGATTTACTCTTGCTAGTAGCTAAAAGGTAATCAACGGACAAGTACGAAGAGCTGAATGGTGCTTAGATTAGTTTTTACGGTAAAACTCAGTGGTGTTACAAACTGGATATCTTTTAAGAACAAATCTAAAGTACTTATTTGATCCTTTGTCTTTCTCCTCTAATGAAAATGTAAAAAAAATGATAAGGGTTTAGAATTTTTCAATATATACAGGAATCAGCACAAACCCTATTCAATAATTTGTGAGTCGTTCATATCCCCAACTGGTTTGGTGATTTAACAATACTAAAAAATGTTATTTGATTATTGTATAACGTTTAAAAAATGGCAATTACTATAGAAAATAAATGTTAAATGTTCCTGGTGAGGTGTACAATATGTTACGTACTAGGTGACGTGGGGTCTTAGCGTATTCCATTTTTAAAATAATGTTATTCGGCTTATTTTTTTATAAATTGAATAATTGTTTTTTTTCCATAGCTAATGTTAAAGTGTTGCTATAACAACTGTTTTGAGTAGATAAAGTATCACTTTAACCTCAAGGGTAGATAAAGTGACACTTTAACAGCAAGAGTAGATAAAATGTTTTAACTTTTTTTTATTCAATAAAATTTACAAATTCAAACACATTAAGGATTAAAAACAACTAAAATTTTACAATTAACATTATTAGAAATATCTATTTTTGGAGCATCACAACTTGTACTCGTTTGCTTAAACACTTGATTCGAGGTACTGGATTGATTTTCTGGTCCGCCTAGTATACACTTGGATACAGCAATCTTATTGCTTATTGACTCTTTAATGTAAGATTCTGCAACAGATGACGATTTCCATCCACCTAAACGTTTAACTTTTACTAGATCAGCTCCAGAATTTGCGAACATAGTAGCTGAAGAACGACGGAAACAATGCCCCGTGTACATTTCTGAATTTGCAAGTTTCAAAAAATCTGCAATCTTCTTGGGGATATTATATATAGTGTTAATCCCCACCGGTTGAGTAGTGCACTTTTGCTGTCGGTAATTTACAAAAAACTTACTGTGAGGTACGTTTTTGTGCGCAAGGCAATATGATTTCTCACAATTTCCAAGAAACTCAGTCCACTTTTCTTGTCAGCAATACAAAACGACCTTTCCTGCTTGGTTTTAGTATCAGATAATGAAACGATTATCACCGATTTTCTGTCGTCCACGTTAAACACTTCTAACTTGTACAATTTATCGGACCTAGTCGCTCCATGCACACCAAAAATAGCAATAACCTTCATCAACAAATAGACGTTATCAGGAGCTTCTGTCAGAAATTTAATAATGTCATCTGACTTCAGGATTTTGGACTTTTTAGCTTTGTATCCTCCACTCTGGTTTTTTAGTAAGGTGGTTAACTTGCTGAATTTAGAAATGTCACAATTTTCATTCACCAACAACGTACGCTTCAGTATCGAATAATACAACCATAATGACGATGGCATCGCTTTCTTCGACTTTTCAGAAAAATACGCCAGAAGTATTTTTTCACTCACGCCATTCATATTCTTAATGCTTTTCCACTTTTTAAAAGACTGGTATTCTTTCTCATACATCATCCTAGATTTTTGTGGCAACAATAAACTTTCTGCTTCCAACGCTGCAATTTCTACATTTGATGGCAGGTTTTCCTTTTCTTGTGTCAATTCTTTTCAGTCCATTTTGTATTTATTCACTTTGTACACAAAACGCAACAATATTCTCCGCAAATACCAAAACGTAACATTTGTTTGACATTTGTTGGCAGAGTAATTCATATCCCTAGCAACGGAGCAACACAATTGCGATGTTTGTGCTAAAAATTACAATTTTCTTTGAAATTCTATTTTTTACCTGAACTTGAAGTCTTGCTATAGAAAAAAAATCTAAATTTAAATAGCTATCTTGATTATTACATGACTATTTAACACATTCTGAATAAAACCCTTTATTTTGACAAGAATAAACTTTATTAGTAACTAAAACAAATTTTGTTGAGCATTTTAACAATTAATCTATAAAACCACAAAATGAAAGCATATTTTAATAAAAAAAGATAATAGCAATTCTAAAATATTAAGTTCTAAGTTTATTCTAGTTAAAAAATGACAGTAGATTTATTGGACCAAATTTATTTTTCACAACAAACCTTACAAATTTTTTCTGTACATTGGCACATATTGGTGTATCACAAAATTTACAGGAGGATACAGTTTTCTTATCTTTGGACCTAGGACACTTTCCACAGCGTTTTCTTTTGTTTAAATTGTTTTCGTCCATAGCAACGATCAACTCTAATGGAAATTCCGAGTTCTTGTGATACCCGTGTGTTCTCGATTCTTCTATGAAGTTGAGGTTTTACGAGAGAAAAAGCAAGCTCTTTGATAAACTGATATCTAGATTTGTCTTCACAATTTTTGGTTCATGTACATATATAAAACATATGAATTTACGGAAGAATTGTTCAGGAGCTGAAAAAAAAGTCGCCATCGGCCACCTTCGACTTCGTCTGCTTTTCAAAACCGCACCTTTTCTTATGTTATAAAAGGAAATTATTTCTTCTTTTCCAGTCACACATCAGTAGCCTTGTTTCTTTGCATGGAAGAAATCATTAAAACTGCTTTATTCTTTTTTGGAACGTAAGACAAAAGTGTTTTATTAGATGTAATTCCACATAAGAACGAGTTTTTAGCTCTACTTTTTGATGGCAGGAATTCGATAGGTATCTTCTTCAAGCAAAATAGCTTGAGTTGAAGATGATAATTGCTTTTAATTCTGCTGTTAGTACTCGACCATCACTACCTATCGTCACATAAGGCCATAATTTTGATGCCATATTTATTAGGCGTGTTGGCATATATACTTAAAATCTGCATCTACCTCGAAATCCAATAAGCATTTCGTTAATACATGCCAAATCATTCAAGCAGTAGTTTTCTTCCGAGTTTTTTAACAATTCAATTGAAAATACATGATATTGCTGCTGTCCTATCTGTCTTCTCTCTTTCTTTTCGACTATCATCACAGTTAAGTCTCAAACATGCCAACAAAACTTGAACCCTTTTTAGCACAATTGTACACCAAAAAATGCCCCTCTCAGTTCCGTCTTTAGCATAAAGATTATCAAGATCTTCGTTGTTCGATTTAAAAATGGATGAAAAAAACAAAATGCCAAAGAACGCATTTATTTCTGCCAGGTCAACATCAACTAATTCAATTTTTTGTTGGTCATTGTATTTTATTCTCGCAAGTTCAGTTTTTATTTGTCCTTCTTATTCAAAGGGGACATCGTCTGTAAAGATACACTGCCAAAGATCTAGTGGTCTTGGATTTTCTAAAGCCCTGGCATTTCCTTTGAGACTAGCAATTTTCCTGACTAGATTAACAGAAAGAGTTTTTGTATGAGTTCTCTGAGCAGGTAGCTTTGCCCATTTATATCTATTCTTCCCATAAAAGGCTCTTCTTTTATTAGTTGCTTGTTCGTCTTCACTACTCTCAAAAGAAGACTGTTCCAACACTGTTTAATCCTCGTCATTGATTCCTTCGCTTTGTTCTGTGTCGAACGTAGAGTGGAATAATTCTACTTCATTATTTGTTTCTTCTTCTGTATCGCTATCTAAACCCCTACTCCACTGTATAAAAGTCTACTCAAAGTTGGGAGGATCATTGTAGGATACTTTTTTTGATGACCCACTAGCATTTTTCTTTAAAAAAACAGTAAATACGTAATTATCATTATGTATTTACATGTTGTTTTTACACGACAGTGCTCCAGTTCACTACACTGCTCCTATTTATAATCGTCTAAATAATAACTTTCCTGAGAGGTAGATAGGCAGAGGAGGACCAACTGTTTGTCCACCGCGATCACCGGAATTCTCCAAAATTGATTTTTTCATGTGGGGCTATATGAAAGACCTTGTATACCAGCAACCTCCAACAACGCCAGATGATATGAAAAATAGAATAAGAGAAGCTTTTAATAGAATTTATGGTTTATATTTTGTTAGTTAGGTACTTATCGAATAAAAATAATTTTGTTATCTTGTCACTCAATACTCAATACTTATTTCTACTTACAAAAATTGAATGTATTCCCGAAATTTGAACAAAACTAAAAATATCTCGGAAAATAATTAATTAAGGTATAGGGAATGCTATATAAAAATGAAAGAGTATCATAACTAAATTTGCACTAGAAACTCCCCCTGTATATTCTTGTCGATATATTACTACCTTTTTATTACCTAGATGTAATAACAAAATATATTTTTGTACATTTAATTTTATTCTTTACAAATATCATCGTTTTTGATTCATGCGCTAATTACTACATTACCAACATCAGGAACAAACCAAAGCCCGACACATACGATGATTAATTCGTTTCAGAGCAACGAACATCTCAAAGAAACCGCAGCGAAAAAATTTAGAAAATGGGTTTCCAACTCGTTTAGTACATTAACTCTCTATGTAGCTTACTTCCCGTTTAAAGGAGTATGACTGTGGTACAATCAGTGTAAGTGTGTTTTTCAGTCTGTTTGTAATTAGCCGCTTCCTCACTTTTAAATGCATAGGGCATGTCTTTAACTAAATTATTTTAAAACTTTATTAAGTTTGAATTGTTCTTATGTATCTTCTTTAGTGACTTGTTTTTCTTGATTACTTACCTCGTAGTGCGGTTCAGCAAAATATAGCATTAAGCGAGGAATTAGACAGGGCGACAGCACGTTCCCCAACTTTTAACTGCAGCTCTAGAATATGCGTTTATAGAATTCTTCTTTTTCTTGTGGTGCCTATCCGTTACGGATGTTGGCTACTAGCATGGCAATTCTAACTTTATTGATCATAGCTCGAAATAGTCCTGAAGTGGTCAAGGAAAACCATTTTCGTAAGTTCTGGAGCCAAGATATTCTTCTTCTTCCTGGTCCCCTCTTTCCGTAGACCTTTCCCTGTAATATAAGTTGCAACAGGTTATATCTATGATCGTTTCGCATTATATGTCCAAGATATTCTAGCTTGCGCTGTTTCACTGTGGATATAAGTTCACATGTTTTATCCATCTGACGTAAAACCTCAATGTTTGTTATTCGGTCCACCCAGGAGATCCTCAGTATCCGTCTATAACACCACATCTCAAACGTCTCGAGTTTTCACATGGATGCCTGGGTTAGTTTCCATGATTCAACCCCATAGAGCAGCACTGTAAACACGTAGCATCTCAATAAACGGATTTTCGTTTTTAAGGTTAGATCGTGGCTCTTAAATATCTTGCTCATTCTGACAAATGCTGACCTGGCTTTCTCAATTCTTTGTTTTATCTCAACTGAGTGGTCCCATTGGTCGTTTATGGTGGGTCCTAAATAGTAGTAACGGGGCACTTGGAGTATTTGTTACTGATCTACCAGTAATTGACTAGGTGGAATATGCTTCTTACTGATGACCATGTACTTTGTTTTCTTGACGTTAAAATCAAGCCCGTATTCATGACTGATTCTCCACAATTGCGTTACTAATGTCTGTAAACCTTCTAAATAGTCTGCAAAGGGGATGGTGTCGTCTGCATATCTGATGTTATTCAGGCGCTTACCATTTATGAGAATAGCCTCTTCGATATGCTCTAAGGCCTGGCTTATGACGTGTTCCGAATAGACGTTAAATAATAGAGAAGAGTATGAAGCCCTTTCTTACTCCTCTCTTTATTGCAACTTCTTCTGTTAGTTGGTCTTTCACCCGAATGGTTGCTGATTAGTTGTAGTATAGGTTCTTGCTTACTCGAAGGTCTTTGTTATCCAGATCAGTTGCCTTTAGTATATCTACGAGCTTATCGTGCTTGATTCTGTCGAAAGCTTTCTGGTAGTCGATAAAGAATACATAAATATCGCAGTTGACGTCTGTGCACCTTTGAAATAATACCTGAACCGCGAACAAGGCTTCTTTTGTACCTAACGCATCCCTGAATCCAAACTTCGTTCTTTATAGAATTAGATTGGGCTAAAAATGGAATAAATATTGATGGCGAATATTTAATAGTCTTTTAATTAATTTTTTCCATGTACATATATAAATATAGTTCTTTATTTAATGATCGTGAATTTTTATAGCGCAAATTATATCATCGACATACTTGTATAGAAAACGTAGCTTGAAGGACAAAGATTGATAAAAAAATTAAATATTTGTCCATGTTTACAAACCCATCGATAAAACGTAACTTTTGTCATACCTTTACACGACATACTGCCCCGGATCATGACAGATGCAGGAAATTTGACTTTTCTCTTCAGACAGTCGGGATAGAAAGCTTCATTTCTCTTGCAAATGACGCGACTTCTACTGTCTCCAACACACACTTCCAATCTGAACTCACCACTTTATTGTATTGAATCCCATTTATAAAACTTACTTTGTAAGTACCAAATCATAATTTGTGGGCCTTTCGGTGAAATGTTGATCTAGAAACGTATCTTCCAATAACGTCACTCCATAAAACGCTTAACTCCATATAATTTGCTCGTCGATTTTTACGACCGAACCTGTTGTTTTGTATCTTCTGACTATATTTCTTACACTATAGCGTGTCAACTGCAACATATTTGCGATTTCCTAATTGGATTTTATCCAGAATTAAAAAATCTAATAATGATTGAAGAAATGTTCTCATCGATAACTTTACCTCTACCCATTGTACAATCCACAAACGGCAAAAAGTCTTACAATACTACAAAATACATTTATTTGACATTAATTGACAATAATATTGTTTTGATGTCATTTTTCCACAGTTACCTCTGGATTTAACGTAATTATGAATATTATGCATTTACATAACTGAATGCATAGCCAGGGTTTAATGAAAACCATAAGGTTATAGTTATTTAACCAACAAGTGTATTAATAAGGGCGATTAACAATTGAGATATATTAACGCGCGAGCGAAGCGAGTGCGTTAATGTTCGAGATTGTTAATTTTAATTCACGAGTTCGTTACAAAACTTTTCCGTCGACCATACTTTTCAGAAATAAAAATATCTTAGTTAAAATTTTTATTTACTTAACGATAAATAATGACATACAATAACAGACAGTACTTACAGCGGCTACTTCATTTTAAATAATTTTTTAGTGGGAATATAAATAGGTATGTTTGGTTGCCTACACCACAGGTAACTGCCAATCACAGAGCGTTAAGTGTGGTTAAATTAATTTATACAAGCAATGTATGTTGTATTGCCTATAATAAAATCGTTCATTAATAGAAAATCATTCATTAATAGGGGTCATTAATCAATGATTTTGAGGGTGTTAAAATTAATCATAAATGGAAGGTCGACGGAAAATGTTTTTTAATAATATTAATAAAAATACCATATTAATGAATATGGGAACTTATCAAAATATGCAGGGTATAATTTGTTTATGGCAATCGACTTAAACTGCAAATTCCATAGGTGCGCCTTCGGCCGGCCAACTGATATGGGAAGACTCTCGTATATGATCTAATAAATGATAACTACTATATACTCATTTCTCTGGATGTAGTTTCGCTGTTCACTGATATTTCAGAAAATTTGGTATACTCAATAATACGGCCAACAACGTGGGAATTTTTATTGAACATCAGACAAGGATACCCAAAGAACATTTCTTAAATTTGATAAAATTTGTTTTCCAAAACTTTTCTTTCAATAATACGTTTTACCGTCAAATTTTTGGAAGGCCCATGGGTAGTCCTATCAATCCGATTTTAGCTCTAATTGTTTTGGATCATTTAATAGCAGAAGTTGTCCCTACTTTGCCCTTCAAGCTACCTTTTCTCACAAGATCATGTACAGAGAACGTTAAAAGTTTTTAATTTATTCAACAAAAACATACAATTTACTGTTGAAACGGAAAAAGACAATGGTGTACCATTTCTAGATACCAAAGTCATCTGCAAATTAATAATTATATTATACTAGATACCGATTATCCTTATATATATCTATATATATATATATATATATATATATATATATATATATATATATATATATATATATGCTGTAATAATTCCTAAAAGCATGAAGCTTACGTTTCATAAAAAGACTTATAAAACTAAAAACATGTTAAGAAGGGCCAGTTTTGCACTTATTAGGGAAGCTATCCATGACACGAGGCGGGATATCGACAAAGTCAATTCAGAATTACTAGAGCTACACCTAGTTCTAAGTAATAGTTTACATCCAATACTATGGAATACACTGGAAACACTATCCAACTTCCGAGCAGAGACAAACGCCGACTTAACAAAAATAAAACAACTGAAAAAGTTCAATAGTCTAACAGCCGAACAAAGACCGAGAAAAAAGGAAACACCACCGACGGAAACACACAAATTGGTTTACAATTTTTCGAATCTCGAATTAAATGAGGCCACAACGAGTGTTCTGTCAAAAGGATTTAATTTCGCCGTAGCACCCGCACGAATCCCTGTTGAAAACATTATCAGCGAAGTAGAAAGTTCCATTACCAATATACCTCCGGAAACAGCTGAGATCATACGCCAAGAGATATCGCAGATATTACGGACAGCCAAACCACCGAAAAGAAATTTAACACGTGAGGAAAAAGAGGCGTTGCGAGATTTGCAGAAAAACAAAGAAATAATCGTCCTTCCAGCGGGCAAAGGTAACGCCACGGTAGTAATGAATATAGATGACTACGACAAAAAATTAACAGATCTTCTAAACGACACAGCATACGAAAAAATTGCCACAGATCCAACAACGTATCTAGAAAAAACAACGAAGGCCAAGATCAAAGTTTCAAACATAAAAAAGGAGGATCAGCCCAAGCTGATTCCACGCGAAAAATCATCTAGGTGCCCTAAGCTCTACGGTTTACCAAAAGTTCATAAAGTTGGGATGCCACTACGACCAATAGTTAGTTCAATCGGATCACCCACACAGCCGCTCGCAAAGTTCTTAGCCAATCAGTTACAACATTACGCAGAGGAAGCGGATTCTTACGTCAAGAACGCAGGCCACTTCATCGAGCGTATAAAGGACGTGACTCTTGACCCGGGACATTTGCTAGTGAGTTTTGACGTGGTGTCACTTTTTACTAACGTCCCAGTAGAAGAATCGTTAGAGATTATAGGAAAAAAATACCCAATACCACCGGATACAGTAAACCTAACGAGACACTGCCTGAACAACACATATTTCATATACAAAGACCAAAGGTACAAACAAGTCGAGGGAGCACCCATGGGTTCACCACTGTCACCGGTGATAGCAAATCTGTTTATGCAAGAAATAGAAATACGAGCAATAACAACGGCAGAGTATAAACCGAAACTATGGTTGAGATACGTGGAGACCTTCATTATCTGGACACATGGGGAAGAAAAACTAAATACATTCCTAAATCACATTAATACCATCCACCCCAAAATTCAGTTTACTATGGAACTAGAGAAAGACCAACAGCTACCGTTTTTGGATGTTTTAATAATAAAGAAAACAGATGGAACTTTAGGATACACGGTATACAGAAAACCAACACACACCGACAGATATCTACACGCTGACTCACACCACCATCCTGCACAACTGCAGTCAGTCATCAAAACCCTGACTATAAGATCAGAAAGATTAACAGATGAAGAACACAGGAACAAAGAAATAAAAACGGTCAAAACAGCATTAAGAAAAAATGGCTTCACCACGTACACAATTGAAAGGGCACAAAAATCACAAGGAGGAAAAAGCAAAGAATCAACAGAAGAAAAAGAAAAACCTATTGCTAAGACGATTTTACCGTACGTGAAGGGCACTACGGAAAAAATCAGTAGAGTCCTAAGAAAACATAAAATAGAGACAATATTCAACACGGATAAGAAAATTTCTAATATGCTTAACTCCGCAAAAACCAAAATCCCACTAGAAAACCAAGGAGTGTACAAGATTCCCTGTGGGGACTGCGACAAATCCTACATCGGACAGACTAATCGAAGAATTCAAGTAAGACGAGAAGAACATCGAAACGCTATTGCAAAGCAAGAAAAGACATCTTCCCTTGCACAACATGCCCTAACAACAGGACACACAATCGATCTAGAACAGACAACAATGCTAGCGAACATCGAACACAAAACCAAGCGAATAATCAGGGAAGCCATAGAAATAGAAAAATATCCAAATAACCTAAACACTCGAGATGATGCCCAAAGACTTCCAACAACATGGAAACCAGCTCTGCAAAGAACCGTCCAAAAAATTCAACTTGAGTTATTTTCATCCCTGCTGTGTCTAACATCCTGTTTGTCCTCTCTGTGTCAGGTCGTGGTTCTGCAGCGTATGTCATTATTGGTCTGACGACTGTTTTTTAAATTTTGCTTTTCATTTCTTTCCCGATATTTTTATTTCTCCATATTGTTTCATTCAGGCAGCTGCAGCTGCGACTCTGTTTGTCCTGTTCACTTGATCTTCCACTTCAGTTTCGAGCTTTCGTAGCTAGATAATGTGATGCCTAGATATCTAAACTCAATTACTTCTATTCTGTTCTAGTATCTGACCTTCCAGCTACATTGCCAGTCTTATCCCATTGCCAGTTTCAATAGGGTCGGTTAGTTCTTCTTCTACTTTTACTTTTATTGTGTTGTTTTGCGCACAATACGTGGATAACGTCCGTTAATTTGACCCGATCAAATGCCTTGTTAAGGTCTACGAAACATAGATATGCCGATATTTTGTGCTGTCTTGGTGATTTTCTAATTTTTTAATTTCCTTAATGCTTGCTTTACCTGCTCCTCCTCAATATTTGTTTCTTCTCTGATATTGGTGGTTCATTATCGTCACTTTTAGCAAATATGGATCGAAAGTAGCCTATCCATGTTTTCTTCTGAATGTATTTCGTTTTTATTAGTTCGTTCATCTCTTTTCTTTGTCCTTTGATCATTCTCCATATTTATTTTAATGAATGATTAATTCGGGGTATTATTGGGTGGTCCTTTTATTTCCATGCTTTGTGATATTTTCTAAAAGTCTATAGATGGACTATATAAATCCTAAAGATAGATATGTATATAAATAACCTTCACAATTGATTCAAATTATATGAACATTTAGGCAATCTAAAATATTTTTCAATTTAAATATTGAAATGAGTTTCCACATTTTCTACTTTAACAACAAAATTTCTCCGGTATAATTGTCAGAATAATAAATTAAAAAATGTAAAAACATGGGTATTCTAAGCAAGAGCTTGGTTGTAAAAGCTTATTATCATTATTTTGACACAAACTACCTAGTCACGAATAAATTCTAACATTAGTATTTTCTAATTGGCTTATAAACTAAAATAAACATGCGGCTGGTCGTTTACAAAGTCTTTGTATTTATAAACATGTCACTGCAACTAGACGATGTCTTATTTAAAAAACACACTGGCGTAGAATACATTATTTTTGACCTACCACACACAGATCTGAAACAAGCAAATAATATGCAAAGAATTTATTCTTTCATGAATTTATGTTTTAGAATAGCAGTAACCGCTTTAAACCAGTTTAATATCATTTATAATAAGACTGTGTTCAAAGTTTTTTAGTAAGTAGTAATTTACGTAATAGGAATCAATCTTATATACTAAAAGGCTAAGCCCTTTTCTTGTGCGGAATACTCCTCCTAAACGGTGATAGATAGGAGAATAATTTTTTCTACTACTACTACTACTACTAAGGATTTCCACAGTTTTCACTGTCTTCCTTCACTCAACCGTTTTCTCCAATTTTCCCTGTCATTCCAGTCTCCATCTCGCAGGGTTCTTTTCTCCATAGCCTCGTCGATTTCATCTCTGAATGACCTTCGGGGTCTTCCTCTCTTTCTTCTTCCAATCGGGCTCCATTCTGTAATTTTGTTTATCCAGCGTCCTCTGTCCGCTCTTCTGACGTGGCCGTACCAGGATAGTCTCTTCTCCTCTATATAGTCGATTATGTCTGATTGCACTCCCATTCTCCGCTTAATCTCTGCGTTTTCAATTCTGTCTCTTTTTGTAAGTCTACAGCTTCTCCTCAGGAACTCCATTTCTACTGCTCTTATTCTACCTCTATTTCTCTTGTTTATTGTCCAGTTTTCGGACCCATATGTCAGGATACTTCTTGTCAGGGTGTTATATATTCTCTTTTTTGTCTTTATCGTAATGTTCTTATCCCACAACACTGAGTTCAGTTGTCTTATACAGTTTCTTGTTTGTCTCAGTCTGTTGTTTATATCTTCTTCTGTTGTTCCCTGGTTCGATATTATGGTTCCTAAATACTTGAATTTATCTGTTCCATTTATTTGTCTTCCCTCGTCTATCTCTAGGTTTCTCATATCCTTGTTTTCTGTTGTTAGGTATTCGGTTTTCTCTAAGTTTATTTCCAATCCGTTGTTTTTATATTCTTCTTCTAGTTTTCTGAGCATAAAGCTGAGATCTTTTTCATCTTGTGCGATGACTACTTGATCGTCGGCAAAACTTAAGGTGTATAGGTATTCGTCTCTTACTGGTATGCCCATTCCTTCGCACTTTCTTCTCCATGGTTTGAGTGTCTTTTCCAAGAATATTTTAAACAGAGTAGGGGACGTAGCACAGCCTAGAGGCACCACACACAGCCTACGTCCACAGAGGACGTAGTAGTAATTTTTTCGAATACTTAAACAGATTGTTGAGTAGATTCCCCCTAAGGTTTAAAATTTAAAAAATTCGAACCGGTTTAAAAATGGCGGCCATAAAATGAATTTTTCCTATAGTAAAGTATAGGAATTTTACAGGTTTCTACTAGCTAAATGAATTAATAAATAGTTTGTACTTGAAATTCGAAGTTGGTTTTTTTGTTTGCAATTTGGTTAGTTTAGTTTAGGTTAGGTTAGATTAGGCTGGCATATCTTACCGGAAGTAAATACTTCCGGTTTCATAATTCTGAATTCAATCAGTAAGTATAAGAAAAAAGTAGACGCGGGCATATTTTAAAAATACATTGAAAATTAGGACTATAAATTTTGAAGAATGAAACCTGTAAAATTCCTATACTTTACTATAGGAAAAATTCATTTTATGGCCGCCATTTTTAAATCGGTTCGAATTTTTTAAATTTTAAACCTTAGGGGGAATCTACTCAACAATCTGTTTAATTAATCGAAAAAATTATTCTCCTATCTATCACCGTTTAGGAGGAGTATTGCGCACAAGAAAAGGGCTTTCATTGACACCAGGCGACGGAAACGATGGATCGTTAGACTCCGCCCCTCTTAAATATCAGCAAAACTTACATCAAAACTCGATGTCGAGTTGGTCCGCTAGTTAAGTACTATTTGCATTCGATTCGGGAAAGTGTCAGGAAAGTGTGTAAAACAAATTCATTGTGGTAAAATAAAAAGTAAGTAATTCTGCTGAAAATATTAAAGCTGGTGTAAGCTTGTATTTGAATTCGGATCCCTTTTAAAGATAAAATATAAATACAATCAGTTCCTTCTAACGTTTTGGATGCATCTGTGTGTACAAATGTAACTTCTCTGTAGCAGTCTAAAAGAGTTCTTAGAATATTTTTGCTGATGTTGATTTTATCACTGTATGTGGATATTATTACATCAGTTTTATAAAGTAAAGCAATATAATCAAGTGCGTTATCCACGACGTACAAATCTTGGAAAAAATTTGATTATTCTGCAATGCAATGCATCTGACTTGTTAAGTTGACATATATTTGAGGGTAATTTAGGTTTTCGAGAGAATTTTAAAAACGCTTTTTTCTATTAAAAAGTTTCTTCTGATCTCAAAAGGAGACTCATCTGCTTTTACATATAACGGTTCTATAGGTCTGAATCTTATAGAACCCAAACATACCTACTCTCATGAGAGAATTTTGAAAAATATCATTCAAGATTCATTCAGGAAGTTGGAAGCGGAACTGTAAAGAGTGTCACCATAATCCAGGATGGATCGTATATAAGCAAGATAAAGATGTTTCAAAATTGCAGCCCTTCCATACCGTCGTTGTCATTCTGAAAAAATTAAGACCTTTGTTGCTTCTAACAAGAATATATTGTAATACGGGTGATCTATGTACGAGCCTGTATCGCAGTTTTAAATAACGTGGGCTTTGCTCGTAGCCCATTGGTACTTATAGACCAGCCAGCAAAACAGCCATGTCTAAATGAGTATTGCAAAATGAGCAAAAACGCCCTAGAGTTTGGGTTAAAAATTGGATAGAAAAAAGGATAGGATTGTCATCATCATCATCTTTGGCTCGACAATCCTCTGTGGATACTCTAATACCCCTAAGTCGATCTCAACTCCATCTAACTACCCAATTAGCGGTGGGTCTCTGTTTCTTCTTCCTATAGGTGTTCCGGTCGTTAGCTTTTTACCAATCATGTTGTCAGGCATTCGTATTATGTTGTTCTGAAGCTATTTTCTTGTGGCATTTTAAATTAATTACTATTTAAATGGGAATAAGCCACAATTAAAGGTTAAAATACGTTTATTGACGTTTCATTTTCCACTTCGGAAATCGTTCTCAAAATACAAACATTAGTAAATTAAACAAATTTTGTTTTTTTAAATTAAATTAACAAAAAAACAAAATTTGTTTAATTTACTAATGTTTGTATTTTGAGAACGATTTCCGAAGTGGAAAATGAAACGTCAATAAACGTATTTTAACCTGTAATTGTGGCTTATTCCCATTTAAATAGTAATTAATTCGTATTATGTGTCCGGCCCATCTAGGTCCCTGTGTTTCAATGAACGTTACGACATCTGGTTCATTATAGAGTTGGTATAATTCGAAATTAAATCTTTTGCGCCACTGCCCTTGATCGTTTATAGCTCCAAATATTTTGCTGAGTATCTTACCCTCATCTTCCTTTCATCCTTCTGCGTTAGAGTCCATGTTTGTGCCCCTTATGTGAGTACTGGCATCAGCAGTGTTTTGTATGTCAAAATTTTGGTTTTTAAAAAGGAAAAGACAAGAAGTTAAGAAAGTTAAGTTCGAAAATTAGTTTACGATTTTGGTTTTTCTTTGGATATTTCTTGAGTGGAATTGTTTAAAGAGTCCATAGTTCCTCATTTACTAGAGGATCCTTAGTAACCAACATGTACTTGGTTTATTACAACTCTAGGAAATATTGTGCAACATCTCGCTTGCCCTATTATATCAATGTCATCAGCATATGCTAAGATTTGTATCGATCTATTCTTAATAGTACCGCCGTCTCTAATTCGTGTGTATCGGACTACCTTTTCCAACACAATGTTAAATAGGAAGCAAGCCAGGGCATCCCCTTGTCTGAGTCCATCCTTTATCTCAAAGAACTGCTTTTCTTCAAATTGCCTTTTTTTCTATGTAATCTTCTAGCTTAATCTAGCTTAATTTGTCTATAGGTATGCTCTAGTTGTGTTATCTGTTGCTTCTTGGCTCTCCCCGTCAAACCATCTGTTTTGTCTAACTGGTTTGGTTTTCCCCAATATTTCCGATACCCTCTCAGTTATTATGTTTCTACATTTAGTTTACAAATCTTCCAAAGGATTGTAACACACCCATTTATTTCAAGAATTGTTAGTAGAACCACTTGATTACAGAACCTTATCTAAGAATGTCTGAAGGATCATACAATGAATTAGCTGATTTTAAAAAAATCTAACAAACTGACTAAACAAAACAGTGCCGGCTCGTGCATAGTCTGATTCGCCTGTAAGCAAAATATATATCTTGGCTTGTCGATATATAAAACCGCGGTATTGCACTGATATACTAACGAGCCATAAAACCGCGGTTTTACTAATCTGTCGATCAGGGCTTTATGTGTTGTTTTAACGTTAGTTTTTTGTCGCTGAAAAGGCTGAGATATTTAAGATGATTTTAAAGATAAAATACTGATTGTTAAGAACTACATTTTGATTTGTGTGAATATTGTGTCTTGTAAAGATGGATACTGCTGATTTCGATATAGACAAACGTGAAAAGAAAACCTAGGTTTTGTACACTGTAATCATATTTATTGTTTTCTACAAATGTAAAAATATTTTCCACATATTGTACAGTTCTAAATGGGATGTTATTTAAATATTCACTGAATAAAAAATGCCTTCAAATGCTTACGCCGTATTCATTGACCTTAAGAAAGCATACGATGGGATGCCCTAAGAGCTTTTCTGGTGAGTACTCAATAATAGAGAATTTCCTGCTCAGTCTGTCAATATTATGAGAGAAATGTATGATTAAAAAATAAGTTGTGTTAAAAAAGACGTAAAAGAAATAGATTTCGTGCCAAAATAAGAATTGCATCAGGACATTTCTGTTTGGAGCAACTAAGCTCCAACCAAACGAAGTGAACTTTTTGTCTTAAACATAAAAAAAAATTATTATTCCAGGAAATTGACCCAATCTTCTACCTCTCATGTTGCATAAATATTCAGTGGCTAAAATATCAAAAGGCCTAGATGGTTACAGAACTAATTGGTTTAAAACCAGTCGTGTTTATTTTCAGAAACGTTAATAAACACAATTTGATTCTACTTCTGATTCCATTGCAATCTACTACAATCTTAAGCTCTGGTTTCCTCGAATGCGGTATCGGCAAATTGCGATCGCAATATTGCGGCGAATGACGTCATAGAAAACTGTACCATGCACAATGATGGCAGTGGTTTTCAAGGAAGCGTTGGAAGCCACCGCAACGCAACATGACGGTGCTGGCATATTGAATGCGGTAGACAATGCGGCGAGAAACATGTTAACGGTTTATTGCGGTGGTGAAGTGTGGTGATTCGTTTGTGTTTTTATATTGTAATAACTTTCAACTGATAAATAGGTATACCTATATGTTTTATCTTATAAAGTTAACGTTATTTAAAATTGTTTTTTTAGCGTAATAAGTGAGCAGGACGAAATATTGATAGATTTTGTTAGAAACCATGAATGTTTGTCTAATGTTCAATGTAAAGATTACAGGAAAATCCAACTAAAAGAGAGTTTATGGAAAGAACTAGCCCAGATACTTCAAATAACAGGTAATAAAATAACACAACTTCAAAAAAATTTATTTATAATATTTTACATTGCTGTAATTCATTTATTTTCTCGCTAATGTTGTTCCTGCCATGCTACAGCACCGGGTCCATTAAAATACGTTTTAAATGTCTCACGAATTTGGAGTTTTGGACTGCTATATTTGCCATACATACGTTGTTTTGAATTAGTGGAAGTAAATTTTCTGTAGGTAGTGGGTATTTCTCTCTACTATTAGTTGATGTCGGAAGTATATAAGATTATATAAGATATAGGATTATATAAGATACAGGCACACATCATTAGTTTATCCGTGGTTTCAGGATGCGTAGCAATTGGCTGAAAAATATTCGAAAAAATGCACAAAGAATGCCAAAGGCGTTTTCAGCTGTCCTGCGAGCTCGAGAAAGTCGGTAGTTATATATTGCTTTAGTTTTATCAGTCACTGATTGATTTCTTGGGTATGGTTTCATGAGATGTTCATGAAGAGCAAATGTCTCATCCCCGAGAATAACATGATGTACCAGGATATTCATACCAGACAGAATCTTTTGTCCAAATCTACTTTTTGAATACATGCCTAAAATGAAATATGTTTTATTATAAAAATTAAAATTACGTTAATTGTAATGAATTTACCTGCATCTCCTTCTCTCCTTCTATCGCAATGTACGATCCTATGTCTACTGCAACAAATTTATTGTCTGCATCTACAATTGCGAATATAACTCTTATGAATAAAACTCCTTATAATTGAAAAAATTGGAACCACTATTTTTTGGAGCCTTTATTCGAAATTGTTTACCATCAATTGCTCCAACACAATTCGGAAAATCCCAAAGAGATCTATATTTCCTAGATATTGTTTTGAACATTTCCTCTGTTGGTTGTGGCATTACTAAAGTGAGTATTCTTGTAACAATGGATTCAGCAACTTGCCTTATTATTATACTAATACATGAATGACATATTCTAAACTAAAACGCCAACGATCTAAAAGATTCTTCTGTAGCCAAAAACCTAAAAAAATAACATATAGTAATTCATGACACCTAACTCATTGTTTTTGTTTTTATATTTATAGACAATGATTGCAGCAAGAGGTGGGTATATGTAAGAAATTATTACAGAAAAAGACGAGGCAAGCCTAGCACGGGTTCATCTGGGGAAGCAGCGAAAAAAAGATCGCTCCAGCTATCATTCTTAGATAGTATCTCTTCGGCCAAGAGAAGGTAAATTTATATTTCCTTATTTTACTGATAATAAAATATTTTTAGTACTCTCAACAATATAGAGCAGTCTAAATCTCAACAGAGTGTGGAAAATAGCACAGGTCATTGTAAAAATGGAGACGACTACATGGAGCAACAACCGTCTGAACTACTTATTACCGCAGATGAAACTAGCAACAACATTGTAAATATCCAAGAAGCCGAAGCTGAAATTGTAAAAACTCCAAGAGTTAATAAACGCAAATATCCATCGCAAACTACATCCACATCTGCAAATGAACGTTTGAAAATATTAAAACAAATAACCGAAAGACAAGATCTAAAAAATATGGAAAAGCAAGATGAAAATGATTTATTCTGTGCATCAATGGCAAAAATAACTATGTTTTGCCAAAAGTAGTTCAGGCTAGGCTTCGAATGCAAATTGGAAATTTAGTAGGAAATGCAGAGACTGAACAACTATCATCATTGACAAGTTCTGACTGTGAGTATAGACCATCATCAGCAGGTAGCTCCACATCAAAGATAACTGCAATGGGACTATCCGCTACTTCAGTAGTGGCGGAGCCTGGCCTAAAATACTTTATAAATACTTGTATATAAATTTATCAAATAAATGTACATTTCTTCAAAATAAAAGTATATGTAAGACTATGTGTTACTTTAGTGTTTGTTGTAGTCAATAGTAATGAAAATACATACCTTAAAAACGGGCATAATTTCTGCTCAGGAGTCAATAGATTTGGAGCACGGTTTGTTGGTATGCCTCAAAGATCGTCTTTTATATATCCTAGGACGTAATCAAATAAGACCGTCGTCAAGCTAAAATATTCTCTGAACGTATTTTCGTTAGTATGTAAATGGCGACAAATCAAAATTTGGTATGCACCCTCTACAGTTCTATTTTTAAAAAGGTCAGATTCACTTTTTCTATTATTCTCTTTTTCTGATTCCTCACCATCTAGCACTACTAAAAGAGTACCATCGAGGTCGTCCATGGTCGATCGTTTTCAACGCAAAACAGTACAGACGACGCTTTCTGAGTTTACACATTTCATTGCCGCAATAAAGGAACTTGATTTTTCCAGGTAGATTTAAAAAGTGCTTTTGAAAGGGTGAAGCGAAATGACATCTTAAATTTATTACAAGCTGAACAAATAGACCATCAGATAATAAGGACAATTAATGAAATTAACAAGAACAACAAGACCACAGTTATAATGCCAACAGGAGAAACAGAATGCATATAACTAAAAGGAGGAATCCGCCAAGGAGACTCACCCAATCCATTGTTATTCAATATGGTGATGAATCAAATAATTCACGAAGTAAGAAAACGACACGGATACCACATGGGAGCGCATAAAATCACGATACTATGCTATGCCGATGATGCAGTACTAATTGCTGATAACGAAGATAACCTACAAAGACAGCTCCACACCTTCAATATCACAGCAAACACTTAATATGAGAATATCAGTAGAAAAAACTAAATGTATAGTGATCAGTAAAGATCCGCGTAGATGCAAACTAGAAATAGACGACAAAATTGTAGAACAAGTAATGAAATTCAATTACCTAGGAGTAGAGATCACTAGTGACAGGGATATAAGAACAGAGACCACAAGGCAAGCATCCAAAGTGGCAAGAGTAAGTGGTTGCCTCCGAGAAACCATATGGAAAAACAAATATCTGACCATGGAAAGCAAAATAAAAGTATACAAGACAACAGTAAGACCAATCCTATGCATATATCCATATGCAGCGGAGACAAGGAGTGATACAAGAAAGACGAAACAACAAATCAACAATATCGAAATGAAAGTATTATGATCAATAACGGGCATATCATTAAGAGACAGACAAACCAACAGAAGTATACGCGAACAATGCCAAATTCAAAATATTAACAGGTGGATAAAAACAAGAAAAAAAAAACTGGAACGAACATGTAAACCGAATGGGACCAGATAGATTAGCGAACATCTGTAAAAACAACAAGCCGTATAGCAGAAGACCCGTTGAAAGGCCGCCAAAAAGGTGGAAAGATAATGTTCAGTCAACAACGACTGAAACAGAATAAGAGGCAGACAAACAGGAGTAATCTAGTCGCGCGAAGAAGAAGAAGAACAAGAAGAAGATTTTTCCACCGCAATCTGACGTTATTCATCGCAATATTACGGTCGCAATTTGCCAGTACTGCTTTCGGGGAAACCAAAGTTTTACATTTTTTATCTGTGATTGCAACTAAAAAGACTCTACGATAAACCCATCATAAAAATAGTCGCTGCTTTCTGGCATCCAGCTATTTCTGTACCAATGATCTAAAGGCGTTGCAATGACCTGTATGTCTTCCAGTAGGTCTACAAAGTTCTTGATTTTACTCCATAGTCCAGTCATGAACTGGCAGTATCATGTATACTTTCACCAATCTGTTAAATAATTAATTTCTTATCAATATTTACTGTCAGCACAACACAATAATTGTTGTCAAAATTTCCTTAAGATTATTATCTTTTACTAAGCTTTTCAACCCGAGAAGTCATTTGTGCGACTAGTGAAATGACATGTAATAAACAAAATCCTTATGTTACTAATTTTTGTTCGATTATTTATTTAAAGTATTTATATATTTATACTACTTCTATAAAGTACAAATCCTGTTACGTCACTGCATATCCAATATCAATTAAAGATATAACCGAATAAAAATTCTTGTTTCTTGGTGTCAATAAACAAAGTATTATTTGATTATAGTATAGTGATGTACGTAGGTGCAATGAATTGTTGAATTACAAGAATAAATCTCTAGGAGGTACGCACCATCTGGAGATGCTCTCCGGGAGTCTGCTAATATATGTATAGTAGAGAGATAATATTTTATTTTGAAATTATAATAAATTGCTTTATATTTTCTTGCCTCTAAAACCAATTAGAGAAGTATCATTGTTGTATGTACACTTTGAAATATTATATCGAGCACAGGAACAAATTAAAATATTTTCACATTTATTTAACATTTATTACAGAACATTTATTGCCTGGATGTTTGGTTTACTCAAATTAATTATCAATCTTGTATGGATGATAAACCTTCTTTGTTTGTTATTATTCGATCAATTTGGAAAGCATTATAAAGGGTGATTTATTTAGAGGTACTTTTTACAACAAGAAAAAACAGTGAAAAAAATAAATTTTATTTGAAAATATTTATTATCATACAAAAGAACCATTCTTTACAATTACTTCTTAAAGATAATTTCTTTTAAATGATGGCCATGACTACGATTAAGTTGGTTTATCTGAAGTTCCAATTTTCAATGACTCGTTCCAGCATTTAGATTGGTATTTCACTAATGACTCGAGTAATATTGGCCTCCAATGCCTCAATCGTATCTGGTTTATTCATGTAGACTTTGGACTTTAGGTAGCCCTAAAACAAAGAGTCTAGAGGTGAGATGTCACAGGATCTAGGCGGCCAATTCACTGGTCCAATGCATGAAATAATTTGTTCACCGAATCGTTCTCGCAGTAAAGCCATGCTTCCAAGGGCTGTAGGGCAAGTGGCGCCATCTTGTTGGAACCAAATGCCGCGAAGACCACGAGCTTCAATTTCAGGTACCAAATAGTCCGTTATCATGGCACGATAACGGTCTCCATTCACAGTAACATTCTGGCCGGCCTCTGTTTTAAAGAAATATGGACCAACGATTCCAAAAGCCCATAAACCACACCAAACAGTTGTTTTTTCAGGGTGTAATGGCAACTCTTGAACCTCTTTGGGTTGTTCGTCACCACAAATATGGGCATTTTGTTTATTAACATACCCATTAATAAGCCAAACATGGGCCTCATCTGAAAACAAAATTTTTTTCGAAAACAGTGGATCTTCTGAAAGCTTATCAAGAGCCCATCGACTGAAACGGTGACGACTCGGAAGGTCGGTGGGCTTCAGGTCTTCACTAATTGAATTTTGTATGCTTTTAAACCAAGATCCTTACGTAAAATACGCCAAGTGGTTGCCATATGACAAGCCAAGCTGTTGAGAACGGCGACGAATCGATTCTTCATTATTTTCGAGTACACTATCCGTTCTAGGTTTAAAACTTACTAATCGTAAAACGAATTGTACGTTCGGTAGATCGATTATGTGGACCATAAATTGCTCTAAGTGCACGAAAACATTCCTCACAGAACTCCCATTTTCAAAATACAACTTAATAATTTCTAGACACTGTGCCGGGCTAAGTCCATCATGAAATGTCAAACAATACTGAACAAAAGCGAAATGTCAGTTTGACAGTATTCATGCACGATCTCCAATCAAATTCCCACCAAAAAAAGTACCTCTACATGAATCACCCTTTATATGTCTGTTTTGGTAATTCTGGACTGTTTTACTAGACTAGTTTTCTAACAGCTGCGTCGCATAAACCTCAGTTAGAAAGTGTACAAACAATATCTGTAGTATTCGTATGACTCACACAAAACCGGAGCTACTCTTGTAACTCTCCCTCAGACTTCTTCTTCTTGTAGTACATCCATCCGTTGCGGATATTGGCGACCATTATGGCAACTTGTATTTTGCAAACTGCTGCTCCCCTTTTTAGATTTGGAGTCGTTGTGTCGAACCACGTACGCAGATTTTTCAGCTAGGAAATCCTTCGCCTTCCTGGTCCTCATTTTCCTTCTACTTTTCCTTGTTGAATTAACTCCAGTAACCCATATCTTTCGCTGTTCCTCATGATGTGACCGAAGTATTTGATTTTGGCTGTTTTATTGGGGTAAACAACTCTTTTCTTTTTTCCGTTCTTAATAAAACAACCTGGTTAGTAACGTGGTCGGTATATGATATCTTTAGGATTCGACGATAATGCCGCATATCGAAATCCTCCAAATATCTATCGAAGCCTATCTCCTATCAAAGCCAAATAAGTCAACTGTCCAATTAATTGCAAAAAAGCGTCAATTAATAAACATTTGAAGACACAAGTGCATAAAGGATCTATGTAACATTTTTTAAAAAAAGGGGATAAAGGAGCTATGTACCAAGCAATATTTTATTACAAAAGTGCATAAAAGATCCATGTGCTCAATATTGTACATAGATCTTTTATGTCTGACCAATGTTGCTGCTGTCACGTCATGTTACATAGATCCCTAAAGTTAGGTTATGTTGTTCTTTACATCTAAAATCGTACTGTGTACTTTTATAGTGAAAATAGTGAAATAAGTTGCGAAAATGCCAGCAAGAAGTAGACTTTTACTTAATCTGGGACAAAAACAGTATGAAGGTATGTTGAATTAATAATAAATCTTGTTTTTTACTAAAATATGCTTCTTAATATTAATTTGAGGTTAAGAGTTTACCGGAACGGTAACAAAATACCTGCATAAAACTTGTTTTTAGCAATGTTTTAATTATTTAAACATTGTAGAACAACTTGATCAGATAAAAAGAGATTAAGCATAACTTTATTGTCGTAGATATTGCCGAAACTTTACCTGAACAAGATAAAACTCCATCAAGAATCGAGAATATCCTGCATGAAAAGCAGATATCTTCACCGGAGTTGCAAGATACATTTAACGGTAAATATTCATTCTAAAATTAAATTGTTTAAAGGTTTTGGTCTACAGATAAAAATTATAAAGTAACCTACCTACCCAATATGTTTAAACAAAATTTTAAATTGTAGATTCTATATCTGAAGATGAAGTAATTTCTCCAGAATATACTTCAGACGACTACAATCCAGATAGTACTGATTCGAGCGAAAGTTTTGAAGATTCTCATTGTGAGGATGAAAGTCATCCCGTATCAGTACCACATGTCACAGCAGAAGATTCAGTTTTACTTATAACTCAACATGAAAATACTGAAAATCTATTGGACAGGATGGAAAGTCGTTTAATATCTAGACATAATGTTAAGAGAAAGGTATTCAATTTGCCAGAAAAAAAATCAACAATAAGGAAACGCCGTCCTGAAACATGGAAGAAGAATAAGACTGCCTTAGCGAGACAGAGAGGTGAGACATACATGTCATTAAAAAGTAAAAAAGAGATGCCAAGCAAAAGTCCCGAATTAGGATCTTTATGCAAAAAAGAAAATTGCAAAAAGAAATGTGATGAGCAATTTAACAAGTTTGATAGGGAAACAATATTTCGTAAGTTTTACGCATTAGATCAAAATGCAAAAAACTCATTACTTTTTAAATCTGTTTCGATTATGCCAGTTAATCGCCATAGAAAAAACATTAGTAAAAATAAATCATATACATTTGGTTACACAATAACGTGTCAGACACGTATCAAAACTGTCTGTAAGACTGCCTTTATCTCCCTTTACCAAATATCACATAAACTCATTTAGAATCAATTAAAATCAGGGACTACAGCTCCTTCACCAGATAAAAGGGGGCATCATAATTCTAGACCAAATAAAATAGAAAAAGATGTGGTTGATGCTGTAAAAGGACACATTCTTTCTTTTCCTGCAGAACAGTTACACTATTCGCGAAACAAAAATGCCAATAAAATGTATTTGTCTCCCTTGTTAAATATAACAAAACTGCATGAATTGTATCAAGAATATGTTCAAGAAACTAAGATGGACAAACGGTTTTTGGTTTCAAAAAGTTTTTATACGCACATTTTCTCATCGGAATTTAATTTGTCTTTTGGCCAGCCCAAAAGTGATACATGCAGTATGTGCGATGCCAATTTAGGGGATGAGATCCACAAAGAAAAATTTAAATTTGCTTTTGAGCAACAAAAAGTCGATAGAGAACGGGCACATAATAATAAAGAAATATGCTATTTAACCATGGACCTACAACAGAACATGCCTTTACCACGCCTTACTACTTCTAAGGCATTTTATTTGAGGCAGAGGGTGATAAAACCTACTTTTTTAATTGGACCGAAGATGTAGCAACGAAGGGCAGTCTTGAAGTTGGCTGTAGCTTGCACACATTTGTTCAACTTTTAACAAGCAGAAAGAAAGAAATAAACCATCTTCTCATATGGTCTGACTCGTGTGTAGGACAGAACAAAAATTTTAACCTAATATGCCTATATCAGTACTTAATTTTAAAGGGATACGTGAAGATAATAGACCATAAATTTCCAGAAGTAGGGCATTCCTTTTTAGATTCTGATAGAGATTTTGGAATAATTGAAAAGAAATTACGAAAAGTTGAGACCATATATGCCGCAGATCAATATAGAGATATTATAAGAGAATCAAGTAGAAAAGGTTCTGTTATTATAAATATGACCGACCATTTTAAAAATATAGCAGACATAGAAAATAAATTACACTTATTAAATAGAAAAAAAATTGCTGTGGAGATAAAATAAATTTTAGAGATGATATCAAATGGATACGTGTGGATAGCTACGGTGAATATTACTACAAAAACTCCTTAGACCCAAACACGCCGTTCTTAAAAGTGGATATAATAAAACATGTAAGGGCGAATTCAGGAGAAGGTTTTGTATTAGAAGTTATACCAAACAAAACGAATACTCTGTCCGTTGAAAAAATTAATAATTTAAAACAACAACTTTGTTTTATAGAGGAAACTTATAGACATTTTTATACTCGTCTATGGGAAAATAAAGAAGAAAAAAGAAGAACGAATTAGAAATAACATTTGGTTTTACATCGTTTTATTGTTTCTTGTATCCTTTATGCATTTTGAATTAAAAATGTTTGCCTAAGTTACTTAGGGAATAAAGGATTTATGTACATTTATAATTAAATATTTTTCTTTAGTTGTGAATTATTATTGTTAAATTATCATTATTAAAAAGTGTACTTTAAGGTCTAAGTTTCTTTAAAATTGTATCATTCTAGGCTTATTAATAAAAAAGTTCTAATTAAAAAACTTTGAATTCATTTAACTTGAAAAGTTGTTTATGTTACATAGATCCTTTATGCACTTGTGTCTTCATTTATTACAGGATAACACAATATTTTAATTTATAAATTTTTTTGAAGACGATTTCCGGATTGCGAATTCAAATGTCAAAACAAATGTAAAATGTAATTCACATGGGCGTAGGAAATTTCGACACTAAGCAGGTAGCGACTAAAATTTAATGACAATTTTCGACACCAGCCCCAATTCCCGTTTTTATCTTACAGGTATATTCGACACCAAATAAATATAGCTGCGACATAAATAAAATACCATAATTAATTTATTTATTTATTTTAATAAAAGTAATGTGCATTTTATTTCTTTATAACTGTAATAATATCTAAATATAATACAACTAGTACCTAATTTTTGTACATTTTACCGTTAATATACTTGTATACGATGATTTATTTGCTATTATAGGAATGATAAGATACAGCTTTTATAAAATCTAACCTACGTATTTGTTGGGATCGTAGTTTATCCATCATTTTCTCCAAAAATGCCAATTTAGCCTTAACAGTAGTATCTTTGATTTTTGCTGGTATATGTAAACTATTTATTTTGACATAAGTGTCTACTTGAAATTCTTTTAACTTTTCAATAAAAATAAAAATAGAAGGATGTGTTGAATAAAAAGAAGAATTAAATCTCGAATGAAAGGATTCACAGGCATTTGTGGTCCTCGCAATAGACGGAGTCTGATTAGACCATATGTGTGGTGGAAATAGAGCGCTATCGAAAATGTAATTTTCCAGTAAATAATCTGCATATATATATATATATATATATATATATATATATATATATATATATATATATATATATATATATATCAAGTGTTGCGTTTATAGGTTTATATGACATTAAATCATAAAGAAAGCATTCTTCAACTTCTGCTGGATTTAAATAAGTCAAACCAAACGTATGCCTTAACCATTTTCCAATTTCTGAATTTGTATCCTTATATTCTTGTACCAAACCTAAAGATTGAATTTTTTTAAACCAGTTTTGGTGTAAGTGATAACGGCATCCACTAATTTTTGCATTGGGCCACATATACAATAAAGCACAGTGAATTGCTTTTTCAAAGTCCACAAATATTTCAGTTGGCTCTAATGATAATTGAAATGTTTCAAAAATCTTAGACCTTAATAAAGAAAATAAATTTTTGTATGTCATTGACAATTTGTCCTTTAACAAACAGTATGCTAAAGGAACATAATGTCCATTTTCCAAGCCATGTATAGTAAATAATTGTAGAAAATATTTGGTACTGTATGAAAATGTACCATCCTATACAAAGTTTTTAATTTACACAACAAACGAATACTTGTCTCGCATGAAAATACAATTACATTTAATTCAGGATGATTTAAAAACAAATAACTTTCATTGCGACAGATTTTAGGAGAATAATTACTAACTGCGTTATGGACTTCTGATATGCTTCTTGGTAACGGACCTGGTAACAGTTTACGACGACAGTTGTAAATGTTCTTTCTTATGCTAGCTATGTCAGGAACCGTCAGCAAATTGGCATCACACTCAGCAACAGCAGTTCTTGTAATTTTGGCAGGCTTTTCCGATATGTCCTCTTGGGCTTTTCGTTTACATGCATTGGTTACCATCTTTACTTCAAGCTTTTTTGGATCGGCTTCATGATTATGTACCAAATCATTTCTTGTGATGCTGAGGTCCTCACAGCCTATTGTAAACACTTTTGCGGAACACTTAGTGTTTATTTGGATGCAGCGCCAAAATATCTTGCCGCTTTTTAACACTTTCTGTTTCAAGAACGAATGATGCTCCACCACTAATAAATCTCGACCACGGGAACTTTTTATCAAACTCATTTTTTAAATATCCGTATACGTGCACAAGTCAACGTCAAACAAGAAATAAATTACAACTGAAATAATTTAGTCACAAGTACACAAGTGCCACGCCCCCCGCCGTGACAATAAATATTGGGAAAACCCGCTTGTCCTGCTTGGGTGCAAATGTCCATCGCCGCTAATTACCTACCCACCTGCTTTACGCCGCGGTGTCGAAATTTCCTATAATAAAATTTGACCCTTCGATTACCCCAGGTACAAAGACAATTTGGTGTCGAAAGTTCGCCCGCCGATTCACATTACAATTAGATGTGGTTTAATCCCATATTAAAACAATATTTAACTTTAATTACAATCGTTTAATCTTATAAATACAGTTTCGATTTAAAAACCAATTCTTAAATATATAAATAAGATTAAACACGTATAATCAGGTCAGATTGGCATTCTCTTTAGTAACTTTATCCTTAACCAGCTACACAAACAACCGTTTGTGGAGCGAATCTGAAGTCAAGAGACCGTTTCAGTCGCTTTTTTTTCCTGCTAAATCATTTGACGTGAAAATGTATCGGTCTGCGGATCTTTTTTCACGTATTTTGATGCTAAGCCGACGTTTACGCTCAATTAAATTACTATAAGGTATTTCTTTAGTATTGGAATGAGTTTCGAATTCGGTTTAAAAATAATATTCTTGCAATATTCAGACAAACGATTTTAAAAGTATAACACTGAACAATGTTTCCTATAACTTTTATAACTGTTGTATACAACTTTTGCTTCAATACGCGATATCAATTTTGATTATACTCATTTTTAATCATTGTAATCAATCCAATCAAATCCCAATCATTTAACTCGCCAATTTTTCTATTTTTACCAAAGCGAAAAATAGAAAACTCAAACAACACAAAATATAACTTTATAATATCTGGAAAAACAAGTAATCAAGCCGTAAAATAACAAAAAATCCAATAAGCCACCATGTTAAAACCTCAGTTTCAACTACATCTATACACGGTTCACAATTTGTCGATAGCTCACTACAAGTTTAACCCTAATTAGAGAGCTGAAATACAGAGAGGATAGGTAATACGATATAATAGTAAAAACCAACCTGAAACTGACGGTTTAAGTTGTTTTCGACTAACCCACCTTGTATCTGAAGGAATACAATACCTTATAATCCTATTACGAGGGTATTTTGAATGGTTACAGATGTGTTACACCAGTGTCGTAGAGTATATGATTAAAACATTCTTTTTGAACTAAATAAATATATTTTTTAAATTGTACTTATGTAAATTGTATTTTTTAATAAAACTTCTTTATTTTATTCAAAAATAAAAAGTTTCTTGCCATTTGTAAAAGATACATTTATTTAATTAAGGGGAAAGGCGCCAAATGTCGCCTGGCAGCATAATTTCCAATGTGTTTTAAATGTATCCATTATTTTCGAATCCGTAGAAAACTAATAAATATTTTTGAAAAATTTAAACGCAGAATGAAAGATTACATTATTACTGAGAGCAGAAAGTCCCTGAAAACTTCTACAATGTTTATTTTAATATGTTATGTAACAGGGGTGAAAATAAAAGAGAAAATATAGTATAATTTTTAATTGAAAATATTGCATGCAAAAGAAACTTTTTATTTATTCTAATAAATATTTCATTCTGCCTTTAAATTTTTCAAAAATGCTGTTTAGTTTTCTCAGGATTTGAAAAAAAAATGGATACATTTAAAACACATTGAACATTTTGACAGGCGACATTTTGCGACTTTTCCTTTAATACCTTACGATTACAACTATTATTACTTACCTTATATAATTACGATTAGAAAACTATTCAAATTCAAAATAAATATGATCAACTTCGGAATCCGAGTCATCTTGAGGGTTAATAATTAGCGGTTGTGTCTTTACGGTCGCATTAATTATGTTATCAAGATCCCACATTTTTTGTTCTTCTAGTACATGCCTTACTGCATCTTTCCAGTTTTGTTCTGTAATATGTTGTAAAGACTCGTATAACAATTCACGTACAGCTTGTATTTTATATAACGTATTTTTTATAGCCAAATAACTTTTCATTTGTGCCCAAATGAGTTCAATTGGATTTATTTCACAGTGGTAGGGTGGAACTCTAAGGACTGTTTGTAATGTTTCGCCTTTTCGCCATTTTGTCAACTACGTATTTCTTGAACTTAGATTTGTGTTGCCGGGCAATTTTTAGAAGTTCTGCTTTTACCATTCCATCTTCGTAAGGCAGATACTTATTCCGCAGCCAGTCAAGAATATCCTGTTTCTTCCACGCAGTCGTTGGAAGTCTTTCTACTAGTCGTGAATGATAAGGTGCATTATCTAATACTATAATTGAATTTGGTGGTATGTGTTCAATCATCTGCTCAAAATACTCTTCGAAAACATCAGCTGTCATCTCCTCGTGATAGTCTTTTGTGCTTTTGGACTGAAATTCCAACAAAACATGCTTAACAAATCCTTTTTCACTGCCAATGTGAGAAATTATTAATCTACTGCCTTTACCAGAAGGTGGGGAGATACCAGTAGACCAACTTTCCATAAAGGCTTGCCTGGAGCTTAATATATTTTTATCTGACCAAATTTTTTTTAGAGTATGACCTGAGTTTACCCACGTTTCATCCTGGTAGAAGATGGGCCTTCCTTCAGCCCGGAATTTTAATATGGATCTTAGATAATTTCTTCTCCAACATATTATCTCCTCCGGGTCAATCAAAAGTGATTTTCGGTCTGATTTCTCCCACCGGAAATTTAATTCTTTTAAAACTTACCACAATTTAGTTCGTCCGATATGAGGCAAATCCAGGTCGTCTCTAACTTCTTGTAAAATTTTGTTTAGGTTTGGTATTTCTTTTTTGAAAAAAAATCCATGAATTTTCCTTCGAATACCATTTTTGGCAAATTCATCAATTTCAATAGGGTTTTTCCCTCTCTTTAAGTGTTCGTTTGTGTTTGGGTTAGCTATACCGTGTTTTTTTCTTTCTGATAGGAACCTATATATAGTTGACTCTCCTACGCCAGTCATGTTGGCACAACTTTCGACTATGTTGCGAACAGTGTTTGTGGGATTCTGAGAAACCAGAGCATCGTGAACATTCAGGACAATAGTCTTCTTTCTTGGTGAATAGACAGACTTACTGACTGTACGCAACAGTACCGGTGTAAAACTTGATGATGTTGATGATGAAGCCATCACAAACAATCCAACAAAACGAGCACGAGCGAAAGGTACGTATATGTTCGTAGGTATATGGAATAAAAAATCACTCACGCACTGCATATAATTCGCAAAAGAAATATTCGAGACGCTAATTACTGCCGTAGACGCGGACACACCGACGAGCCGTAAATTACATGCGATCAAAAACGTACTAAACAAAAAAATTGTTTTCGTTCGTAATAACTTCACCCTTTTAAGTTAAGTTTCGAATATAAACTGAACAAACGAGGCACGTGGCCAAAGCATACCCATTATATTTTTAAAAATCTGGGGAATTCCATCCTAATTATCTTGCAACGAATAGTACCTTTGGATATGAATTCCAGGTTTTCTAGTAAAGTGATTAAACGCGAAGATTAGTATTGAAATATCCAAAGAGATAATGTATTCTTATTTACAAAATTGTTAATGGTTAAATTCTTATTTTTATTAATATAATTACATAACATTAGCCGTGAAAGTTTTAATTGTTTTTTTGCTAAATATATTAGTATTAAAATATTATTAATATTATATATATAACAGTATTAAAAAATATTATATTATTATTTAATGAATAAACACCTCAGGAACGCCTATGGTTTACGACCGTTTTATGAGTTTGAGGCACATTTCGTGCTCTCAACAATTTATGAACGGAGAATACACTCATTCAAACAATAGTAACTTTGAACAACTAATTCAAATAATTCAACTAAACAAAATAAAAAACAAACAAAACTAAAGAATTAAACATACAGCCTACCTTGATATCAATAGAAGACTGGCATGGATAACTGATCTTATCTGCTGTTTATTGCCCACCAAACAAACCAATAAAAGAAAATGATTTTACTACCTTCTTTAAAACGCTTAAATCAATATTCATCTACGATGGCGACTTCAATTCTTAGCATCGTCGATGGTGATCAAGGATCATAGCCACACGTGGCCGAACTTTACTCAAAAATACATTGATTAATAAGCTTAGCACTGTATTCACAGGTCAACCTATTGGACAACTGACAGGTGAAAAATGCCGGGTATCATTGACTTCTGTGTCATAAAAGGCATCTCAAATTACTTAAATACACAACCATCATTAGACCTGTCTTCTGATCACTCTTCCTTATTTATAAGTTTGAACACAGATATATAACATACATCAACAAAGAGCTCACATTAACCAACAGCATGACAAATTAAAACATATTTAATGAATTGGTCACTGAGTCCTCAATCAACTTGAACCTACCACTTAACTCTACAACGGTTGTTAATGATGCAATACAGCACCAAACTACGTAATTCCAAAAAGTTACCTGGGCTGCTACTCGAGAAAGCTCTCATAAAGGAAAATCAGGCTCTTAATAAAGAATATGATTCCTAAAAAAATAAAACTCATTTCAAAGAAGCACCAAATGAATACATAGATGCTGGTATTAAGCACTTTTGGAAAATCTTTTGGTAAGTCAAAAAAAGACTACTTTACTTCACTACTATAGCGAAAGTGTATCGAGATTCCATTTTTACACCTGCACTATAAACTATCTACAACAGCGACTTCCTGGATTCTCGACACATCAAAACCATAATTCTACTTTATACAATGCTCTCATAACATCACGATACACATGTTTTATAACAAGGTGTGCTCAAACTTACCTACACCATATCGATAGGTGGTGCAGAAGATGGAAAGTAACACCTGACTCGAATAAAACACAATTGATACTCTTCATTAGCCCAAATAAAACACAAATGATTCTCTTTAGACACCCCAAGGTCAGCGGATACATCACACCCATCATATCTGAAAAACAAGACCTTAGACTTTGGGGGGACCGACTGCAGCTCCGCTGCCAGATTGAGTACCTCGGTGTGGTGTTTACACAAACACTAAACTGGAGGACTGATCTGGACATAGCCTGTACAAGGTTAGAAGCAGAGTCGGTCTACTCAATGTTCTTTATAGAAAGTTCGAAAGGACACATCCACATTTATTAGGGCGGTCATCGACGGTGCGGGACCACCTCACACAAAAACTGCAGGGGACTGGAAAACTGGAAAGGAGAATCCTGCGTAGAGTCAATAACAAATGATGCGACTACCCCTCCGCCCTTATACATCACCTGTCGAATATCCAGCCCATACATGAAAGGCTTTCCGCTCTGAGCAGGAGTTCTTCTTCTACGGCACTACAGCCCAAAATGAGCCTTGGCCTCCTTTATTTTTTGCCTCCACCCTTGTCTGTCTGTGGCTGCTCTTCTTCATACACGGACTCCTAAAAGTGCTTGTGCGTCGCTGCTTACTGTGTCTTCCCAGCGCTTTCTTGGCTTTCCAACTGGTCTCTTTCCCTGCATTCTGGCGTTCAGTGCTCGTTTTGGTAGCCTATCCTCTCCCATTCGTATCACATGTCCGGCCCATTGCAATCTTTGTATTCTAATGTAGTCTGACAGGGGTGTTTCCTTATACAGTTGATAGAGCTCGTTGTTATATCGAATTCTGAAGATTCCGTTTTCCCTCACAGGTCCTAGTATTCTCCTCAGTACTTTTCTTTCGAATGTGTCGAGTTTGTTTTTGGATGTTTCTTTCAGGACCCATGCTTTCTGTGCTCCTGTTGATGTTCTACTCATAATATTAATATCATCGGCGTAGGCAGCCAGTTGAACCGTTTTATTGGTCAGTAGGTTTTCTCGTCCAGTTTGCATTTGCCTACCGCATACTCCAGTGCCAGGTTAAACAATGTTGGTACCAGCCCATCTCCCTGCTTTAGTCCCTGCGAGATTTTGAAAAAGTCTGTCCGGTTGTTTTGTATTCGTACACATGCCTGAGTTTCATCCATTGTGGCTTTAATGAGTCTAATCAGCTTATGTGGTATTGCTAATTCTGCCAATATATAGTATAGTCTGTCCCTTTTGACTGAATCGTATGCCTGTTTGAAGTCTACAAACACGTTGTGAACATCAATGTCGTGTTCCCACGATTTACTCAAGACCTGCTTGACTGTAAATATTTGATCCATTGTCGATCTTCCCCGTCTGAAGCCCGTCTGATATTCTCCAATAATATTTTCTGCTAGTGGTTGGAGTCGCTGGTTTATAATATACGTGAGGACTTTATACGCTGTACATAGTAGAGAAATTCCACGGTAGTTTTTGCACTGGAGTTTATCTCCTTTTTTATAGATTGGGCATACTATACTTTTCTTCCATTCGTCGGGTATTTTCTCTTCTTGCCATATTTCTTTGATAAGCGCGTGGATATGACTTGATAGGTGGTTGCCACCTACCTTATACAGTTCTGCTGGAATCTCGTCAACTCCCGGGGCTTTATTGTTTTTCTGGGCCTTAATAGCTTCGAGAACTTCCTCTATGGTTGGAGCTTCTACTTCAACTTCGTTCTCTTCTACATGGTTCGTACCCATTTCATCTTCCATATCTACTTGTGTTCCAAGTAGGGTCTGAAAATAATGCTTCCAGGTTTCTGTGACTTTCTGTTGGTCACTGATTATTTGCCCACTTTCATCTTTGCATAGGCTTGTTTGAGGTTTATATCCACTTTTTATCTTTTTTAGGTATTCGTAAGCTCCTCTAGTTTCGTTTTTTTTTGAAATTTTGTTCCATTTCTTCTATTTGTCCATTTTCATAGGCTCTCTTTTTGTTTCTGCATATCTTGTCTGCTTTCCGTCTTGCGACTTCAAATGATGTTCGTCTTTCCCGTGTTCTTCTTGTTACCTGAGCAGGAGTTACCCAATCAAAACCATCCGATGCCAAAACTCCAGAGCCCAAAACATACTGAAAACTACCTGTTCATCCATCGGGAATGTATTCAAAAGAACACGTAAATCCAAAATCCCTTTCCTACCCACAATATTACTGGCTTTCGCCAGCAACGAGCTCCCTGATAAATACATTGACATCCTGGAGGCAACTCCCCTCTACTACCGTCGCATTAACCAGTAAATGCTCACTTCGAGCTTGCCTAGACAAGGAGAGATCGATTTTCTCTGGTTTCCCGATCTCATTGCACCTGTCTATTGCAGAAATACAGCCACAGCTGCCCTCACGCGAGTTATTTATCAAATTCATGCATAAAAATCCACAAAAAGTCTAAAAAGGACCGTTTACTCACAACTCTTTCACCTCTGATTGCCCAGGAAGCTTCTCCGCCGAAAAGTCACGAGATCTACCACCAGTGAAACCACACAGCCATAAAGCCAACCAACCAAAAAACAAACCGCGTCCAAAAGAGGTGTAAAACCTATAACAGGACTCCAAAACCAACAAAAAAACACCTAGGCAATGCAGTATATTCATCAGCAAGCTCAAAAAAGAATTATCCTGAGGTTATGGAGGATCGGTTTCAATCTAGCGATTAAGTACATTTATCGAGTACCTAATAGTGGTGTTAGAATGAACAAAGAACGGGAGCTGTTGATCACCATCAAGAGAAGAAAGTTGGAATATTTTGGTCATGTGATGAGAGGGAAAAAGTACAGATTGCTCCAGTTAATTATCCAAGGAAAGATTCAGGGCAAACGAAGCGTGGGGAGACGACGTATATCTTGTCTGTGCAATTTAAGAGACTGGTTCCAGTGCACATCTAACCAATTATTTAGAGCAACAGATTCAAAGATACGAATAGCAATGATGATTGCCAATCTCCGTAGCGAAGAAGGCACTTGAAGAAGAAGAATAGTAGTGTTCATCAGAACAAGATTTGAGAGCAGCCCGTAACAAGGTCAAACAAAGAGCTAAATGCTTTATGTTGCAAATTCTGGCAAACGCAAGCGAAAACACTCATACTCACATACAAAAACGTACATAAAATATATAATTGAATACAGATGAAGCATTCACGCTGTGATTCTTTGCCTTTCATTTTTTTTATTTGCCAATATAAGTTTGCCTACAAAAAGTTTTCGTTTTTGATTTTATGATAAGTTTTCATCAACTTCTCTAAAGGAAAAGCTACCACAACTAATTCTTGTATCGAAAAATTGAACTGGACTTTGTACATTGACTGACAAAAAAGCGAAATGAACCGTAATCAAAATCTGAATATGTATGGATAACGAAAATATGAGAATATTATATCGAACCGAGAGCATAGCGAGAACTGACCTATGAAGCTCTAAGGCTGCTTTATAAATAAAAAAAACACTGAATATTAATATTTTACGATGGGAAAATATTTATATAACGTAAATATAACTGTAAAAAATATATAAATTGATAAATATTTCTTCAGCAGACCTGTAAAATATATATCACAGCTGGAAGTAAATAACACACAAACAAGATTTGTTTAAAAATGTGAAGGTGTGATTCGAAAGCTCACATTATTTATCACCGTAAGTTAAAAAATATTATTCGCCATATAAATTATCAATTAGGTGGTTCTACCTGCATTGAATTGAATGCAGGTGTGGTGGTGGTCCATTATTGTTCAGATGTAATTTAAAACCATTATTTGCGTCGGATGAAAGGAGGGCCGAACTGGTTGAACGAGAGGTTGTGATTCAGATAATTTAGAGTTATATTGATATTAAATAATGGGATAGGTATCATTTAACTCTGTTTAAACATTTGCTCTTGAAGGTTCCGTAAAAGAAATGTCAACATTGGATTTGTGATCGTATTTGCTTTCTTCAATTGGTTTGACGCGATAAAAATATGTACATTTCTTCATTTTTAAGGCTATTAGGAAAAACAAATACAACTATTTCAACAAATATTAAATTGTACACAAGATAGTTATAACCACGGGTAGATATAAATGAAAAAACAAATAATAATAAAGCTAAAAACGACTGCGAAAAAAAGTACGGAAAGCAATTAAATCGACAAAATCCAAAATAAAGGTTGGCATACACTCAAATTGTATAAATGATATTGAAGAATTCACTACAACGAGGATATTAAGTATACAAGGTGTTTTCAAAGTGATATAAAATCTTTTTTGGGCGATTCATCAATAAGTCTAAAAGTTCCTTTAAATAATATTCTAATAATATTCCTATATGATACACCGATTGCTATAACAGGTCCATCTATAACAGAAAGTGACGTTACATGGGTAAAACAAACGACAAAATATGGAAAAGCACTTGGCCTCAATGAAGTTAGTGCTGAAATACTGAAGTTATTGGGAGAAAATGGAATTATTAAAGCACCGTCTGGTCTCTTTAACAGAATTTATGACATTGAGATATTACCAACTGATTTACTTTTGTCGACATTTGTCACAATATAAAATATCGTGCAAAGAAGAAAATGAAAAAAAAAATAACTCGCATTAACCTTTTTCTTCTTGTTTGAAACTGTACCCTTCCATTTGCCGGTGGATTGTCTTCTCCTAATGCAAAGAACCGCACATTTGCCAGACTGTCACACTGACATAAAATGTGGTCTGCTGTTTCTTCTTCGAGGTGACAGAATCTGCACAGGTCATCATCTGATAATCCCATCAGCTTCAAGTGCCTATTCAGCTTACAGTGCCCTGTTAGAAGACCTACTATGGCTTTGACTGTTTTCCTGTCTTTACTTATATTAGGTCTGCCGTAAATTTTGGCGAATGTTCTGTAATGAACTGTTTCACCTGTCTTTGTCCTGATGAATTCCTCCACCATTCCTTCAGAGATTTGTGAGCTAACCACTTCCTTGTAGCCATTCTTGTTACTGACTTTGCAACGTCACCGAAGAGTTCCGGTCCAATGAATGACATTGATAAGCCTTGTTTGGCCATTTCATCTGGTTTTTCATTGCCCTTATGACTCTCGTGACTTGATACTCAGGCTACCGTAACCTTGCTACGGTCTCCTAGTTTAGTTAGGGCACAAACACAATCCCATACTAGCTTGGAATTGACCTCTACAGAATTAAGTGTTTTGAGCGCTGTTTTGTTATGGATTGCCGTTATTTCCGCTTGGAAAACTGTCACATCCTTAAATAGACTTACAGGGAAATGTATCCCTTGATTTGTCCCTACTATGCCGGCTCCCACCATACCCTCCGATGTTTTTGAGCCATCCGTGTACCAGGTAGCAGCAGCTTGTATGGGTACACCTTTATTCCAATCTTTCCGCCTGGTATCTTGTAGAGATAAGTGGTGGTAGATTCAGCAGGACTTCCAACGATGCAGGAGTTGGTTTTATGGCCCCTGTAATACACAGGCATGCTAGCCTTTGTGTATTACCTAGCAGCCTTATTGCTTCCACTTGCTACGTCTTTGTCAACCACGCCACCAAGCCATAGGTTATCATGGGTCTAATAACCTTTGTGTATAACCAAGAGTCCCCAATTCTTACCGCACATTTTTCTACATCTGCCCACGGACATAGTAGCTTTTTGTTTGGTTTTCAGAATGTGAGTATTCCATGTAAGCCTATGATCAAAATACACCCCAAGGTATTTTGTTTATTTGGCAAATGAAATATCTGTTCCTCCCAGCACCGGTGGTTTTAGGTCTTGTAGTGCTGTTTTTTTAGTGAAGTTGACGATTTGTGTTTTCTAAGCATTGACTATCAGTCTCCTTTGTTTATACCAGTCTTCAACTATATTTAGGGCTGCTTGCATTTTCTCAGACACCACCTGAGAAAACCTGTCCCCGACAACGAATGCTATATCGTCAGCATATCCTAGACAATAAATGCCTTCTGTGGACAGATTTCTGAGGAGATCATCTACCAAGGTTGCCCAAAGTAGAGGGGACAGAACTACTTCTTGTGAACACCCTCCACCTACTTTTGCTTTGATAGTTGCTTTACCCAGAGTAGACATTACTGTCATATTCTCCAGGGATGCCCTTATCCATCTGCATATTATTGTTATCTCTTTGTCTTCCATTGACTTTGAGATAAGCCTATTTAGATCATCAAACGCAGAGTCCGTAGATTTGGCAGGTTGGTATGCATATTGACGATTGCTTGGGGGATTATCTTCTAGCACTTCGTCTCTGGCTTTAAGGAGCTTGCATAGGTGTGGTATCAATACCTCTAATCCCATATGCAACAGTATTGGATATATGCCATCTATTCCTGGAGACTGATATGGCCGAAACTTATTTAGAGCGCATCTAATTCTGTTTGGTCTTGTATTAAACGTTTGGCATTCCTTTCCTCAGGTAGCTTAGCTTCCTCCATGGATGTGTTAGTTGTTGCTCTGGAAACCTCAGAGTTTTCTAACATTATTGCCACAAATTGGTTACATTGCTCCTGTAGTAATCCTTTTACAAGCTAACATTCTCCTTTTCTAACTTGACTGCACCATACTGAAGACGACCAATCGTCAGAAATATGTGTATACGGTTGTCTTCCATCGATATACTATTTTCTCTTTTGTTTTTTTATTTTGCAAGACATACCATTACATTCTACTTTTACAAAAAACTAAGACTGAATGCCAAGTTCCAGTGTCGGACTCAGGATGGAACCCTGCGGTATCCTAGCCGTTATATCCACTAACGCATAATTTTCCATCACAATCTTCCTCTTGGAAAGATAATAAGCAACCACGATCCTCAGATTATCGGGACAGTTCCTTACTTCCAAAGAGCATATTACGTGACCCCACTGTGATGTATTGAAAGTATTTGTTATTGAAAGGACGTCGAAGAGGATCAGGATGACCCATCGGTGATCAGCTCCAATTCCTCGTGCCACTCCTTTTATACAACTTTCCGATGCAAGGAAGAAAGCAAATAGGACGATATTTACCCGCTTTGAATTTAAGCAGGAGCATAAGCCTCGAGATTTTTACCAAGGATCCTTCATGCACGAAGAGCATTCATGGGCTCCAGCAACCGCACGAGCTCTAATCGGCCCAGATGTACAACCGTATCAGATGGGATACCATCTAGACTGGGAGCTCTGTGACACTTACGGGAGCTCTACGCCTCAGACAGTTCATCTAACGTAAAAGGAACCCCATGTTGTCATTTTTAGCCTGGTCGACACTAAAACTTACTTCTGATAGAGCAGTTTTGAAAAGTACTAAAAGTTATAATAGAAGTTATAGAAGAAAGTTATAAAGCCCAAAAGAAAATTTGTTTAAAATTTTTAGTTATTTTTGTTGATAATTTTTTATTTTCCATTTTACAATAAAAAGTAATGTGGATAAAGCTGTAGGTAATTTAGTTTGCTATAAATAATACTGATACAATTTTCTGTGGGGCTGCTAGTTTACGACATGCAGCGCGAACACTCTTTGTATCCCTTTTTCCAAGATGCGGCCGGGGGACAAACTTGAACTCAATCCTATACTTACCCTTCCAACACATCAAAACAATAAAATAAGACACTAAGGCCTAAATATAACATTTCAATGGACAAATAGTAAGAGGGGCTTAATATACCACATACCACAGATTCAAACAGTCATTCAGATATCAAAAATGAATTTCCCATACACGTCTAAAACTTAAGCATGACATAAATACATGCCTCTATGCATTAAGTAAACACAAACTAATTACATATTTTACGAAATACTTAAAGCACCGTTTTACACTTAAAAAAATATAAAAAATACCTTCGAAGAAATACAAAATTTGTAGAAATGTTAAAGTGCATGTGGTACACGAAGGATGATTAGCAAGTAATAACTATAATTGTTCCGCTTGTAAAATTGGTGGTTGCAATATAAATGCTTCATTTTCTTCAATTATACTAAGAAAGAACTCAGCGAAAAGCATGCTATTTTGCAATTTATGTCTTCCATCTATATTACGGATTTACGGTTATATTATAGATTATAACAAATTATTCACTTCTTACAATACCAGATGGTTTACTGATTGAACTTTCAGAGCCTTAGGCTCCTTTAAATATTTAGAAACATGCAAGTATTTGGTGATTCACTAAATAGTTGTCTATCCTTCTATGAATATTAATTTTTCATCACTAATACCACTCGATGAAATATAATACGTTAGAACAACGTGTTAAAATAAATCTAACAGTTTTTGAAAAAGAGACACGAAAAACATGTAATTTAATATAAGGTTAAGGTTACTTAATTATAAAGTTCACTTCCCAATTTGATATTTTTTTATACTATCAAATAGAAAAGATGATATAGTTCAGAATGTAACAGTTTTGAATAAATTTTCAACAGGGAGTTCATCATCATCATGGCTTATTTACTCCTGGCGGAGTGTTTGCCGAGAATCAGTCCGCTGTTGTTTTTTTTATTATTATAGCAGCGTGTGTGACTTGGCCCTGTCTACAATCTTCCTCCATTCTTTCCGGTCCTTACAGCGCTCCTTCCAATTGTAGATTCTCAGCTTCTTTATGTCTCCTAAGACTTGATCTCTCCATCTTGTTTTGGGTCTCCCCTTTGGTCTCTTTGTTATTGGTCTCCATCCAGTTATTCGCTTTAGCGTAGAGTCTGGGTTAGCTCTTTCTGTGTGTCCCAGCCACCTGAGCCTTTGCGTCTTCACGAACTTGATTATGTCTTCACCCTCGATGACTTCTTTAATCTCTTCATTGGTTAATCTTTTAAATTCGCCTACACTTGTCCTCACCGGTCCCATTGTTCGTCGAATTATCTTTCTCTCTAAGATTTCCAACCTCATTTCATCTTTTTGTGTTAGGCACATCGTCTCTGCACCATAGGTGATCACTGGCCTGATTGCAGTCTTGTAAATTTTTAATTTGGTTTTCTTACTAATGTGCTTTTCTTTCAGGAATTTTTGGTAGTTCCAGTAGGTTTTATTACCGTAGTAGGATGCGTTCATTTATTTCATCCGTTCTATCATTTCTGTCATTCACCATCACTCCCAGATATTTGAAACGGTGTACTCTTTCAAATGTATATGCACCAAGCTTAATTTCTTTCTCTATGTTCGTATTCTCTCTTCAACACTTGAGGTATTTCGTTTTGCTTCGGTTTATTACTAGCCCTCTCTTCTTTGCTTCTTTATCTAGTATTAATATTATGTTCTGCATGGTTTTTAAATCTCTAGTAACCAGTGCAATATCGTCTGCATACGCTATTAGTTGGGCTGAAGATTCGATAATCGTTCCCATAATTTTGGCTGCTCTTACTGCCCCCTCTATGGTAATGTTAAATAATGTTGTTGACAGGGAGTCTCCCGGTCTGACACCTACCTCCATTTGATTTCATCTGACGGGCATTCCCTTGTTAAGATTCGTGCCTTCGATTCCTTCATCGTCATTTTCGTGAGACTTATTAGTTTTTCTTGGATGCCTAATTGATTCATATCCTTAATTAGCTCCTCCTTTATTACACTGTCAAAATGTCAAAAGCTTGCTTGTAGTCAATAAACAGTATATGTAGATCTATTCCGTGCTCGTAACTTTTTTCGACGATTTGCGTTACAATGTGTATTGCATCTATTGTCGACTTACCTTCTCTGAATCCATGTTGGTATTCACCTATTTTTGTTCTAGTTTCTTTTTCTATTCTTTGTCTGATCAAATTAGTTACGATGGATTAATTAAAGCAAAAACCACTTTCAACACTAAAGCCGAAAGAACGAAAATACTCCTCAAAAAGAAGACTGGAAGATGAATATTCCCAGAGGATCTAACACTTTATGAAGAAAACATATTTGGGATACTCATGACTTAGAGTAGACAATAATATTAAAAGAAGTTGAAAATAAATACTGTCCTCGTGCTGAAAACAAAAACAAAAAATTAAGCCACAGCTTCATTATCATTTCCTGTGATATATGTATTTCTGCTTTTTCGATAATTTTTTTGGAATTGTTATCTTGTGGAGTCATCCTGTAAGCTTTCGACTTTTATCTTTGTGGTGTATTCTGGTGTTTTTTTATCATATATGTGTTTTCATTCGGATTTTGCACAATCTGAAGATATATGTCTAGGAACAAAATTCATAGACCAGGTAATGGCCTATAAATACCTAGAAATGACCAAAGGTAAGCAAAACGTTGAACTTCTCCGTCATATCAGTTCGACTTGGGCAGCCTTCGGAAAATTAAACCACATTTTCAAATCATCCGACATACCAATATGTCTTAAAAGGAAAACCTTTAATCAATTTGTTTTGCCAGTGTTAACTTACGCAGAAACGTTGACTATGAAAAATAGAAGAGTGAAAACGATTTATGTGGCTCAAAGGGAGCTATGTTAAGCGTTTTAATAAGAGACAACATCCCAAACCACCAGCTACGACGAAGATCAGGAGTGGCTGATGATGTAGAGAGAATAGTAATATACTCAAGTAGAACTTGGCAGGTCACATAGCTCGAATGGCAGATAACAGATAGACAAAGCGTATACTGGAATGGAGACCAAGAGATAATGCCTACCGAAGCAGAGGTCGTCTATCAACACGTTGGCCTGACGCTAGCATAGAAAGTGGATGCGAGAAGTACAAGATCGAAACAGATGTCGACAAGCAAATAGACAGCAGTAGACAAGCAAATATTGAATGATAAAGGTTAACTGTTTCGTCTCTTTTTTACACATAAAATTCGAAATGAAAAGAGAGTTGACTCTTCGACAGATGCAAGGAAATCTGGAAGATCTGGATAAAAAATATGATAGTTTTAATTTGCAGAAAACGCATATCCTTAAAAATACTAAAAGGGTTATAATTACTGATGTAAAGGAGAGATTGCATTAATGTTCCGATTACATCCAACAACTATTTAATGATGAACGCCAAGAAAGTTGGCGCATTATAACATACTGTTAATACTATTTTAAAATGTTGTTCATTCAAATGTATAATAGCCCAGTCTGGTTAAAAAAAAAGGTGGAAAAATGTTTCGCAGATATCTGAAGCTTTTAAGACATAGGTGGGGGATAATAGATGATGAATAGATGAAAAGATACTCCTAGTTTTACCTTGCGTTTTTTTAAGCAATAATTTATGGTCAAAATTTGATTTTTTGTCTATAAATTTTTTCCCTTATATTTTAAATAAACAATATTTATGTCATTTTTTTATGTCAAGAATATCTTTATTTTCCCGTTTTTTTAATTAAAATTAATAAATAATTTACAGAGATATTTGCAAAAAAGCAGTTTTTTTGCACTAATTTATAAATTTTATTAATTTTTTTATTAACAAAATAAAATGGTATTAATACATTTAAACATCAAGGAATTACCATCTTTTAGATTTGTGCGAAATTTCCCCCCGATCATTCAAATATTTTAAAAGTTATTTAATTTGTTTATCCCTGAGGCTAATTATTTAAACTATTGAGCTTGCCCTATGCATGATGCTAGACACATTCAGCAAATTTCATAGGATTCTTTAAGACTAAGACTATCTCAGAAGTTAAATGGATATTGAGTTTTCATCGAAATTATTTACAAAATAAACGTTTGAAAAAGGGGTATGTTTTTTACTTATAAACAATTGTAGTAACTTCTATATTTTTCAAGCTACAGATTTGTACGTACAACCATTGGATAGCTGGTAAAAAAGCTCACATTAAAAAATAAAAAACCTTCTATGACCAATATAAACGAAGTTAGTGACTATTTTTAAAAAAATCATATCTCCATTGTTTATAAACATTAAGAAGTAAAATTTGCACAAATTTTGAATGAAAATCTAAACTTTATATTGAAACTTATAGCTATAAAATTTATCTAATTTTTCGAAATGACGGTACTTTCGAAAGATCGACATAGGAAAGTGGAGAGGATATCTGTTTCAGCTCCGTTTTTTTTTCGGCATCGGAACTTCAGATTGCAACACGTAGGAAAAATTTACATTATCTCGGCTTCCTTTGCAGCTGCAAGCCTCTTTTTTTTTATTCCGGGGTAGCTCGTTGAAATATGAATAACTACATAATTTTCACTGGCCGGAAAATATGGGCAAACTCGGAAAAATTGAGTCCATTAGAAATGCACCATAAATACTTACTTTTTTTAATTTGCTCGAATAGTCTGTCGCAGTATTAATAATGATGACATAATTTTCACCCCCCATAAATCTCGGAAAATCCCGGAAAATCAACATATGTTTTTTCATTTTATATCAATGATATTGTTTGTATTTTTATAATTAACAATATTGATTTTTATTCTATTTTTCTTACAAATATGATATACAATATTAATCGCCTTACTGCTTTGATAAAATAAGTCGATTTTTTCATCACTTGCCTTATAAATTTTACAATGTTTATTGAACTTTACTTTTTTTATTTTCTTTACATACATTGGTTTAAAAGTTAAAATTTCGTTCATTTATTCAACTTCACTGTCAGGTCTGAACCTTTTTGTTGCAGGTTGTTTGTCTTCACTTATTAATTCAGTCTTTCCATACATTAACATATTAATGGGCGATCTTAATGCCAAGGTGGGTCAAGGTAAGGTAGGAGAACAAGTAGAAAAATATGGGCTTGGAAACAGAAATGACAGAGGAGATCGATTGATTCAATTTTGCCAAAGTGAAGACTTCGTAATAACAAAAACCTTTTTCAAATTACCTCCTCGACGGTTATATACATGGACATCTCCACAACATACCAAAGAAAAAATAGTGAGAAATCAAATAGACATTATGATAGCAAGGAGGTATCATAATGCTGTTAAATGTACTAAGACGTACCCAGGAGCTGATATAGGCTCAGATCATAACCCGGTAGTTACTGTGATAGAGGCGAGACCAAAAAAGATTAGAAGACCACACAGAAAGGCACTAGATTTAAATAAACTTAGAAACAAAAATATACGACAAGAAACAGGAGAATAAATAAATGAAAACCTCCGTTCAGTGCAGCAACAAATTAACGATACAAACAACGTTAACCAACAATTAAAGTACAGAAATACAGCTATACAAACAGCAGGAAAGAAATATCTTACAAAAACAACAAAAAAGAATAAGGGGTGGATGACACAAGATATACTAGACTTGATGGAACAAAGAAGAAAGATGAAGAATTACCCAGACAAATACAAAGAAAAAAATAAACACATAAAAAAGAGAATAAAAGAAGCCAAAGAGGAGTGGATTAAAGAACAATGTAAAGAAATGGAAACCTATGAGAAAAAGTACGATGCGTTCAATATGCACAAAAAAGTAGAAGAGATAACAGGAAGCATAAATAAATGCCAAATAGGTAAACTTAAAGACAAAGATGGAAATCTTATTGTAGATCTAGAGAATAAAATACAAAGATGGACAGAATACCTGAATGAATTATTTGAAGACGATAGAAACAACTTAACTCAGATAATCAATGCAACTGGGCCAGACATATTGAAAGAAGAAGTAGAATACGCAATAAGAAACGCTAAAAATGGAAAAGCAAATGGACCTGATGAAATTCCTACAGAACTGTTGAAGCTTTTAAATGATAAATCCGTAACCATAATATTAAATTTTGCAGCAAAGAGCTAAAACAGTTTCCCCTCCACTTTCCTATGTCGATCTTTCGAAAGTAACTTCGTTTCGAAAGGTTTTAAGTTTCGAAAAATTGGATGAATTTTATAGCTATAAAATTCAATATAAAGGTTAGATTTTCATTCAAAATTTTTGCTAATTCTACTTCTTAATGTTTATAAACAATGGAGATATAATTAACAAAAAAATTGTCTTTAACTTCGTTCCTATTGTTCATAGAAGGTTTATTTTTTTGTGAAATGTGAGTTTTTTTACCAGCTATCTAATGGTTGTACGTACAAGTCTGTAGCTTGAAAAATATAGAAGTTATTACAATTGTTTATAAGTAAAAAACATACCCTTTTTTCAAACGTTTATTTTATAAATAATTTCGATGAAAACTCAATATTCATTTAACTTCTGAGATAGTATAAGTCTTAAAGAATCCTATAAAATTTGTTAAATGTCTCTAGCATCATTCATAGGGCAAGATCAATGGTTTAAATAATTAGTCCCAGGGATAAACAAATTGAATAACTTTTAAACTGTTTGACCGATCAGGGGGAAATTTCGCACAAATTTAAAGGACTGTAATTCCTTAATGTTGAAATATATTAATAACATTTTATTTTGTTAATAAAAAAATTAATTAAATTTATACATTAGTGCAAAAAAACTGCTTTTTTGCAAATATCTCCGTAAATAATTTATCAATTTTAATTGAAAAAACGGGAAAATAAAGATATTCTTGATATAAAAAAATGGTATAAATATTGTTTATTTAAATTATAAGGGAAAAAACTTATGGATAAAAAATCAAATTCTGACCATAAATTATTGTTTAAAACAAACGCAAGGTAAAAATAGGAGTATCTTTTTATCTATTCGTCATCTAGTAACCCCCACCTATGTCTTAGAAGCTTCAGATATCTGCGAAACATTTTGCCGTGAAATCGATGATTTTTGTATAACCAGACTGGGCTATAAGGTTTATATTCTGACGCCAAAGAAATGTAAAAAAGTAACATAATAGACTACCAGACGTGGACATAAATCATAAGAAGACATTTCTGTTTTTTTACTACAAGAAAAATATACAGAAATGCGGTCCCTTCTCAGTGGGAAGCTATTAGTAATTTTTCTCTTACCTCAATCGGACATTTAAGGAGAAAAGTAAGTACATTTTATACAGGACATTAGGTGTACGTTTGCTATGTTGCATTTATACTATTTAGTTTCTTATTGTTGTATAGACAACGTGTTATGTTTTTTGTTACATCCTTTTTAGAGAGTGTCGTTGGATAAAACTGTGTGAAATCATTTTTTCACTATTTTCAAACCGGTAGTTACAGAAAATACGTGACTTAAAATTTAATATTTTGTATATACAGTAAATAAAGCCCAATTATACGGGGTGTTTCAAGAAGGCAACACGATAAACTTAATTGGATAGAAACTATGAAAATTTGCAATTCCGCGTTATTGTCTTTGACATATCTATACGTCAGTATCATAGGGAAACAACTCCAGAATTTACTATTTGAAGTGAATTATAAGGAAATGTTCATTAAGTGCTTTTTTTTCGATGCCGTATAGAAAAAAAAGTCAAAAATAGTTTATTTTTCACTAAAATAGTTATATATTTCCTTAAGATAATATCAACATATCAATATACGAGGCATGTTTTTTAAGTAAGTATCGTTTTGCGATTTCGCCGCCGCAGTGCTACGATCGGCGCTCCGCGCGTGAGCGCTGGTTACCTACATCTCTTGTCTACGCACTGACGCCATTACAGTCTGATTCTTCATTGTATTCTTGTTTACTCCAGTGTTTAAGATGCCTCCAACAATCGTGAGTCACGCTGATTGTGAAGTACGGGATGTTATACGATTTCTTAGTGCCAAAGGCGTAAAACCGATCGATATTCATCGTGAGATCGTTGAAGTTTACCGACAAACCATTATGAGTGATGGAATGGTATGGTAAGGAAATGGGTGAGAGCATTTAAAGATGGCTGCACAAATGTGCATGATGAAGAACGGAGTGGGCGTCCTTCGGTCGTAAATGAAAATTTGGTGCAGAAAGTGGACGAAAAGGTGAGAGAAAACAGACGCTTTACAATTTCATCATTGTCCGACTGCTTTCCTCAGTATTCTCGTAGTGTTTTGTATCGCATTGTTATCGAGAACTTCAATTACCGGAAATTGTGTTCACGTTGGGTTCCAAAAATGTTGACGGATTTGCACAAAACCCAACGTTTAGGCAGTGCATTGACTTTACTTGAGCGGTACCACAGTGAAGGTGAAGATTTTTTAGACCAAATTGTTACTGGTGACGAAACGTGGGTTGCTTACGTCACACCAGAATCGAAACAACAATCCATGGAATGGCGACATTCATCATCACCCAAAAGAGTGAAGTTTAAGCAAACAATTTCTGCCCGGAAAATCATGTGCACAGTTTTTTGGGACAGAAAAAGAGTATTGCTAGTGGAGTTTCTGCCTCGTAATGAGACAATAAATGCAGCGTCTTATTGTGAGACATTGAAAAATCTGCGTCGTGCAATCCAGAACAAAAGACGTGGCAAGTTGAGTAAGGGTATCGTTTTGCTGCATGACAATGCCCGTCCACATGTGGCTAATCAGACCAAAGATCTCATCAAATCATTTAAATGGGAAACTCTAGACCATCCTCCATACAGCCCTGATCTGGCGCCCAATGACTACCATTTGTTCCATCACTTGAAGAAACACCTGGGCGGTCAACGTCTTCAAGACGATAACGAAGTCAAAACATTTGTGATGCAGTGGTTAACAAGTCAGGCGGCAGAATTTTATCAGGAGTGTATTCAAAAACTGGTGCCACGTTATGACAAGTGCCTCAATATTCACGGAAATTATGTAGAAAAGTAGATTACGGTACAGGCTTTCATGTAAAAATAAAATTATTGCCATATCTTTGCACGTCTTTTTTTAATTCCAAAACGGTACTTACTTAAAAAACACGCCTCGTATATAATAGTTTGTTTAAGACCGTTAACGTGTGCTTACATGAGCAACAAAAATTGTTCAATTATGAGAAATCATGGTCAATTACGACGTGATAAAATATCAAGCAGTTTACAGCAATGCCAACAAGCATCAAATTGGCAAATTATTTAGCTACTACAATATTGAAGCGATAAGGAGCAACTCGAAGAAACTAGACATTACTTTCATATGAGGCTATGAGTGTAATAACGTGCAAATCTTGTCTTGAAAACTTGTCACACTGTATGAAAGGAAAATGTTTTAAGTTTAATGCTCCAATAGTATGAAGGGAACCAAAGAATCATTTTGACGATTGCTATTTCTGTCTTGTAATATATATATATATATATATATATATATATATATATATATATATATATATATATATATATATATATATATATATATATATACCGGTATTTAGGCCCTTCCGGTAGGGATCTATGGAGGAGTATCACCGAGCCGCAAGCCCTTATCTTTAGCCGTACTGCTCCACCATAGGCCGATCAGACACCAGCATATTCTAGTCTAAGCCAGATTCATCTAGAATTTTAAACTGCTGCGTTAGCCTTTTTTATTTTTCTGTACACCGAGCTGTGGCTGGAACCCATATCCCCTGAAACATTCGACAGTGAAGCGAATGAGAATCGGCCGCCTAGCCCGCTTCTGACCGACTGTCTTGTAAATATAAAGGGCATGTATCGTAACAATCGACATACGTCTTCTTCTTTTTAAAGTTCCATCTCCTATCGGAGGTTGGATATCATAACGGCTATGGTCACTTGGTTGGCTGCTGCTCTGAAAAGTTGTAGTGAACTACAGTTAAACCATTCTCTAAGGTTCCTCAGCCAGGAGATGCGTCTTCTTCCTATGCTTCTTCTTCCTTGGATCCTTCCTTGCATAATAATTCTCAGCAGCTCATATTTTTCTCCTCTGGTTATGTGACCCAAATACTCTAGTTTTCTTCTTTTTATGCTGTTCATAATTTCTAACTCTTTATTTAGACGTCGTAGTACCTCAGCATTGGATATCCTTTGAACCCACTGAATTTTTAATATTCTTCTGTAACACCACATTTCGAACGCTTCTATTTTTCTTATGTGTTATTTCTTCAATGTCCAAGCTTCCATTCCATATAGTAAGATAGAAAATATGTAACATCTTAGAGTCCTCAATCTGAGATGCAACTGAAGGTCTCTGTTGGTGAGCATTGTCTTCATTTTCACAAATACTTGCCTTGCAGTTTCAATTCGGACTTTGATTTCTCTGCTTTGGTCATTTTTGTGATCAACCCAGGTTCCCAGATATTTGTATGTCTCTACTTTTTCTATTTGGGTTTGCTCTATCATTAATCTTTCATTTCCATGTTGCGTTTTTGAGACAATCATAAATTTAGTTTTTCTCTTATTTATTTTTAGTCCGTATCTAATGCAATAATCTTTAATTCTATTTACCAATTCTTGTAGCGATTTCAGGGTGTCTGCCTTTATAACGGTGTCATCAGCGAATCTTATGTTATTTACTATTCTTCCGTTTACAGAGATTCCATCACCCAGATCCGCTATCGCTTCCTGGAATATGGCTTCACTGTACACGTTAAACAGTAATGGTGACAGAACACAGCCCTGTCTTATTCCTTTCTTTATATCTACATTTTCTGACTTTTGTTCTTCTATCTTTATATTGGCCTTTTGATTCCAATACAGATTGATAATGATTCGTAAGTCTCGTCTGTCTATATCTTTGTTTCTTAGTACTCCTATTAGTTTTCCATGTCAGTTTTTCATACACATTCATGTCAGTTTTTCATCGACATACGTGGACATATCCTAAACTGGATTCAGCAATAAGACCAATTTCACATTAGCTTGTGCAGATACCCATTCCAATATTCAGTAGTCTACCTACGTTACCAGAGGATAATGTCGAAATGTTATCTGACAAACTACATACTAATAGATTTGAGGAAGACGACAGTGATTTTGAATAGGATTCAACACGTCCTGAGCGCTTTACTCAGGAAGAGCTAAGTGATCTTATCAGATTTGAACTTTCCAAAGGATTCTTCCGAGTTGCTTGCCTCCAGACTAAAGATCTTCTTCACCCAGATACCAAAATTACACACTACCTTAATAGAGAAAAAGATATTTTGCCTTTTTTTTTTCTCAGCAAGATAATATGGTTTTTTGTAACAATATTAAAGGACTGTTAGAAAAAATGGGTGTATCGGAGTATACACCAGATCACTGGCGTCTTTTTATCGACAGTTCCAAACAAAGTTTAAAGTCTGTTCTTCTACATATGGCAACAAATATGGAAGTATACCAATTGGGCATTCTACAAAAATGAAAGAAGAATATATAAAACACTATCGCTCTGGTGCTAAAAAACATCAAGTATGACCAACATCAGTGGGCGATCTATGTTGATTTTAAGATGGTTAACTTTCTCCTGGGACAACAAGGTGGCTATACAAAATATCCTTGTTTCCTGTTTCTTTGGGATAGCAGGGCTAAGGACCAGCACTGGAGAAGAAGAAAATGGCGTTTTAGAGATGCTTTAATTCAAGAAGAAGCTAACGTAGTTAACGAAACATTGGTCGACCGAGAGAAAATAATAGTACCACCGTTACATATTCAACTAGGACTGATGAAATAAGTTGTTAAGGCCCTAGACCAGAATTGTTCTTGTTTTGAATACTTGTCCAGCAAATTCCCTGCACTTGGCAAAGAAATATTGAATGCCGGAATATTTGATGGGCCTCAGATACGACAACTTTTAAAAGATTCGCATTTTACAGAATCAATGACTGAAATTTAATACAGTGCATGGTGTTCTTTTGTGAAAGTTGTAGAAAAATACAATTATATTCGTTAAAATATTAGTTAAATATTTGTAACGATAAGACTACTATAAGAGAATTAAAGTACTATTGTAAAAATAATACTTCAATCAACCGTGAGAGCTTATCGTCTATACCTTGCCTAGCTCAGTATCTCAAGGGTGAGTTCGTCTTGTCTTAAACTAGGGATTGAACCTGAGTTCTCAGCTGATAGCAAATAAGACAAATTTTAACCAAACATATTTATTTAAAACAATAATTAACCCTGCCAAAGCTTAACAGTTAATAAGTGCTACTTATTGCTTCGATGGGCTGCTTGTGTGTTCTAGCTGTTTAGGTCCTCCAATTAAGTTGTGGCTTCTGGAGAGCTGCAGTCACACGTGGCTGTATGTCCTGATTAATTGTTGAAATCCAAATAAGGTGGTTAATATGCCAATAAAGCCAATAAAGTTTTGATATGTCCAATGAAATGTCCAATAAAATGTCCAATAAAATGTCCAATAAACCAATAAAACCAATAATTCCAATAAATCCAATAAATCCAAGAGAATTTGTAGACCATAAAAATGAGTCTTATAATAATTTTTGCCTTCTTTTATAAATTTCAAAAAGAGGCAAAAAATAATCCCACTACAGGAAAGTTGTTTTGACAGAAAGTGGGAGTCTGAATGAAGTTAGCACATATGAGTCCGCTAGATGCAAAACTTTGTATTTACTGTATAAGTCAAACTGAGTTATTTGCAAAAAACTGATAAATTTTGTAAAAAACCTTAGACATAATAAATGGCACTTTTTTGTAATAGATAAATGCTTTATTAGGTAAAATATAATGATTTTTTTCTTAGAAAAGTTATTGGGTTTGCTAGAAAGGGAAGAAAAATTTGAAAATACCGAGTTTTGCAAGTGAACTATGTAAATACAGATTTATGCAACTAACATTTGCAAATACATGATAATAGTCAACCATTAACGATATTAGTGATTGTTATATTAGTCTGTTTTCTAAACCTAGTGTGTTAGGAATAAGGAAGAAAGCATGTGGAAGTAAACTTTTAGTGAAGTTTATTTTTATCTAAAGTACAAAAGGTATTACAAATTATAATATGCATATATTTATATTAATTCCTAAACTCTAAGTTCCTCTGGGTCCTCATCATCAATATGATCATTTTCTGCAGCACTCTCGTTATTATTTGCTTGTACGCCAGTATCTATAATTTTATAAAATTTGAGATCCGGCTGGTCTCTTCAATTTTCACCAAAATGGTTTCTAAGGAGAGTGCCTATGGACGATTTATCTCCTTTCAATGAACATCCAATCTGTTGTAACTTTGGTTTCAATAAAGAAATCTTTTTCCCTTTTCGTATTATAGACTTGCTGAACCCTATGTCAGAACGATAAAATATTTCCCCCCTTACCGTAGCCATATAATCTTTGTCCTTAGAAAATATAAATCGTTTCGTTGCATTACATTTAAAATGCCACTGGGAAGGTTTTTTAACAACAACGTCACTCGTCTTTCTCCAGTCTGATATCTGCTAGTTTTTACCAAGTCTCAGCACCTTTGAGTGTTTTCCAATTATGTCTTCATATTCTTTTCTGTTTATTACAACGTTCTTATTTTTTATCTCCCTTTCTATCATACCGAAAATCCTATCTGGTGGCAAAAAAGAATGACCAACAACAGGAAACGTAAACTCCACTTTCTTGATGTGACCAGGTGCTTCATAAACCAACCAGTAGATTATCATAGACATCATCGTGCTATTTTTGTTCTGTTCACCACATCCATCTGCAAATAGGTGAACTTTTTCGATTTGATTTTTAAAGTTGAATTTTATGAGAGTATCATGTACAGCAGAGGCAACAGCATTTGAATCTTTTGGATGTTCAAACTCCAGCCAGACATATGACGTCACATTTGCAGAAGAAAGATGGGATTTCGAATTTCCAGCCACGATGGTGAAATTATAAAAATTTATTTGCTGTGAGAAATAAGCCGCCTGGTCGGGAAGCTTTGGCAAAGAAAGATTTTTTTGACAATCAAAAGAAAATAGTATGTTATGTTAGTATGTATGTTATGATTTGATTTATTTTTTAACAAAGAATAAAAGGCTTTAGCTCTTAACGTATAAACTCTCTGCTCTGTTATAACCTTTAACTTTTCTTCTTCTGAATTTTCTTTTCTCAAAATTTCCTTCGCTCTGAGACACGCAGAACAAGCATCTACTTAGGGAGTGCCGAATGATATGTTGTAGTGTTCATTAACGTATGTTCGGAAATATGATAACTTTACATACATTCTGTAAAGCTTTGTAAAATTCAGATCACATGGTAAATACAATCTAGTCGATCGTCCTCTATTATAATGACTCTCTGCACCATTCAAACGCCCCATAAATGTTTGGATAGTTAATTTTATTGGATCAAATCTACCTTTTGTTGTATCTCCCCCTCTTCTCTCTTTTGGTATTTCACCCCGGATAACAAACGTTCTTACAACACGCTCTATTCTTTCAGAACTTAAATGAGTTATTCCAAGAAATGCTGTCTTGCATACTCTTAAAAGTCCACCCTCTACTGTAGGAACAAAATATTTAATTGAAATTCCATGTAGGTTTGTACCTGATCTCTTGGGCTTTTGACCTTCACAAAATTTCAGCAAAAAAAATCTTGTTTTATTTTGTCAGTTGTTGAATACAGATTATTATGGAAACGCTGAATGTCTCGCATCTTTAAATCTATACAACAATACACTTTCTTTGTATGGTTACAGGTGGGAAACCGGGTAAATCCTTAGGTTTATGCCTAAAAATATTGACAATAAGTCCCAAACCTATCTAGTTAATTGTAGACACCTCTTACCTCTTAAGTTTTATTACATTTCGTTTCCATTTTTCTGTTTGTACAACTCGTTTTCTCCCTTTTCCTTTTTCACAAGGTCTAATATGCACATGAAGATCCATAATGTTAATTATTTGCAATAAACTTGGTGTTTTTAGTACTCAAATAACAAACAGTGAAACCGGTAATGGCGAATGATGGAATAATTGACATGTGCACATGAGACGTGTCATGTGACTCAAACAATGTAAGCGATTGGCCAATTGCAATTACACAGTTATGCAACTGTCAAAGGCTGACAAATACAGAGTTTTGCGTCTGATTCAAGATTTCTAATGCCTTTTTCTTAGTAAATACCTTACTTTGCTGCTGAATTTCTACATCAGCAGATAGCTATAACATGTGACAAATAACCGTCAGCTAAAACTCAATTTTTACAATTTTTGCAAATACAGAGTTTTGCATCTAGCGGACTCATATGTCTTAGGTCTTAGGATGTTGCTATAGATATCATAAAACTAGGTTGTCTGTCAACACGGAACAGAATAGTCTGCCGAACAAAACGTGAGAGGGCGAATATTTCTTCTACGGGACAAAAAGAGAGAGAAAATAAAGACAGAGAAAGAAGAGAAAACAGAGGGCGCCAACTACTTTTATAAATAAAAAATAGTAAAAATTAAACTGAAGATAAAGAAATTAATAAATTAATAAAGAAATTAAAATGAAATAATTATTTAAATATAAATTAATAGAGATGTGACGTTTATAAGGTTACATATTAAAAAAATTACTTAATAGTCCCTTGTATTGCTAATTCATTATATGTACTATCCAGAATTATCGTCTTAAAACGAATATAAACCAAGCTTTATTTTTAAGTGTACGTAAAGAAAAAGTAATACGTCACGCACATTCAGTAGTGATTTATTATTATTGTCAGTCCGTCAAGATAAGCACATATAGACATCCGTGGCTCGAAGAACGTGCACACAATCTGTATTTCCAAACCGCATTAGTATTCTGTGATGTTAAAAAAGTCATCAAAGCCCATCTAATTAGTCTAAATGTCCCCTGAATTGAATAATATACACTTTAAGATCAGAGCTTGTTCCACCTTTGGTTGTGCACTATCAACTTTTTACACACTTCTAGAGACTGGATTTGGAAAAACAACTCGACTTGATAGCGATACTTTTACAAATGGCGGTTAGATTTGTTTTGTTTTAAGAGAAATCAAAACGTAACAGATTTAGCGTTTGATTACAAGGAAATCGAATACTTTATGTGTAAGAGTTTAGATAAAATCTTGTAGTATTTTTAAGTAGGTACGTTAGAAAACGTGTTACGAAGCGGTTTTTCTTAAGATACTGGACGTGTTTCATGTTTTTAGATCAAGATAACCTGCAACGTATGAATTATTAGTTATTACATTAAGTGATAAATATATTATGTAAACAGTAGAATAAATACACAAAAAACGTAATACATACTTACCAATAAAGAAATGTTACATTTACAATAATTTTTTTAATCTTTTTTAAAAAAAATCCTTTACAAAATGTATATTATTCAAAAATCTCTATCGGGCTACATCACAGAAGGTTTTAGGAGTAACCATGTCATCATCAGTGTTATTCTACAATAAGTATCTTCCTCCTCCTAAGTGCCTTCTCTGTTGAGGTTGGCGATCAATATGGCAAATTTCTCTCTGTTCTGTGCTTGGTGAATTAATTCATTTGCTTTTGTGTGGGTTTAATCTCTGATGTTTCGTAGCCAAGATTTTTTCTTTCGTCCTATGCCCCTTTTACCTTCAATCGTGCCTTCTAATATTACCTGGAGCTGCTCAAATTCCCTATGGCGCATTATGTGTCCTAGATATGACGTCTTTCTAATTTTGATAGTATTGACCAGATGAGGGCGTGTGTTCATTGCTCTCACTACTTCTTCATTCGTAGTTCTGCTGGTCCAGCTTATTCTTAGCATTCGACGTACATCCACATTTCAAATGAATTTAATTTGTTGACGTCATACTGTTTTAATGCCCAGGTCTCACAGCCATATAGTAATAGAGACCACACATAACACTTTAGTGTTCCCAATCTTATTGAGACTGATAGCTTGGGGTTACAGAGCATTTTACGCATATTCATGAAACCAGATCTTGCTGTTTCAATGCGTCTTCTAATTTTTTTTGAGTGGTCTAGTTGACTATTTAGTTCTCTGTCCAGGTATATGAAGCTTTGGGAACTCTGAAGGATAATACCATTTATTTGTATGTTAGGTGTAACTTGTTCATGGGGGTTTTTGTGGAATACCACGATTTTGGTTGTGGAAAAGTTAATGTCCAAGGTCAGCCTGTGACTTTCTTCTGATAATATGTTCATCAATATTTTTACTTGGTCTCCTGTTTCTGCTAATACTACGGTGTCATCGACATATCTTATATTGTTAATGATGATTCCATTGGCTCTGGCACCTTCAGGGCGATCTTCAAGAGAAGGCGACTGTTCGGCATATACATTAAATAATAGGGGGGATAAAATGCACCCTTGACGCACTCCTCATTCTACGTTGATGTACTTGGTGTTTCCGATCTCTGTTCGACGCATCTTGTGTGGTTCCAGTATGTATTACTTATGATAGCTATGTCGTGTCCGTCCAAACCTACTTCTTTTAGCACCTCAATCAATTTTCCGTGTTTGATGCGGTCGAAGGCCTTTCTATAATCGACAAAGCACACATACAGCCGTTTTTGAACCTCAAGATACCTTTCTGCCATTAGTGTCAATCCCATAATTGCTTCTCTAGTGCCTGTACCTTTTCTAAAACCATATTGAGAACGACTCAGGTATTCTTCACACTTATTGTGAATTCGGTTATAAATTATTCGCATAAAAATCTTAGCGGCATGACTCATTAGAGATACAGTTCGATGGTCTTCACATTTTCTTGCTTTTTGTTTCTTAGGAAGAGCTATATATGTAGATGTTAGCCAGTCATGCGGTATTATGCCATGTTCATATATAATGTATGTTAATTTCCTGACAGCATTATCACTTAGGTGTTTAAAATGTTCAGCTGTTATTAGGTCTTTGCCGGGTGCCTTGTTGTGATTTGCGTCTTTTATTGCCTGCAAGACTTCTTGGGTGAGAATGTTTAATTTTTCATCTGTATCTATTTGTGGGGGCTCTTCTGTTCTCTGATCACCAAACAAATCTTTAAGATATTGCCCCATATTTCTTTCTGTTTTTCAGGGTCTAATTTCATTTGGTTTTTCTTATTTGTGACCATCGATAAGTGTTTGGGTTTCCATATTCCAGCTACTTCCTTAACCTTTCTGTGTAGTTCTCTATCTTTATGCTTCATTTGCAAATCTTCTACCTCTTTATATTTTTCTTTCATCCACTCTTCCTTAGCTACATTTATTTTTTTCTCAATTTCCCTGTTGAGTTCTTTGTATCTTGTTAGGTTTTTGTTTTTTACCATCCGTCTCCTCTCCATAATTTGTAATATTTCGTTTGTCATCCATGGTTTTCTATGTTTACGGTTATCTTTCTGTATATTTTGATCTGCTGCCTCCAACACAGTATTTTTAATTTTCCCCAACATGTCTTTAATGTTTTCTTTTATTGCCTTCTTCTTAGTGGGAGCTATTGTCTTAGACTCTAACTGCGTGTCTACCATGTCTTCATACTTCTGTTGCTGTCCTTGGTCAGCACTACTCCATGCTATTCTCTGACTTTGTTTAGCCTTGTCTACTCTTTTAAGTTTTAATCGGATAGTTGCGACTACAGGATTGTGGTCTGAATTTATGTCACAGCTTGGGTACGTTTTTACATTTAGAATACCATTACGGAACCTTTTGTTAAATGTAATGTAGTCGATTTGGTTCCTCACAATATTTCTTTCGCAATCTTGGGGAGACCTCCACGTATATATACGTATTTTAGGTAATTTAAACCATGTGTTAAGAACCACCTGGTTGTTCTCTTGTCAAAATTCAACATAGCGTGTGCCTCGTTCGTTCCTGGTTCCTAAACCATATGGGCCGATGATCGATTCGACTTTTTCTGCTCCTACTTTGGCATTCCAATCTCCCATCAATCTTTTCAATAAAGGAATAGAAAATATCAAGATCTTCGTCTGGTCTGTCTGCTGTCGGTGCGTATATTTGTATTATATTGATGTCGAATGGTTGTCCATTTAATTTGATAGTCATTAATCTGTCGCTGACTGGTAGGAAACCTTTCGTGTGTTGTTTCGTGGATGCTGTTACCAACACTCCTACACCTGACTGGGCATCATCATCTTTGCCTGCATAATAGAAACGGTTGCCATTTACTGTATCCACATATCCTTCTCCTTTCCATCTCACCTCGCACATACCAAGTATGTCCCACGTCATTCGTCTCATCTCGTTTGCAGCATTTGCTAGTTTGTCTGCTCTATATAAAGTTTTAATATTCCACGTAGCAATTTTAAGTTTCCTCTTGGGGATTCTTAGCACCCCTTGACGATTGAACGCTTGCCAATACAATAATAAGTATCACCACTTTAATTGAATCAAACGTGAAAGTTAAAATTTTAAGTGCATACTTAATTCAGGCCCTTATTGGCCTGTCCTTCGTGATAAATATAGAAAAAAGAATTTTTTATTTTAAGATTATGTATGCAAAATACATTAACCGTTAGTTGGGTCTTATAGAAGACTTCTTGTACAGGTATATGTGGTAGATGAACATTTTGCATATAGTCAAATGCACTCGCGACACTCTTTAACAGTATCCTTTAAATTCGTATCAAACTTGTTAGTCCTTTTTTGTGTACCAACAGTTCATCAACAGCCACTTTTTTTAGGCATCTCCCAGAGAGGGACTTTTTTGTTTAAATTCAACTCTTCATATTTTACGCATGTGTCTATTTAAGGACGGCCAAATTTCAAAGTAGTTTTCGCGAAAAAATATATAATAATAGCTGTATTTAATTGTCGTTTCAGGATGCTTAGATCTAAACATTTCGTACATAATTTTTATATTAAGCCTACTATCTAGATATTTATATTCTTTTCCCGAATCCCCCTCCTCAGTCCTAATCCCTTTTGGGATGTGGTGACACCATCAGGCCTTTACAGTTTTTTCACGATTTCCCTCCATCCTTTCCTGACCTGGGCTAGTTGTTCGGCTTCATGTCACCCTTGGTTAATCAATATTTTTGTTTAATCTACCCAACGCAACGACTTGGAGATCTTCCCCTAGGTCTCTTTCCTTCAACTCTACTCTCGACTATTAGTTTTTCTGTCGTACCTGTTCTTCTAGCAATGTGTCCAAAATACTGCAAATATCTCTAGTTTATTTTTATCCGCTTTCTTTAATGTCCACGTTTCGGATGTATATGTGGCTATGAGAAAAATGAGTGCCCTTACCAGCCTTAGTTTTGTGTGTATTGTTATGCTAGAATTTTTCCAAATTGTTACCAGTTTCATCATAGCTGTTCCAGCAATAGTCAACCTTCTACGTATTTCTCTGTCACACCCTTCGTCATTTGTTATTACGGACCCCAGGTATATGAAACTATTTACTACTTCAAAGCCCCTAATTTCTTTAATGTGTCGAAGATGAACATCTCCAGTCTCTTTTAAAACTTCTGCGGTGATTTGGTCTGCGTCAGGAGATTTTCTATTTTTTAACTTTTTGATTGCTTTTTTGTCCCTCTGACTTTGGAAAGTTTGGTTCTCTCTGCAGTGAACTCGTCGTGATTTGCATTCTGGGGATCATCTGCATATTGACTTTGACAATATTTTCTCCATACCTCTGCAATCCCTTTCTCGCCATGTATAATATGTTGGTTTTGATCCATTATTGTTTGTGTGATTGGTTTAAATTCCCTGGATAGATATCGGACTTTGTTATATAGCTCATGGGATTCATACCGGTTTGCATGTCTCTCTAGTTCTTCGCATTCTTCATTTATATGTTTATTTTTATCATCCCTACATGCTCTTTTAATTTCTCTATTTAACGCTAATTCGTTTTTGTTGCTGTCGAATTGTCGAATTTTGTTGCCCGAATAGCAACTTTCTTTTACTGGATAGCTTTGAATGTACTGACGAATTAATTTATTTTGATCTTCTGGCATTGCTTGTTTATTATTTTTGCACGTTTATCTCTAGGAGTCAGATTATTTTTAATCAATTATTTTCTTCGCTTTATTCCTTTTTCAGATATAGAATGCAAATTTAAAAAAGTCCTACAACACACTTTTACTTTCAGATCTCTGACGCGAATAAAATGATCAAAAGATTTCTTCTTCTTCTTCTTCTCGTAGTACTACAACCCGGGGTGGGTTTTGACTGACTGCACAACATTATGGGTCAGTGGGCAGTTCCATTGTTCTTAGATCTGACCATATATTGTCTCTTCATCGCATTCGTGGACGTCCTAAGGGTCTTCTTCCTGTGGGGGCTTCCTCCCATATTAATTTGGCAAGGCGGTTATTAGGGAGTCTATGGACATGGCCAGCCCATCTAGGACGTTGGGATTTATTCTCTTGGACTATATCGCTCGCTCTATACTTTTGCTTGACCTCAGCATTTGTTCTCATTCGGTATTGGTTGCTATTATTGATCAAAAGATACTTCCCTTAATTATAGTTTATTTTTATGAACGAGAAAGTAATTAGCATAATTTTAACTGGTAGCTCCGACCACTCCATGGGCGTGCTCAAGATTAATTGAAAAATTACTTTGAATAATTGTAAAAAATAAATGAATTATTTCAGTGTTATAAAATGTTATGTGTATGTAAACAAAAGTGACCTCTTTTATCACACACTATATTAGAACTGACTGGCCTACATTAAAAAGGGTTTTAAAAAATTCACATTTTTTTTTAATTTTTAAAAATTACAAAAGAGAAAAAGAGTTTTTAAAACCGTCTAAGGTATGTTAAATAGATGAATAAAAATATTAATATAAAACTTACAGCTACTTGTTACAAATCCAAATCAGATTCAGAAGATGAACTTTCAGAACCAAGATTTATAATAACTGGCTCGATCATTTTATCAGTAATATTGTCCAGCTTCCACATTTTTTCCTCTTCTTTAATAGTGTGATTTACTGCCTTTTCCCAGTTTTCAGGTTTTACATTATTTACGGCCTCCAAAAACAACTGTTTAACATCATGAATTTTAAAAGTGGTATTTTTTCTTGAAACTTCACTCTTTATCTGTGCCCATACCAGTTCAATCGGGTTTAATTCACAATGATATGGTGGGGATCTAAGTACTGTCATTCCACGATTTTTGGCAATTTCATCAATTTCGTATTTTTTAAATTTTTCCTTATGAAGGGCACACAACGAATAAAGTACCTTTCTTATAGATCCGGGATGGTACGTAATATTTTTTGAACTCAGCCAATTCTGCAATTCTTTTTTTAACCACTTGGTTGTGGGCAGTCCTTCTATAAGTCTGGAGTGATAACTTGCATTATCCATTACTATTACACAGTTCTTAGGAAGAAGATCTATCATTTGTTCGAACCATTCTTGAAAGACATCAGCGTTCATGTCTTCATGGTAGTCACCGGTACGAGTTGATTCAAAAGTTAATAAACCACCTCCAAAAAAACCGTCTGAACTGCCAATGCGTACTATTATCAGCCTGCGTCTCTTTCCTGATGGTGGGTTTAAACCAGTAGATAAGTTATTTACAAAAGCGTGCCTTTGACTTGTAACAGTTTCATTCTGCCAAAATTTATTTGGTGTATGACCCTCGTTGATCCATCTTTCATCAAGATCAAATATTTTTCTTTTTTGGTTTCTCATTTCCTTTATGGTTCTTAGAAAATGTCTTCTCCATATGACAATATCGCTTCTTTCTAATAAAATAGACTTTCTGGGATTCTTTTTCCAGCGGAAGCCTATTTCTTTTAAAAGTTTCCATAACGTACTTCGACTCATTTCTGGGTAATTCTTATCATCTCGAACTGAGACAAGAACTTTATCCAATGTTGGAAATTCTTGTCTAAAGAAGAATTCATGCACTTTCCGTCGAAGTCCATCTTTAAAATGATATTCTATTTGAAATTTTGGTTTCCCTGGAGCATTACGTGGCATTTGAAAACTACCACATTTCTCTTCTTTAATAACTCTGTAAATCGTAGATTTCCCAACACCAAGTGTACTGCTAACTAACCCAACGGTCTCATCGACACTTTCACATAAACGTTTGTCTGTAAATGATTTAAAACAATTAAATATTAATGTTTTTTCATTAATTGTTAGAGGACCAATTTTTCGGCGTTTACACGGCACTTCCAAATTTTCCATAACACTAGTATACACAATAAACTTCACCTTGCAACTGAAGTACCTACTTTTAGTGAACTGTTAAGAATTTTGAATACGCCACTTGGACCTTCCTATATACAAAATGGAAAAACCCACTATCACATTTTCTGTGGAATAAGTTTAGAAGGTAATTATCTAGTCAATTACTGTCGTAGATTCCTGGAATTAAAGAATTAAATGTTTGATTGTTGAAACCCTTACTTCGTGGAATGCACTCATTTCAGATAAAATAAAACGTTTTATTTTATCTAAAGAATTTAACTTTATTTTGCAAATAGGCAAAGAATTAAACTTTATTTTGCAAATAGATAAAATAAAACGTTTTATTTTATCTAAAGAATTAAACTTTATTTTGCAAATAGGTAGGTACTTATTAAACTTTTATTGGTTATATATAACCAATAAAATAAACATCTTACATTTCTTGCAAATTCATTAGTACCTGTTAACCTCCATCACTCCGATACTGGCAACCTTACTTAGGGATTAGTATGCCTCACAACTATTGTATTCTATTCTGCTCCAACCTTTATACCTGGTGGTCATACTCAATTTAAAATTGTTTTCCTATATACTTCTGTAAACTTGTTGACAAATATCTGTTTTTCATTGAGTCACCCGTATCAACAGTTTAGGGATTTGCATACATAATTTATTGTTTTATTACTCTCTCATACATAAAAATACACTATAAATGTTTTCATTTTTCTGGTTTCTTTGTTTTGCTACATTTTTCTGATGTAGCTAGTGATCAGGCCTTCGTCTGATCATCCTTGTTTTGCATTATGTAGCAATTCTCAAATACTATTTGCTTTTGCTCATCGTTTAGTAAAATCTTGCATTTTAAATAGAAAAAATAACGCATCTGTATACCTAGACTATTCAATATATATGTAACTATATTTAACTTACTTGCAAGCACCTCCAACCAACTTGCCTTTATAATCTGTATACGCAGTACCACTGACTCTATTTTTTTTATTACATTTCTTTGGTAATTATCATCATTCCTCACACCTCTCCATCTTTTTCTAAGATTATCTGATTGAGGTGGCTCCTCTTCATTTTCAGTGCCTCTATTTCGCGACACGAGGCTTGCATTTTAAACCAAAACATAGCGCATGGTCAAATACAGCATGACACAAATTTAAATATTTATTTCTTAAAGGGACTAAGTTAGTTTACTTAGGTCCTTTCTACGCTAAACCATTATTTTCTCACACAGAAAATCAAGTAAAGAATAATCGAATTTAGCTAATTTCTGCACCAAACGGTAGGCTTTGGGTCCATTATTAATTTTGCATATTACAAGAAAAATAGCCGAGAGCTCTTTCAGTAATAATGGATTTATTTGTTTTCAAGTCTAAAATGATCAAAGGTGGATTTCAATTGAACAAATTTCGTATAGTGGGTTTTTTACTATTAACGAAAATGAAAACTGGAGATCCAGGTATAACCATGAACTCTACCAACTGTCCAAAGAGACACCGATCTCAGAATTCGTTAAACTTCAGAGACTTCGCTGGGCTGGTCATGTAGTAAGAATGGAGATAGAAAGATTGCCGAAAAGAGTCCTAGATAGTAAAATGCAGGACGCAAGACCAAAAGGAAGGCTACGGAAAAGATGGGAGGATGAAGCGCAAAATTTGCTAGACGTGAGCACCTGGAGAATATCGGCGCGGGACCGACAAGGTTGGAGGCATACTTTGGAGGAGGTCAAGGCCCGATTTGGGCTGTAGCGCCAATGGAGAGAGAGGGAGAGAGGATTTTTTACAATATTTTTTGAATGTATTACATGGAATTTTGTGTAATGCGTTATAAAACGACTGTTCTATGTCCCGGAATGTGACAAAACACATATTTTTTGCCTAAGGACATGTTTTATAATGTGTTTAGCATAAAAAATATATGTGGGTATATAAGATTATAACTAGATTTTAAAATTAATTGCAAAACCAAACTTTTTTATCGACCTATTTATCTTGCTTGTTAATGTTGTTTTTTTCTTTTTAATTATTAAAAATAATTTTAATCTTGCGTTTAATCAGAAAACAAACCATAATTGTCACTTCAGGATTACTAATCTGAAACACCAACCATCTATTTACAGTAATAATAAAAATTATAATTGTTGATAAATTATAAACATAGATTAAAGCTATTTCAAAATTCCTGCACCATGTAAATTAGCTGTTTAAAATCCCATTATGATTTTATCTATTCATTATCCGACAATGTAAAAAGCTGTTGTTTCTAATAAACAGAATATTACAGTCTCTTAAATTCTGTGACAATCTTAAGGTGTGTGGAGTGATAAAGTGCTGTGTTGGTGTCCTTAAATACATACAGAGTCGTATCGAGAGTTTTAAAATTTTGTTATCCAGTGGGACCTTTAGATCTCATATTATTTAACTCTTAAATGCATGATTTTTTTTATTGATGTCAAATATCAAAAAAGGCCTTTAGTGGAAGCTTAGAAATGATGAAAAAATAATAAAAAAAAATAAGTTTAATTTGTTTTTGATAGTAACAGGTTTGTTGCCAAAATGCTACATTGTACAGACAAGGTCAAGTTAGGATATAAAATATACATTGTTAATTTACATAAAAATTATAAAAACAATTATTATTTTTATTGAAACACCGTGCCACATTACATTTCTGACATTGTGTATGTGTAAACCCCTAACAATTAGGATATTTACACCGTTGTTTGTTATCTTCTATAGTCGGCCAGTGTCCATATTGGTCCCTCCTAATGTCTTTGGGGGGGGGGGGAATGTACTGAGCTGATCCTCTCTTTTTCTTGTCTCGGATGTCAGCTTCCAATGTACTTGGTCTCCCTCTTTTTGCTGTCGTTGTGTTCATTTTGCACAGCCACTGCAAGTTCTGTGCGAAAATCTGCTTGTGTTAAAAGCTTTGCCTGTAGGTTCTTAGCAACTGTCGCTCTTTTATAGAGTATCAAGGAATTGGCAACTGATAAATCAAGTAAGTGATAAAATACCCGGAGGTACCATTTCCTACTTTTTACAGAAATTTTGTATCTTGTCCAATATGGCTGTCCATGAGATCAACCCCTCTCATATGGCGGTTATATTCTTTAATTACAAAGGGGCTGTCTACTTCGATAAATTTTTTTTATCAAAGCGTTTTATTTTGTATATATGAGATATACCCACAAAAGTGGAAAGTAAATGTGTACCTCTAAACAAAATAGGAAAATAAAATAAAGCGATAGAAAGGAAAAGACAGTTAAGATTTGATTTCACGTACAGGGCGCCTGTGCATCCGCTTATACGTATTTCGGCCTAATAGGCCTCTTCAGAACGGTTTTCACAGTCGCTCTAAACTTTAAAATAAATCTTTTCTGTCTTAGGAAGCAACTCTAACATGGCTTCGTATAGACCCAAATAGCGACATCTGATATTAAAATCCGTAAACTAATTTTCGAAACCAAATTCAGAACTTTGCTTTAATCTGTGCCTTCTAAGAATTGCAAGGCAAAACAGACTTTGATAAAGATGTTATTAGAGACACGGGGAATCTAAAAATTGCATCGACAACATACCTCAACCTCAACTAAGCAAAATTCTTAGCGAATTGGTTTCTAGTACTCGTACAGAGTATATCGGAATAAAAAGGAAAAGACAATTAAGATTTGATTTCACGTACAGAGCGCCTGTGCATCCGCTTATACGTATTTCGGCCTAATAGGCCTCTTCAGTACGGCTTTCACAGTCTAAGGCAGAAAAGATTTATTTTCACGTTCAGAGCGACTGTGAAAGCCGTTCTGAAGAGGCCTATTAGGTCGAAATACGTATGAGCGGATACACAGGCGCCCTGTACGTGAAATCAAATCTTAACTGTATTTTCCTTTTTATTCCGATATACTCTGTACGAGTACTAGAAACGAATTCGCTAAGAATTTTGCTTAGTTGAGGAGATATGTTGTGGAATGCAATGTTTAGATTCCCCATGTCTCTAATAACATCTTTATCAACGTTTGTTTTGACTTGCAATTCTTAGAAGGTACAGATTAAAGCAAAGTTCTGAATTTGGTTTCGAAAATTAGTTTACGGATTTTAAAGCGATAGAATTTGTAGTAAATTCCTCTGTCTCAAACATGTTACCTCTGTTTGTAGTCAATGTTTTGAGGGGGGACTATACTAGGACTTTTGTAATTTTAATTCATTTTTTTTTTGTATTTGCGTAAGAAATGTATGTTTTATTATTGCCTATTACGAAGAGCTGTCAATAGCTCAATTGTAAAAAACAAGAGAAGAAAATGTTCGAAAAGGGAATAGCAATTTAATGTAGAGTGGAGTCAAATTGACTAAATCGCATAAAAAAATCCCAAGACAATGATGATCATGATGAAAATTACACGTAGTAGTTAATAATAACTCTTAATCTTGCTATTTGTGGATTATTTATTGATTAATTGTATTTACTTTTTAATACATTTCTTTTAAATCAAAATAAAATATTTATGCTACGCCTATGATCACGCACTAGAAAGCTTACTCGTAAATCAGTTGAGAACAAGTTCTAAAGTTATGTGGTTTTCAGCGCATTTACCATTTTTCAAACAATAATTCCATCCTAACATTGAATTATTAGTTTCTTTCACAAGAGACAAATTTTTTGACACAAGGAATGTAATATTTGAATATTTTCGAAATGTTTTTCTAGAGTTCCTTCATTGTTGTCATTTGTCAAAGGGACAACGAAGAGCATAATAATTGTTATGAGAGATAAGGTAATCAGTAAGGTAATTATGGGGTAGGGGGGAGAGATAGGTCTTTCCAATTTACTTTTTGCTCAGATATGTTACCCTTGTAGTAGATTATTGTTATACATAGTTTTCGCTGTTGAGTCTGTACTCACTCGAAGCACCGTATTTGTTATATATATGTTTAAATATATGCGATTCTTTGCTTGTGTAATAACAGCAGCAGTTGTTACAGTAGTAACTAATATCACACTCTACATATAATACAAAAAGGGTTATTCACACAATATTTTACTACATTACACATCGCGTAGCATTAAATTCCCTGCATATTTTATTAACCCTTATCCGGGTAACACATTTTACTTACGTAACCGGGTAACTCGGGTCCGTTGGGCCCACCATTGTTCTTGAATATACTATTCATATTTACCCATATATTTCTAATATTCTTTTTTGATTTTTTATTAAAGATAAATTTAAATTGTCTAGATCAAAAAAAGGTGCTACTATAATACGCGGTCTACGTATTTGCTCAAAATAATGAAATGCAAGAAATAAACATTTGGAGCCAAATAAAGAATTAATTAATACATAAATAAAATTTTTTGTAAATCTACCAGGCCATTTTATTTGAAAAGAGGGGTTGATGTTTACGCATACCCTGGAAAAAGATTACGGTGTTGTTGCCTTTAATTATTATGTGAAAACCCTTCTGAGAAAATATTATGGTAATTAGTAGCTCATGTATAAAGTACCGATATAACACATTGTAAACAATCTATACAAAATGAATAAAATGCATAAGTCAGAAGAATATTATTATTTTACTTAAATAATAATAAATTAATACTTTAACTTTGATCAAATAAAAGGCAAGTATCGAGCACAGTTTTATTAATTTGCATCCTATCCAACAAGAATAAAATGTTTTTTTTTTATTGTATAATGGCTTTGCCATTATACAATAAAAAGCCAATTGGCTATTGACTACCACAAATAGTCTGGCTAATTGGCATAGCCAATTAGCCAGACTATTTGTGGTAGTTACAATTTTGAATTTTATTACCTAAGCCTATTTATAATATAAATTTACAGGAAGGAATATGTTCGTATACACATTCAATTTTTGACATATTTACAATTTTTAATTTGAATACCTAAAACTACTTATAATTTAGATTTACAGGATGTTATGTATTCGTAGATACATTTTAATATCTGCTTATTATTTGAAAAAATAATTGTATTTAAATTGACAGGCAATGACAATTTAGCTCAATTAGTTTTTCATACATCATTTTGATACTTTGTTTGTACTGTCCACACTCCAATATAAAGTGCTGCAGATCTCCCACTTTACCACAGGTGCAATATGGGTTATCAATAATACCTATGCTGTGTTTGTATGCAGGAGTGAGTGCGTGGTTTGATCTTATTCTGTTTATTGTTTTTATAAATAACATATTTGTCTCATATTTGAACCATCTCTCATTGGGTATTAGTGGTTGGCAAGCTCTAAAGTTTATTCCAGTTGTACTTTGGTTGTATAAACATTGCCATCTTTGTTTGCAGTTGTTTCTACTGATATTATCTATGTCTGCTACTGGAAGAAGTATGTTGTTTATATTATGTTTGGTTAAAGCTGCAGATTTAGCTAATTTGTCGACTTCTTCATTTCCTAATATTCCAGAGTATCCTTTTACCCAACAAATAATAATCGAGCTACCTGCGGAAATAATATCATAATGTAACTTCTTTATTTCTATCTCAATATGGTTTAGGTTTTTTGTGGTTTTGATAGAAGTGAGTTTGTCCATAATGCTTCTACAATCAGTCAGAATGATATAATTATTCATACCAATAGAGGCTATATATTTTAACGCAAGAAATAAAGCTGATAGTTCGGCAGTATATATTGAAGCTTCATTGGGCAATCGACATGATTCTTTGTAATCAGAATTCCAGTGATATATTGCACAACCCGTTTTATTTTGAATTTTAGAGCCGTCAGTAAAAATATATTGAAATGCAGGCCACTTATCTTTAATTATTTTATTGATCATACTTCCTGGAAGATTTGAATTCATATAATATGAATAAAATGTTATAAACATAAAATTAAACATCACACTACACTACACAAGGACAAACACTTTAAATTTTTTTTAAAAGTAGGCGAAGCTACATTATTTATGGAAACCCACACAGACGACCATCTCGTTCGATGGTTTGAGAGTAACTGGACGAGTAGGAAACAAAACTTACTCGCCTCTTAGATATTTGGGACCTACGTTACTCTAAAACTAAAGCTTCCAGGAGACTGGAAGGGTGTGTAGCCTTCCAGAATTGCAGAGCCTGTGGTTCTGCAATTGTGGTTTTTGCTTGGCCCGTCGTTCGCCAGACGTAATTGGCTGAAGTAGTTAGCGGAAGAGTCTTCCAAATCTCCTCAAGCGGCTCTTCAGTTATATTTGCGTTTGGGTGAACGTCGTGTTCATCTTTACCACAAAAATCGTCCTAGTACAAACCTCCTCGTTGGTAGAGCTGGGAATCCATATTCGTTTAATCGGAAATACGGGCACTTTTTAGCGCACGTACTCCGATTGGCGAATAGTGATTGCTGATTGTACAGGGTGTATCCGATTGGTAGTGTGCGCCATATTCGAGCTTTCGGTCGTTTTCAGACCCTTGAGTCCGCGCACCTGTGTAGTTACTAACCAGTCGGATTTTTCGAACTCCTACAAGGCTACACACCCTTCCAGTCTCCTGGAAGCTTTAGTTTTAGAGTAACGTAGGTCCCAAATATCTAAGAGGCGAGTAAGTTTTGTTTCCTACTCGTCCAGTTACTCTCAAACCATCGAACGAGATGGTCGTCTGTGTCTGTGGTACTAACTTCGCCACGCAGGCCGGTATGGATATTCACATACGGAGGCTACGCTGCCGAGGACCCAGACTAGCTGACGACAACGTCTGCGACATTTGTGGGCACGCATTCAAGTCTTTTGCTGGGGTGCGCCAACACAAGTGCCGTGCTCATTCCGATGAGTACAACGGGGATCTCGAGAGGAGATACGAGGATCCCGGTCGGCGGGTCATATTCGCCGACGAGGATCTCATCCGGATGGGGCTAGAGGAACTTCGGTACGAGGGCCGGTTCATCCTTCAGCATTTGATGGAAATTTTTCCTGATAATACGAAGGAACAGATCCGGTCCGCTCGTAAGAAGACGGAATACAAGGAGTTCCTCGAAAGTCTCAGGGAGGAAGAGCGACGTACGATTCGGTCTCCGAGTCCCGTCGCTGGACCTTCCAACACTGAGACTTTCGCAAACTATGCCTCTTCGGAAGGAGAACCCTCGCCGGCGAGGATATCCGCTCAGGGTGAATCGGATACCCTCTCGTCCCCCGGGCTCAACAACGCCGGTCGGAGCAGCGACACCCCACTGTCCGCTGATGTGCCGAACCCCGAAGTTGACGAGCCTGTTCCGTTGCGAAACCGTGAGACGATTGCCTCTTACATGCTGGAATAATATAACACCAAGACCGGGTGGTCGGATAAAGAACAGGCAATTTTTAGATATACTCAATACGTGAACGCTGAGCGACACCGAGAGGGAGTCAGATTATTGTTAAACGAGTATATCACCGACAGTATAACTGCGAGTGCCGGGAAGCGAAAACAACAAGTGCAGCCAAACACACGCCAATCGAAAGCTTCTAACGCCCCGGCTATTGAAAATAGGCGACATCAAAGGGCTCAACACTACCGTTTGACCCAAACACGATACCATGCCGATAGATCCGCTCTGGCTCGGGCGATCATAGATGGCAAGCCTCTTTCTGGCAGCGATGTACATCCACAGATCAAGGCTGTGAAATTATTTATGGAAAATGTCATTCTGTCTCCGGTTTTTTTAAAATTTTAAAGTGTTTGTCCTTGTGTATTGTAGTGTGATATTTAATTTTATGTTTATAACATTTTATTCTTGTTGGATAGGCCGCAATTGACGAAATGCCCCTGAAGATACTCTAGGGAGTGAAAGTACTTGGGCAAGATTAAATTAATAAAACTGTGCTCGATATCTGCCTTTTATTTGATCAAAGTTCATTTATTCGAGCATTCAAGTTCATTTATTCCTTATCCGGGCAAGGACCCACCTTGCCCGGATAAGGGTTAATCTGCAAGAATACATATTTATACAATAAAAACAAGCTACCTAACTTTTCTTTGCCATTTAATAGAGTAAATAGATTTAATTACAAACCCATAATATTTGATTTTATTGGTATATTTTCTTTATAGACGAATGGGGCTGGTATTCGACGATATGATGCAAAATGACCAAGGACCTCCATCGTGTAGAGCCTTACCAGGTCTCAGTTCCGGCCAAAGAAGATTATGCCAATTGTACTTAGATCATATGAATGCAGTTGCTATTGGCGCTAAACACACTCTAAGTGAATGCAAATATCAGTTTCATAACAGAAGATGGAACTGTTCCATTCTCAACGATGTCACAGTATTCGGACCAATCATAACAATAGGTATGCATATAAAAAATAATAATTTTTATTTTATTTTTAGTGTGGAAATTTGTTTTCTCCTTCATATAATTATTTTGGATAAGTTTTTTCACTGTATTAAACTTTTTCTTCTTCCAGTAAATATGAACTCCTAAAATTATTTTATCTATTTTGTTACGTAATGAAACTTTATGCAAACTTAATGGGTTATTATGTGTATACTACTACTAAAACTGTAGCGATAATACGAAGTGATGGATCTTACAGTGATGCTGCCAATGTTACGCGTTAGAGAGAATTTAAGAATATGATAGAGGTACGGTTGGAGATCAAGGAAAAAAACCACAGTTCTATGCATTGCAAACACCCTGAAACAAATATCAAACAGGAGTTATAACATAAAACGAATTAGAAGAAGTTCGTGAAATCAGAATAAATAATTATATATACAGTAAGGTTCCGTTAATCCTAATGCTTGTGCTTGTTCTGTGTACATGCGTTTTTAAGAGTCACTAATTTTTGAATTGTAGTACGTACGTAGAGGTCTTGTAAACCAAGACCTCTACGTAGGTTTCATAGATTTTGAGAAGGCCTTCGATAAAGTCAGACACCAAAAGCTGTATGAAATCCTAAGAAGCAAAAAAATCGACAGTCGCGACATTAACATCATATCCAGGTTGTACTGGGAACAAACAGCAAAAATCAAAGTTGATAATGAGTAAACCGAAGAAATTGAGATTCGTCGAGGTGTGCGTCAGGGTTGTGTGCTTTCTCCACTAGTATTCAATATATATAGCGAAACAATATGTCAGGAAGCGCTCCTAGAGCAAAACATTGGTATGAACATTAACGGAGAGTTAATTAACAATATACGATACGCTGATGACACGCTAATAGTAACAGATAACCTAGCAAATTTACAGTTTTTGATGGAAAACATAAACACCCATACCAAAAAGTATGGTCTAAAACTGAATATCAAAAAGACTAAATTCATGATTGTAACAAAGAAGCTATACACCAATGTGAATTTAACCATAAATAATCAGCCAGTTGAAAGAGTTACGTCCTACAAATATTTAGGGGTTTGCTTCACTGGTACTAATGACCAGACAAGAGAAATCAAGAGGCGAATAGAGATAGCGAGACAATCGTTTGTCAAAATGAAAAAGTTCCTATGCAGCCGGGACATAAATATAAACTTAAGAACGAGAATGTTAAGGTGCTATGTTTTCTCCGTTCTGCTGTATGGCATGGAAGCCTGGACACTGAAAAAGATAAACATCAAAAACATTGAGGCATTCGAGATGTGGTGTTACAGGAGAATGTGGAAAATACCATGGACAAAAAGACTAACAAATCAAGATGTTCTGCTGAAGATGGGGAAGGAATTCGAAGTCATAAAAACCATACAAATGAAAAACTGGAATGTCTGGGCCACATAATGAGAGGAGAAAAGTACTCTCTGCTTAGACTCATAATCCAAGGAAAAATCTCGGGAAAGAGAAATGTGGGACGTAGGAGGATTTCCTGGTTGCGAAATTTAAGGGAGTGGTATGGGTGCAGTTCAATACAGTTGTTCAGAGCTGCAGCCAACAAAGTAAAGATTGCTGTGATGGTAGCCAACCTCCGATAGGAGACGGTACTGCAAGAAGAAGAACTTTTAAATCCTATTCTGGGCTGTCTCTTTTGTTACTGCAGAAATATTAGTTCTTTGAAATATCGATTAGGCAAGTTTTCTTCCCACGCTATACATTTCTTTGGTACTAAGATGTTACATCTTGTGTGTTTATGCGTAAGTGTGTATCATGTTCGAAAAGCAGACAAGATATGTAGAGATAAAAAAAGAGCCTATGAAAGTGGACAAATAGAAAAAATGAAAGAAAATTTTAAAAACAACGAAAGTAGAGGGGCTTACGAATACCCAAAAAAGATAAAAAGTGATTATAAACCTCAAATAAGTCTATGTAAAGATAAAAGTCGGCAAATAATCAGTGACCAACAGAAAGTCACAGAAACCTGGAAGCATTATTGCCTGACCCTACTTGGTACACAAGTAGACATAGAAGATGAAATGGGTACGAATTACGTAGAAAACAATGAAGTAGAGAATGGAGTAGAAGCTCCAACCACAGAAGAAGTTCTCGAAATAATTAAGGCCCAGAAAAGCAATAAAGCCCCGGGAGTTGACGAAATACCAGCAGACTTGTATAAGGTAGGTTGAAGCATGTTTAAAATTTCTTTAAATTATTCCCCTTAGAAAATTACTTTCACGCCACCTATGTCTATATATTTTGCTAGGAAACTTAAAAATATCCCAAAAGCAACGAGAGATTTGTCATGCCTCTTTTTAACAACGAAATAATTCGCCAAATGTTCTCTGCTCTTTTTATCTATCATTTGTTAAATAGAAACTTCCTAGTAACAAACAAATCAGTTTCTATTGTCAAATACCTTGACTAGCTTCTAAGAAAAGCAGAGATGTTGATTTTCGATGAAATTATAATTCCTGTCGGAAGAAACTGGTTAGGTTACAAAAACTAGCCTTGCTATTTAAGTATCATTTTCGCGTGGTACTCTTCGGCCAATACTCCCACTCTTTTTTTATCCTTAGCTTGTCTCAGATCAGAATTCGAATTCATTTTCGAGTGGGTTCCTATGGCAAGCGATTTGTCTACATCAAACGGCGGTAAGTGTATTTTCAATTCACCCTTATGTATATATCTTCACACAGTGCTTTCTATATTAACTATTTTCTCTTTTGTTAAACAGACGTCTTCCAATTCGAAGAAACGAAGAAACTTCTGTTTGCCGTTCGTCTCTACTGTTCGTCTCTACATTTCGTCTCTACTATTCGTCTCTACTCTTTACTACTACGTTCATCTCTACTATTTACGGCTACCTTTATTACTACTGCATGCTGGTCTTGTTCAGCAGCTTCTCTTTCTTCCTCTTCTTTCTGCCTACATTAATTTGAGAGATTGCGGATTGAAACACCGTAATTCGGTACTCTACTTGAATCATCCATGCCTCTTGAGAACTCCCCATGTACCTGTTGCAAGGGCCACGCGTCAAGTGCCTTTATTATTGAGACCGGTGTATGAAAGACGTCATTACCTGTGCCTACTGACTACTGGCTAAGTACAATACAGATTATCCAATTATGAGTACCGACATTTTTACCTAAATTGTATAGAATTTATTTATGGATATTTACTTTAACTCCAACCGACCTAACTATTATCAGTATAAAACTACAGTATAATATATACGTATAAATTACGAACCATTTGTTTTAATCATCATCATCCAGCCTCAAGAGTCCACTGCTGAACATAGGCCTCTTCCTCATGTTTCCAACCCCGTCTATCTTGCGCCGCTTTTATCCAGTTTTTATTGAGTCTTCTTAAATCGTCAGTCCATCTTGTAGGTGGTCGACCGACGCTTCTCTTATCTTCCCTTGGCCTCCATTCCAATAACCTCTTTGTCCATCGCCCATCTGTCATTCTGGCTATGTGTCCTGCCCATCTCCATTTTAGTCTGGCTATCTTCTCGATGATGTCAGTCACTCCGGTTCTTCTCCTGATGTCTTCGTTGGTTATTCTGTCTCGCAGAGTTATTCCTAACATGGACCGCTTCATTCTTCTCTGCGTGACTCTCAGTTTGGTAGATGCTGCTTTTGTTAAGGTAAGTGTTTCTGCTCCGTAAGTCAAGATTGGGAGGACGCACTGATCAAATACCTTTCTCTTTAGGCATGTGGGCAGCTCACTTTTAAAAGTTTCTCTCAGTTTTCCAAATGCTGCCCACCCAAGGCCGATTCTTCTCTTCAGTTCATGAGTCTGGTTATCCCTGCCAATCATAATTTCATGTCCCAGGTATTTATATCTATCTACGAGTTCTATTTCTTTCCCACCAATACTGATGTTCTGGTTGGGTACCAAATTGGTCATGATTTTTTTTTTCGAGATATTTATATTTAAACCTACACTTTCTGTAGCCACAACAATTTATTTTAAATGTAGGTTATATTCATGATAAATTTTATGCATAGATTTGAGGTAATCACGATCAAAATTTAGTAAATGTTTACGTATTCTCAAGGCATAAAAATCACTTATTTGACGAATATTGACGAAGATACAATTATAATATTCCTTGCTTTTTTTCCTATCCTTGAGAATACTAAATTATTCGTAATTATTATTCAAAAACAATATTTTTTGTTGTATTCAATAATAAATTCTGCAATAACTTATCTCGTACTAAAAAGTGTTATAGTGCATTTATTTTAACTATTATACCTCAATATAACTTTGTTGATGAACTATTTGCCTTTTATTTTTTTGTTATAATATAAATTTATATTTTTGTGCATGGTGTATCCCTTGGGATACACCATGCACCACTTTGGGAAAGAGACCGGTTGGAAAGTCAAGAAAGCGCTGGGAAGACACTGTAAACAGCGACGCACTCTCTTTAGGAGTTCGTGTATGGAGAAGATCAGTCACAGACAAGCAAGGTTGGGGGCAAAAAAATAAAGGAGGCCAAGGCTCAATTTGGGATGTAGTGCTATAGAAGAAGAAGAAGACGAAGAAGTAGATTATGTTCACTCAACCAATCTATATCACATTGACAGTTGATTGGTGAATGTGTATTTGGTTATACCATACTCACAAGTAAAATTCACACTTAAATTTTATATTTCACTTTACAACAGAGTATTATAGTATATGTTTTTTTAGTTGAATTGTAAACAAGGTATAATTTTCGATATCATTCAATAATATTAATCCATACCACTGTAAGTTAATTTTTTTATTATACTTTACAATGTAATCTGTATAATTACGACTTTCTCAACGTATATCTCCGTAAAATGAAAAAGTACGTACCCCTGGGAACAGTAAGATAAAATCTACGATATTTATCTAACAAAACTAACAGTTTCAACGCTTGATAGCACTCTGTTACGAAACTGACCAGCATAGAACTCCGGGAACTAGTGCATTAGTGAATAGCTACGCTACAATGGTATGTACAACGGAATTTTTTTTGCTTGTCGTTAGATTGTCTAATGTCACTCATAATAATTGTGGAAGATATGACTTGGCAAATAGTGTTTGCTTTTAAAGAGATAGACCAGAAAATGAGATTATGTCGTGGGGAGTAGTTATTCGTGATGTGGTTTTGAGTTTTCACAAAAAATCAGCTTTAATTTTTATTGTTTAGTTATTTTTATTTATCAGAAGTTAATGTTTTACTTAAAAAATACTTTTTGTCATTACAATTTTAGTAGTAAAATTAGTAATTTAAATAATCAACATCATTTAGGCTTTTTATAACATTATATAGGCACATTTTTGCAAATTAGAGTGTATTTTAAAGGCCGAAGTTATGAAAAAATAATTCAAAACGAAGTCCAGTATTTTAAACCGTATTGTTTATAAATGTAGAAGACTTGTTATTCATATTCTTATAGACCTTATCTTTCGAGAACATATTGTATGCACTAACGAACACCAAAGACGGAAAAAACCCCTGGCCAGATCAACTGCCTATTGATATCCTTAAAATAATAGACAATGGGTACATGGATGTCCTCTTAAAGCTCTTTAATGAAATTTATCAGTCAGGTGACATACCCAATGAATGGTTGACCTCAACATTTATTTGTCTCCCAAAAAAGAAAAATGCTAGAGAATGTACCGACCACCGCAATAAAAGCCTGATGTCACACACACTTAAAATGTTTTTAAAGATCATCCATAAACCAATTTAGATTGGCATTTACCAATTTGGATTCCGTAGAGGCGTAGGTACCCGTGAAGCTCTCTTTGCATTAAACTTACTAATCCAGAGATACAAGCTATGAATTTTACCGGAGGACGTAATGTTCATAGTTACTATGGGGGCTGTGTTTCTCGAGGTCGGCAGTTCCCCCTTGGTATTGACACATTCTAGTTTTCCGGCTGTTGTATTATTTTTATGCAATTTACGACGAATGTGACCTACGTCGTTACCATTCCAACATCTGGGTTCACGTCTCTTCGGCATCGTGTTACGAACTACTTTTCGTACCATATCTTCCAGACGTTCATCGTTTGGTTCGTCGCCTTCTTCAATGGTTCTTACTCGATAGCTCCGTGAAGCTTGACTAGCTGTTTCATGCTCCAAGGCAATAGCCAGCGCTTCATCTAAAACTTTCGGTCTTGCTAGTCGTAAAGCTTTCTGTAGTTCACTTTCTCTCAACCCATTGACGAAGGTATCTACAGCAATTTCTTCCAAAATGTTGTCTGGTACCTCTGGATAAGCCAACCGCATTATACGAGCAACATCTGCTTCAAACTCTGCAAATTTTCACTTGCTCGTTGAATTCTACTTCTTAGTTGCGCCTTGTAGACTTGTTGTAGATGGGCATCTCCGTAACGTTTGTCTAGTCGAGTGAACAAGGTCTGGTAACATTTTTCTTGACCCTTAGGAATCGATCTTAGGATATCTGCAGCATCACCTCGTAAAGCAGCAGTCAAGGAAACAGCTTTTTCTTGTTCTGTCCAATGATTGGCTGTCGAAATAGCTTCAAATTGTCTAAGGTATATGGACCAAAAAGACTTTCCATCAAATGGTGGCAATTTGAATCTCATAGTATGTGTCGTTTCGTCTCTAGGTGATTCTTCTTTCACTACCGGATCTAAGGCTATTGTGTTAACTGGTGGTAGCACTTTTGTATTAGTTATCATGCTCTCTAACTGTTTGGTCTTCTCTTCTACTTTATCGAATGTTCTTGTGACTTCTTCAAATTTGTCATTGTTTTGATTACATACTTCGTCGAATCTTCTAGACATATTTTCGAATTTCTCGTCGTTTTGTCTAGCTATTTCTTTAATAGTTTGAGACGTTTCATTGAATCTTTTATCATTCTTTCGAGAAGATTCTTCAATCATTTGAGACGTTTCATCGAATCTTTTGGAAACAGTCTCGAATTTATCATCAGTTTTTTTAGAAGTTTCTTCTATCTTCATTAAAACTGCTTCTTCTGCTGACTGAAAATGGAATGTCTCTGGGCCATCTCCATTCTTGTTAAGAACCGTTTTTAGTCGTTCTTGAAGTATCTTCTTGGACCCGCTGCAGTCTTCATCGCGTTCTTCCAGTTTTGGTCTTTGGCAGCATCTTTGGTCAGGCACACACGTACTTTTTAAATGTTCTTTCGTACAAAGATCACTACGGATCTACGCGGATGTTCCCGACGAACAATACTTTGCAAAAGTTCAAAAGTCTTTTTCAAAAGTCACTGCTGAATTTATTTTTTTTTACTCACACCGTAACACCAACTGTAGCGAGATTAAATAAAACGAGCGGTTCGAATTTATATACATATATTTATTTATAACTTTACAGTTCGGTAGTATCTTAACAACTAACTCTACTTCAACATTGTTACCTATATATACCAAAAGTATTATGTTCGAGAACATTCTGGCGTAGTCCCACCTCTAATTCGCCTACGTGACCGGTTATTCTCTCTCGCACTCGATATACCGCTAAGCTTCTGGAAGGGTATCAGAGATGCAATGCAACCGTTACCTGGGCGATGCCGAGAGCATGTTCGTAACAGTAACAATATTATAAACAGCAGGCACACATACGCATTAATTAACACAAATCAGAAAAGTTCGAAATTAAAAGAGGAGTGTGACAGGGGTGTGTATTGTTACCACTAATATTCAATGTATACTCTGAAGAAATTATGAAAAGAGCTCTTGAGGGAGAAACAGCAGGAATAAAGGTCAATGGAACGCCAATTAACAACATTAGATATGCGGACGATACTATCACAATAGCAGACAACCTCCAAGATCTCCAAAAGCTAATGAACAAGAAAGTTCAGTATGGAGAAGAATATGGATTTATTAATAAGCATCAAGAAAACTAAATTTATAAGGATATCAAAAACCCAAATTAATTATGAAAACCTGATAATTTACGGTAAAACTTTAGAACAAGTTAAAAACTACAATTATCTTGGCACAATAATTAATCACACAAACGATTACTCCAAAGAAATCAAAGTTCGAATAGAGAAAGCACTAACAAACTTCAATAAAATGAGAAAGGTACTTCAATAAAATGAGTTTGTTCTTTGTTGATGGTCTGATCCACAGTATGCTCCTGGTCGTGTTCTCACATCAGAAATACCACTGGCTGCCCTTTTGTCTATCAGCACATGGTCGATTTGATTGGTTCTGGATCAATTTGGTGACATTCATGGCATTTTGTGTATGTCCTTATGTGGGAAGCATGTGGAACTTATAACCATGTTTTTACTGGTGGCAAAATTTATCAAAAACTCCCTATTCTCACTTGTTTCATTGTGCAGTGTGTGTTTTCCTGTTGTGCCATAGAACTGCGGCTCCTTGCCTATTTTAGCATTCAAATCACCCATTATAATTTTGATGTCATTTTTGGGCGCATTCTCATATCCTATCTCCAGCTGTTGGTAGAAGCTTTTCTTTGTATGTTGTTCTTGTTCTTTTGTTGGGCAGTGAATGTTTATCATTGTTAGGTTAAAGACGTAGGTGCAAATTGCATAAACTTGCATATCCTTTCACTGACTGCCTGGAAGTCTATGATTTTTGATTTAAAATCATTATCCACCACAAATGCAACTCCACATTATTTTTTTCCTTTTTCCTTCCCACTTCACACTGATATAATACTATATTGATATGATACTATATTGAAAAAACGAGAGCATCGTGAAGAGTCCAAAAATTTAGAAATATACAGTGTGTTCCATTAAAATAAAAAAGATAATTTTGTTTCACCCTGTTAATACGGGTGGCCCTGTATATTTGAAAATAGTTTCAAAGTATGGTCATAACTACGCTGCAACTGTTACCTAAATTATTTTTTTCGTATCTCTTACAACAAAAATGAGTAAATGGACTTCCTTGCACTAATGCTGCATCCTGTATTTACAAATAATTTACATAATATTTATTATACCCTAAAAAATAAGTAAAACGGTTGAAGAAATATTTATTTAATCAGTCAAATGTTAAGAATGAAAGATATAGTAGACTCAAAGTTAAGTTTCTCATAAATAACTGTTAGAATACCCACCATTTTGATGTCATTCTAATTATGCTTTAACTCAGTCCAATTTGTTTTGGAACATTTAAAACATATTGACGTGAACATGGTGTTAAAAGTGATTATCTACATTACCACCCATTTATTTCCGTCATCTTCAAATTCTTGTACTTAGTGAACACCATTATATCTAATAATAGAATATTGCAATGACATGCAAATGCACTGTAATAAACACTACCTTACCAAATCAATATTTTTGACAGCAATATGGTTGAAAATAACTACACGTTCTTAACGTGATGCTACTTCAGCTGTTGGGGTTTTGATATTAAATAGTTATGGTGTTACATTTAAATTAAGCCGGAAATATATTAATATATTTCTTAAGATATTAATAGCAGAATGCTTGCTAATGTGGTTAGTAAAATAGTCCAGTCTCATCATTCAATCTTCGCTTATCCACTGCTGGACATAGATCTCCCTCATAATTTTCCATCTATTTCGATCTTGTGCCTCTTGCATCCAATTCCTATGACAACGTTTTAGATCGTCAGTCCAACGTGTTGGTGGACGACCTCTGCTTCGGTAGGCATCATCTCTTGGTCTCCATTCCAGTATCCGCTTTGTCCATCTATTATCTGTCATTCGAGCCACGTGACCTGCCCAGTTCCATTTCAGTGTTGCTACTCTCTCTACTGCATCAGCCACTCCTGTTCTTTGTCGTAGCTGGCGATTTGGGATCTTGTCTCGTAGTGAAACGCCCAACATAGCACGCTCCATCGCCCTTTGACACACACGGATCTTTTGAACTGTTCTCCTTGTCATGGTCAACGTTTCGGCACCGTAAGTTAACACTGGCAAAACACACTGATTAAACGTTTTTCTTTTAAGGCATATTGGTATATCAGACGATTTGAAAATATGGTTCAGCTTGCCGAAGGCTGCCCAAGTCAGTCTTATACGACGGAGAAGCTCAACGGTTTGGTTATCTTTTCCTATGCGAATCTCATGACCTAGGTATTTATAGGCCATTACCTGGTCTATGGATCTTGTTCCTACGCATATATCTTCGCTGACTACAAGATTTGTCAGCGAAGATATATGCGTAGGAACAAGATCCATAGACCAGGTAATGGCCTATAAATACCTAGGTCATGAGATTCGCATAGGAAAAGATAACCAAACCGTTGAGCTTCTCCGTCGTATAAGACTGACTTGGGCAGCCTTCGGCAAGCTGAACCATATTTTCAAATCGTCTGATATACCAATATGCCTTAAAAGGTAAGTCCAGTCCAGTCTACCAAGGTAAAAATGAGGTATAACCTCTGGGTTCTTTGAAGACACATCGACTTTATAAAATTTTGGGAATACGCTCTACTTACCTTCCACATCAAAATCTACCCTATGCCGATATGTGTTTATTGTTTTTAAGGGTGTAAACTACCCCCTTTAAAAAAAACAATAAAAGTGGAAAATGAAGCATGTAATAATTAAAAAAAAATATTTTAGATCTAGAATTAAGGATTTTTGTTACGTCAATATACTATACTATAGACAGTGAATCATTAGATTTCGATTCGAGTGATAACCCATTGACAAATTACAACACAAGTCTCCCTAGTCAACCGACTTGTTACAGAAATCAGTGATGGTTGGTCTGAACCTACCGGATGGCAGAAAAATTTTTCTTTTGACTTTTATTCCGCTTGTATGGATAATAACATATTTGACTATATTGTCCAGCAAACAAATTTATATACGACACAATTCTTAACAACAGCAAATAATATCCCAGGATCCTTGCGACTACATAAATGGGAACCCACGACTATTTCTGAAATGAAAAGATTTCTAGGACTTATAGGCTACATGGGTCTGGTGAAAATGCCAGCAATAAAGAGTTACTTGTCCAAATCTATATTGTACATTAATAATATTTGACTATATTGTCCAGCAAACAAATTTATATACGACACAATTCTTAACAACAGCAAATAATATCCCAGGATCCTTGCGACTACATAAATGGGAACAAACGACTATTTCTGAAATGAAAAGATTTCTAGGACTTATAGGGTACATGGGTCTGGTGAAAATGCCAGCAATAAAGAGTTACTTGTCCAAATCTATATTGTACATTAATAATATTTGATTATATTGTCCAGCAAACAAATTTATATACGACACAATTTTTAACAACAGCAAATAATATCCCAGGATCCTTGCGACTACATAAATGGGAACCCACGACTATTTCTGAAATGAAAAGATTTCTAGGACTTATAGGGTACATGGGTCTGGTAAAAATGCCAGCAATAAAGAGTTACTTGTCCAAATCTATATTGTACATTAATAATATTTGACTATATTGTCCAGCAAACAAATTTATATACGACACAATTCTTAACAACAGCAAATAATATCCCAGGATCCTTGCGACTACATAAATGGGAACCCACGACTATTTCTGAAATGAAAAGATTTCTAGGACTTATAGGCTACATGGGTCTGGTGAAAATGCCAGCAATAAAGAGTTACTTGTCCAAATCTATATTGTACATTAATAATGTTGTGAGGAATACAATAAGTCGGAACAGATTCCAGCTTCTTCTACAGATGATGCATTTTGCAGACAATGAATTTTGTCCCCAAGGTGATCGCCTTTATAAAATACAGGGATTGTTAAATATGTGCAATACAAATTTTCAAGTGTTGTATACTCCAGGAGAAGTTTTTTTGTATTGATGAGAGTATTTTTTTTTTTTTTGTGGCATTGACTTTCGTCATTCAGCCAGTCTCGAAAGGTTATAATATATTCCTTAAAAAAGTATAGACAGATAAGTACAGATTATTTCTCTCAGACAAATGCACAGCGATATCCCTAAAACGAAATAGAGTATTGATGAGAGTATGGTTTCATCTCAAGGACGCTTGCTTTTAAAACAATATATACCGCAAAAAACCCACAACTATGGGATAAAAATGTTTAAACTAAGCTGTAATTCTGGTTATACTTGGAACTTAAAAGAATATGGTGGTTAAACTAATAACAATAGAACTACATCTTTGCCCCAAGATTGTCTGAGAATTGAATTGAGAATTGGAAAAAAATTATTTAATGACCTTTTATAATATTAGTTATAACAAAATGGCATTCCTGTTATGATAAGATTGCCAAAATTACGCTTAAGATAAGAAACATATTTCAAAAAACTTTTTATATGTGTAGTCGGTTGGTTATTTAGCTCTGCATAACAAAATTCCCCCATCGATGAAATATGCAGAATTTTCTTTTTCTAAGGTAATATTAAGGGGTTGAAAAAATGAATACGAAGAAGCCTTTTTCTTTGTACCTGTATTGTCAACCCAAGGTAGTGGATTCGGTGCTAACTCAATTTTTAATAAGATTGCAATATCTCGTCACTTTTTTTCATAACAAACTTTCTTTAAATTCTTCTTCTTAGAGTGCCATATCCCTACGGAACGTCGGCGACTACCATGCTTATAATAGTCTTATACTGATCTCGGTCTTGCGCTACGTGTAGCAATTGGTCCGCTGTCAAACCTGTCCACTGCCGCCAATTCCTCAACCAAGAGAGTTTCTTCCATCCTATCCATTTCTTTCCTTCGATTTTACCGTTGAGATTTAGCCGAAGGAACTCATATCTTGGTCCTCTGATTATATGTCCAAGATATTCTAGTTTACGCCTCTTAATAATATTTAATAGAGTTCGTTGATGTCCCATTCTTCGAAGAACTTCTTCGTTTCTGGTTCTGCTAGTCCATGGAATAGTTAAAGGCAATTTACAGCAATAATCTGGCCACCAATTTCTATTGTGCTGTTTACACCAAGTAATGAAATAACCTTATCTTTTTTGGATTTTTTTATTTTACTAAATTTCTTTCCATCAAAAGCCTTCATAGCTACAATTAGAACTGCCAGTGCATCGTAACAATTTGTTTCCTCTCTTGCAATCATTCCAGTATCAATGTTGTGCAAATTATAAATGTCTTATGTTTTATCAAAAACTGTCGCGAACAAATACATCTTACATATCGCTATTAGTTCTGGCCTCTTTTGAGTATACATGCTGATGACTTTTGCTAAATTGTAATTCACTAAAATTCTCCTATCCTTCTTCTTCTACGGTACTACAGCCCAAAGTGAGCCTTGGCCTCGTTTATTTTTTGCCTCTAACCTTGCTGGTCTGTGGCTGATCTTCTCCATACACGGACTTCTAAAAGGGCTTGTGCGTCGCTGTTTAATGTGTCTTTCCAGCGCTTTCTTGGCTTTCCAACCGGTCTCTTCCCTTGCATTCTAGCATTGAGTGCACTTTTTGGTAGCCTATCTCTTCCATTCTTATCACATGTCTGACCCATCGCAATCTTTGTATTCTACTGTGAAATCTGACAGTGGTGCTTCCTTATAAAATTAATAAAGCTCGTTGTTGCATCGACTTCTGAAGATTCCGTTTTCCCTGACAGGTCCTAGTATCCCCCTCAGTACTTTCCTTTCGAATGTGTCGAGTTTGCTTTTGGATGTTTCTCTCAGGACCCATGCTTTACTGCCATAGTATGCCATAGTTTTATTACAAAATTCTCCTATACTTTAATGATATTTGTTGCATATAATTCCTTTGATCCCTTTAAATATAACACTTTATAAATAACCTTTTTGAATGGTCCCCCTCCACAATTATGGCTCTCATTAAATTTGCTTGATGGCAATCGATGGCTCGATGGAATTTTCAATCGCTTTAAACCAATCTGTAGTAGTGGAGTCGGCACTAAAAGAAAAAGACGTTAGAGAAAGTTTTTTGATTATTATGAACCTGCAAAGAGTTTCGGATCTTTGATGCTTGAATGCCTTTTCTCTCAGCGTAATGTACTATACGCTTTGGCCAACACACCAATGAGACCAAAGTGCGGTATTATCCCAAGAATTAGAAATACAAAACACAAATTAAAACTATAGTGTATTTTTATGTATGAGAGAGTAATAAAACAATAAATTATGTATGCAAATCCCTAAACTGTTGATACGGGTGACTCAATGAAAAACAGATATTTGTCAACAAGTTTACAGAAGTATATAGGAAAACAATTTTAAATTGAGTATGACCACCAGGTATAAAGGTTGGAGCAGAATAGAATACAATAGTTGTGAGGACTACTAATCCCTAAATAAGGTTGCCAGTGTCGGAGTGATGGAGGTTAACAGGTACTAATGAATTTGCAAGAAATGTAAGATGTTTATTTTATTGGTTATATATAACCAATAAAAGTTTAATAAGTACCTACCTATTTGCAAAATAAAGTTTAATTCTTTAGATCAAATAAAACGTTTTATTTTATCTATTTGCAAAATAAAGTTTAATTCTTTGCCTATTTGCAAAATAAAGTTTAATTCTTTAGATAAAATAAAACGTTTTATTTTATCTGAAATGAGTGCATTCCACGAAGTAAGCGTTTCAACAATCAAACATTTAATTATTTAATTCCAGGAATCTACGACAGTAATTGACTAAATAATTGCCTTCTAAACTTATTCCACAGAAAATGTGATAGTGGGTTTTTTCCATTTTGTATATAGGAAGGTCCAAGTGGCGTATTCAAAATTCTTAACGGTTCACTAAAAGTAGGTACTTCAGTTGCAAGGTGCAGTTTATTGTGTATACTAGTGTTATGGAAAATTTGGAAGTGCCGTGTAAACGCCGAAAAATTGGTCCTCTAACAGTTAATGAAAAAACATTAATATTTAATTGTTTTAAATCATTTACAGACAAACGTTTATGTGAAAGTGTTGATGAGACCGTTGAGTTAGTTAGCAGCACACTTGGTGTTGGGAAATCTACGATTTACAGAGTTATTAAAGAAGAGAAATGTGGTAGTTTTCAAATGCCACGTAATGCTCCAGGGAAACCAAAATTTCAAATAGAATATCATTTTAAAGAAGGACTCCGACGGAAAGTGCATGAATTCTTCTTTAGACAAGAATTTCCAACATTGGATAAAGTTCTTGGAAAAAGAATCCAGAAAGTCTATTTTATTAGAAAGAAGCGATATTGTCATATGGAGAAGACATTTTCTAAGAACCATAAAGGAAATGAGAAACCAAAAAAGAAAAATATTTTATCTTGATGAAACATGGATCAACGAGGGTCATACACCAAATAAATTTTGGCAGGATGAAACTGTTACAAGTCAAAGGCACGCTTTTGTAAATAACTTATCTACTGGTTTAAACCCACCATCAGGAAAGGGACGCAGGCTGATAATAGTACACATTGGCAGTTCAGACGGTTTTGTTGAAGGTGGTTTATTAACTTTTGAATCAACTCGTACCGGTGACTACCATGAAGACATGAACGCTGATGTCTTTCAAGAATGGTTCGAACAAATGATAGATCTTCTTCCTAAGAACTGTGTAATAGTAATGGATAATGCAAGTTATCACTCCAGACTTATAGAAGGACTGCCCACAACCAAGTGGTTAAAAAAAGACTTGCAGAATTGGCTGAGTTCAAAAAATATTACGTACCATCTCGGATCTATAAGAAAGGAACTTTATTCGTTGTGTGCCCTTCATAAAGAAAAATTTAAAAAATACGAAATTGATGAAATTGCCAAAAATCGTGGAATGACAGTACTTAGATCCCCACCATATCATTGTGAATAAAGCCCGATTGAACTGGTATGGGCACAGATAAAGAGTGAAGTTTCAAGAAAAAATACCACTTTTAAAATTCATTATGTTAAACAGTTGTTTTTGGAGGCCGTAAATAATGTAAAACCTGAAAACTGGGAAAAGGCAGTAAATCACACTATTAAAGAAGAGGAAAAAATGTGGAAGCTGGACAATATTACTGATAAAATGATCGAGCCAGTTATTATAAATCTTAGTTCTAAAAGTTCATCTTCTGAATCTGATTTGGATTTGTAACAAGTAGCTGTAAGTTTTATATTAATATTTTTATTCATCTATTTAACATACCTTAGACGGTTTTAAAAACTCTTTTTCTCTTTTGTAATTTTTAAAAATTAAAAAAAATGTGAATTTTTAAAAATCCTTTTTAATGTAGGCCAGTCAGTTCTAATATAGTGTGTGATAAAAGAGGTCACTTTTGTTTACATACACATAACACTTTATAACACTGAAATAATTCATTTATTTTTTACAATTATTCAAAGTAATTTTTCAATTAATCTTGAGCACGAAAATGGAGTGGTCGGAGCTACCAGTTAAAATTATGCTAATTACTCTCTCGTTCATAAAAATAAACTATAATCTATGAGTAAAAAAAGTGTTTTTAAATTATAGTAATACATTTAAATTAATTAAATTTTTTTTTTTAATCTATTAAGTTCTTGGACCATCATGGTTATGTTAAGTAAAATAAGGCAATTAATGCAACAAATCCTCATATCGTAAATAAAATCTCGTCATTTATTATTAATTTTAAACCTATAGTTATCTTCAGATGTTCCTCATGTTTTTTGAAAGTGACAAGAAGTGCATCAGCGGTGCATAGTCTCATCGGTCGGTGTTGTAGATAAAAGAATGGAAACGCCGAGAGAAGAACCCTCTCTAATGATTTGCATAATGACGCGTAACCAATCATCCAGTGGGCTTTGATTATTTGTTCGCCGCCTTGATGCGATTACGCGCTTCGCTTCTGTCATCCTCAACTCAGAACTTGCATCGTTATTGTTTAGAAATAAACGGACCTCAGAGGCGGACACATTAACAAATTTATTGAGGAAGTTAGTGCATCTTTCATTAGATCAGATGGTTCAAGTTGGTATTTTAAAACCTGTCAAACATAGTGAATGGGCTTCACCCATTGTAGTTGTAGCTAAGAAAAACACTGTAGTCTAGGCGGGATTGTTTTGGATTGGGCATTTTCCATAGGAAGCTATTTTTTCGCTGGAATCCCTTCAGAATGTGCCCAATATCGATAATCACGATATGCGCCAGTCGCAAACCCTGGGCTAAATTTTTTATTTAACAAAATCTGAAAACAATTGAAAATTTCTCATTTTTTTGCTCCTATTTTCGTTTATAATTCGGAAAATATTGATCGTAGAGAAAAAATTATAAGAAGTTAAAAGTTTCGTTATTAAATTTTACAAAATACTTCGTTAGTTAGAAATTGAAAATTTAATGTTTATTGTTGAAAAAATAGCAATCATTGGAAAAAACAGTACAAAAAAATAAAGTTAATCCTTTAAACGTTTTCGACATTCTAAACTTGACTTACAAGCTCCATATTCCGCCTAGAAAAACCTTTTAATATGTTTAAAACGTGTGCTAAATTTTGTTAAGATCGGTCCGATAGGTTTTGCATAATAATTTTGCAACACAGGTTACTGGAAAAAAATCGCAAATTTTCAAATTCATAGTAGGCCCTAAATAAGGTCCTCAGATAGTTGCAAATTTTTTTTACACATAAAGGAAAGCTCAAAATTTAAAAAGCTTTTTATAAAATTCAAATCGGTTTACTAGGAGAGCCTAGAAAATTTTTTAAACTTTTAAAGATTTTTTATGCTTATAAACAAATTGAATAACTTTACGAGCTTTAAACATATCAATTTCAAAATAATTTATACACTTAAAGAACATTAAAAGACGCTTCTTTAAAAAAAGGTACATGCGGCTTACTGGTTGCCGAGATATTGAAGGTCAAAGTTGGCATACATTCATAAAAAAGACAAATAAAAAACCGTTTTCGCGTAAAATGTCGCTCGGAATGCATGAGAGGTAGTGGTGGGGGACATTCACTCAAAATGTGAATCGGCGAGTTCAAAATCATAGCGCGCGCTAAAAATTACATTATCTCGGCTTCTTGTTAACAATTTTGCTCTTTTTTTTTTGAATCGATGTCTCGGACGACAAGAATTTTAAATATCATATTTTCAAATACCATTTTTTAATGCAAATTGGGAAATTTGCAATAAACAATTGTATGTTAAACAAGTAATTGCATTTTTTTTGAGCTTGCAATTTATACATTGAAGTAGTGGAGCACTTCACTATACTATATGTTTTTATTTCAACAGCCGAAATTAAACTGATGGTCTCCTACTAGATACTCGCCGATTCACATTTCGAGTGAATGTCCCCCACCACCACCTCTCATGCATTCTGAGCGAGATTTTACGCGAAAACGGTTTTATATTTGTCTTTTTTATGGATGTTGCCATGAAGCTCATTACGTACAACTTTTCATATAAAAAGCACTTGACAAGACGAGGGTATTTGTTTAAAAACGAGCCCTCTATCACTTATGGTTACACGGCAAATGTATGCCAAATTTGACCTTCAATATCTCGGCAACCAGTAAGCCGAATGTATCTTTTTTTTAAAGAAGCGTCATTTAATGTTCTTTAAGTGTATAAATTTTGAAATTGATATGTTTAAAGCTCGTAAAGTTATTCAACTTGTTTATCAGCCTAAAAAATGTTTAAAACTTTTAAAAATTTTCTAGGCTCTCCTAGTGAACCGATTAGAATTTTACAAAAAGCGTTTGAAAGTTTGAGCCTTCCTTTATATGTAAAAAAATTTGCAACTATCTGAGAGCCTTATTTAGGGCCTACTATAAATTTGAAAATTTGCGATTTTTTTCCAGTAGGCTGGATTGCAAAATTATTATGCAAAACCTATCGGACCGATCTTAACAAAATTTAGCACACGTTTTAAACATATTAAAAGGTTTTTCTAGGCGGAATATGGAGCTTGTAAGTCAAGTTTAGAATGTCGAAAACGTTTAAAGGATTAACTTCATTTTTTTGTACTGTTTTTTCCAATGATTGCTATTTTTTCAACCATAAACATTGAATTTTCAATTTCTAGCTAACGAAATATTATGTAAAATTGAATAACGAAACTTTTAACTTCTTATAATTTTTTCTCCACGATCAATATTTTCCGAATTATAAACGAAAATAGGAGCAAAAAAATGAGAAATTTTCAATTGTTTTCAGATTTTGTTAAATAAAAAATTTAGCACAGGGTTTGCGACTGGCTCACATCGCGATTATCGATATTGGGCACATCCTGAAGAGATTCCAGCAAAAAAATAGCTTCCTATGGAAAATGTCCATTATGGTCTGAATTTCTACAGATCCCGCCTAGTCTACTGAGGATGTTAGAATTTGCGCTGATTTTCAAGTTACGGTAAATAAAGTTTTAAGTATAGAGCAGTACCCATTACCACTACCTGAAGATATTTTTGCAGAATACGGCCGGTTTGCGCTCGATCGTTTTGTGCCCTTACCTGAAATCGACCGGTTTGCGCTTTGCAATTTTCATAATAGAAATATCTAACTACTATAGTTTCCTTAATCGGCCGATTTGCGCTCTCTTGCAATATAATTTTAATTTCATTCTACAATAATAGTCTGGTAAACCTGCAGTGAACAAAATAACATGTCAAATAAACAGAAACATCTTTTTCCTTTAGATTTGAAAAAAAAAAAATGTCAAATCAAAACTAACAAAATTATTAAATTTTTCTAATACTGTCGAACAACAGAGTGTTCTTTAATCTTTAATACCTCTGTTTATAATCCTTCTACCTAGAAGTTAATTGTTTAGATATAATTAGTAACTAGAATTCCCAAATCGAGAGATCGCTGGAACTAACTTTCCTTTCTACCTGATAATGCGAACTGGTAACTACTTTTCACGAAAAGTAGTTACCAGTTCGCATTATTTTCCTCTTCCATTTTCAAGAAAAAGGAAGAGGAAGAAAGACTGCTGGACCAACGCTAAAGGTAAGAGTGAATGATGCTGAAAGGTAAAGCTAGAAAAGTGGGTCACACTGTATGAGTTAAAATGCGTGAGTCAGACTGTGGGGAAGGAGGAAATGCCCATCTGGGAATGATGCCGAACTAGGAGCGATGAGTGTCTTCTAAGCGCTACCTGGAACGACACAGGGAGCCTCCTTGCTGATGAATAGAGTGTGGATGTGTATGAATGGAGAATGAATGAATAAAGGTAGTGATTCGGAAGTGATGCCGGCCTTACAGCGGCCATTCCGCTTCCGGATCGCTGGATGATAGAGGAGGGTCTGGTTTACCAGGTAGGCGTTCGGCGTAGACTCGGCGACGAGAGGGCATCTTAAAGTACCTCGGGAACTATCGCCGGGAGTATGAAGAACGAATCCTGCACTAAAGTTAGTCAGGCGGCGTCCTGGACTGAGATGTCTTTTGAAGATTCACCCCCTCTATAAAGACGAAAAAAAAGTTATAAAGCCATATTTTTTAAAACGACATGAGTTGTCTGTGGAAGAAAACTGTCTACTTGTGGGTTCAAAAGTAATAGTCCCTACTGTTTTGAGAAATAAAATTCTAGAATTAATTCATGAGAACCACAATGGTATGGTAAGATCCAAAATGCTTGCTAGGTCAATAGTTTGGTGGCCAGGTCTTCAACAGGATATTAAGGAAATGATTTCCAGTTGTGAAATATGTCAATTATCACAAAACAATAGTGAAAAATATTTAATGCCCTGGCCTAGAACTGCTAATGTTTTTAAACGTGTTCATATTGATTTCTTTTTTTTAATAATGTCTCTTATCTGTTATTAGTGGACAGTAAATCTAAATGGATTGATGTACATGTCATGGTTAGAGGTACTAATGTAACAAATACTATAGAAAAATTGAAACTAACATTTTCTATAATGGGCCTACCAGACATCATTGTTAGAGACAATGGCCCACCATTTAATTCTAACTGTGTTTTTAAATTTTGTAAAATAGATGGTATCAAGGTAGTAAAGTCTCCTCCATATCAACCCCAGTCCAATGGTACTGCTGAGAGACACGTACAAACAGTAAAGGTTGCTTTCAAGAAATTTCTTTTAGAAAAGTCTACATTAACAGTAGAACAAAGGTTATTCAACTTTCTTTTTACCTATAGAAATATTCCCTGTGCAAGTACAGGTGTGAGTCCTCCTCTCTTCTTGCATCTTTGCTTGGTTTTAGTAGAGGGATGATCTTGGCGTGTTTCCAGTTACTTGGAAAGTGTCCTTTTTCCAAGCAGTACTTGAAGATATAGTACAGCTGCACTATAATCTTCTTTGGTAGTTCCTTGAAGGCGATGTTGTGTATTCCTTCTGATCCTAAAGCACTGCTTCCTTTTAAGCTTTTAATAATTTTGGCGACTTCTGTTGGGTTGGTGTATTCTTCTTTCTTTACTAAAAACCTGTTTCTTCTTTTGATCCTTTCGTATTCTGTTTTGACTTCTATGGTTCTTGCATCTGATATGTTTGGTTTTGCCTGTGTGTTGCTGCCATTCTTCTAGCGATTGCATCCACTTTTTCTTGTGTTTTGAAGTGTGTTCCCTCGTGGTCTATGATTTGGGGCATCTTTTGTTTTCCTCCTCGTTTGGCTTTTAGAATTTTCCACACGTTTACATGGTTTTCTTCAGCTTTCCTGATGTTGTTGTGCCATTTGTTTTCTGTAAGACTTCTGAGTCTTCCTGTCTCTTTGTCCTCTGAAAAGCTCTTCTGGCCCTATTTCTGTCCTTGATGATGTTAATGATGTCCTAATATTAAAAAGATCAAGTTTCAAGCTATATTTGACAAGTAGTAAACATTATTTTTACTCAATATTAATAATATAATAAATACATTTATTTAGAGAACTAAAGAGATAATTTTAAAAGTTTTCGAGAGAAATGTCATTAAACGTAAAGTTTAAAAAGTACCAATCAGCAACCAACCGCAAAGTACCAGAAAAGTACTTCCAGTAACCAACAATAAGTAAATTTGTAATAAACTTGTAACGACGATAAATCAGACTTTTGAGAAATCGTCTTGTGAATTGGTTTCATTCACATAAATTAAATATACTTATTCTATAATTTTGCCTCTCACTGTAGAAATCTCGTAACGATCAGACCATTCTGATTGTACCAATATTCAATAAATTATTAGCCATCTTATAAACTATTAACACTTATTTCATGGGCATTAATTTAATAAGGCCTGACAACCGTTAAAGGCAATAGAGTATGCAAATTTCATGGCAATCTATCAACATCCTGTGTATCAGTTTATTGTCTGCACCCATTCTAAATCACTGACTCATGAAATGAGTTTTCAATCGCTTTCAGCACATCTGATCGTGATCGAAGGCGAAAATTTATGTTTTTAAAATAAAGCTGATGTTATGCTTTTGTGATTCTCGATAAATTGCACCTAATCATAATGTTTGAAGATTTATCAAAGATCAGTTTATAATAATGGGATATTATACCACAAATTGACATAAATGGCAAGAAAGCGCACAGATTTTTATATAATCAAGCAAAAAATATATTTTATAATGATTGATAACTACATCTACATTAAGTGTAAGGATTAATTTTTTTAAAAAATATGGTATATATCGTCGGTATACTGCGAAAACCAGGTAAATGACAAATTTTAAAATATTGAGTTAAGTATACCAAAATTCTCAGCTTTTTCCGCTCTACATACAGGTAAAACCAAATAAATGATACGACTTACCATTCAGCAGATAATTTGTGTAATAAACAAATAAGTTACACCTAATCAACTTTTCGTTTTCAAATAAAACAATATATCGCTACTTACTTCCATAAAATTAAAGTTCTGTTGCATGTAAAACAAAGTAAGCCCACATATATTATTATGCCGGACAACAATATATTTCTACTACTGCAAACCATATTCAGTAAAAAGGTGATAAGTGTCTTTAATACATTTTACGTGTATGATTTATTAAAATTTCTCTTTCATATCGACTAGTAAAAACCTTTAAGTACACTTACTTCATTCTACCTGAAAGCGGGTTGAGTTAAAATTTAGAAAGGTTACTAAGCTAAACCCATAAATGATCTTTATAACACATACACAGATAGAATAACTGAAGACAACAGTTCAATTGTTGATGATTCTGAGAACAATATAGTCTCAATGATGGAATCCATTTTTGATATTGACTTTTCAGATGTAGACCCCACATATCAGCCAAGTGAAGAGGGATCGCTCTCTCTAGGAAGTCTATATGATTTACACACTTTGATAGCCTAAATAATGAGAAAAAAGATACTGAAATAGGTGCACCCACGAACAATTTAGTGTCAACTTAAATAGCTAGTTGGATATTAAATCTACTTCTTGACAAAGTATGGAAAGACCTACGTCCACTAAAACGTTGGAGAAAAGCTAACCCCAAAGATTGGGTAATAAATGTCGCAAAAAGGAGGCTTGCTGAGGGTTTGCCTTATAAGATAAAAAAAAAGACCATAGACCAGCAATGCCAAAACCAGTTAATTGTTCAGAGTGCTTTTACAAATGTGCCAGTTATTTCAGCGAAGATTACAGACAAAGACTATGTCGTGATTATTGAAAGTTAGAATATATAGGCCAGAAACATTTTCTTATTGCACGTATTAAAACGGAGCCACCAAAGAGAGTCGTTGCAGTCCGTTGAAGTTTAAAAAACCACGTGCACTTTCCAAAAAGTGTTACTTTTCTTTGAATGGTCAAGACATACAGGTATGTGAGAAATTTCTTTGTAAGACACTTTGTATATCAGAGTCGTTAATACAAGATGTTGTAAGAAAAGCTGATATTCTAGGCTGTTATGCAGATACGGATAAAAGAGGCAAGCATACACCGTCAAATAAAACAAGCAGTAAAACCCGAAAAATCGTGAAGGCTCATATTGAGTCTTTTCCAACCATGGGCCCACATTATATTCGCCAAAGTTCAAAGCGTAGATATTTGGACAAAACTTGAAGTATAAGAAAAATGTACCAACTTTTTATAAATGACTGTGAGCAGAAGAAACTGGAAGGTGTTAGCGAAATTACATATCAAAGAATATTTTCTAACGACTATAATTTAAGCTTTTTTGTTGCTAAAAAAAATCAAGATAGTATATAATCAATATGTATAGAACCATACAAATGTAAAGAAGTTAAATACTACGACTTTTATGATTTAAAAAACTTGTCACACACTTTAATTAAAAACCGGACAAAAGACCAAAACAGCGAAAAAATAATGTGGTTGAAGATAAAAATAATGAGATGCGTGAAAGGAGGGACAAACAGAATCTATTTTAATTATGACATGTCAACAAGCTTCAATTATTTCCTTACTGATACTGCACGGCAGTCAAAAAGAAAAAAGCACGCCAAGTTATCAACTAATACAAGCAATCTTGAAGAACTTAAACGACTTTATGATGCACATTTGCTAAATTGTGAAGGCTCATATTGAGTCTTTTCCAACCATGGGCCCACATTATATTCGCCAAAGTTCAAAGCGTAGATATTTGGACAAAACTTGAAGTATAAGAAAAATGTACCAACTTTTTATAAATGACTGTGAGCAGAAGAAACTGGAAGGTGTTAACGAAATTACATATCAAAGAATATTTTCTAACGACTATAATTTAAGCTTTTTTGTTGCTAAAAAAAATCAAGATAGTATATAATCAATATGTATAGAACCATACAAATGTAAAGAAGTTAAATACTACGACTTTTATGATTTAAAAAACTTGTCACACACTTTAATTAAAAACCGGACAAAAGACCAAAACAGCGAAAAAATAATGTGGTTGAAGATAAAAATAATGAGATGCGTGAAAGGAGGGACAAACAGAATCTATTTTAATTATGACATGTCAACAAGCTTCAATTATTTCCTTACTGATACTGCACGGCAGTCAAAAAGAAAAAAGCACGCCAAGTTATCAACTAATACAAGCAATCTTGAAGAACTTAAACGACTTTATGATGCACATTTGCTAAATTGTGAAGGCTCATATTGAGTCTTTTCCAACCATGGGCCCACATTATATTCGCCAAAGTTCAAAGCGTAGATATTTGGACAAAAATTTAAGTATAAGAAAAATGTACCAACTTTTTATAAATGACTATGTGCAGAAGAAACTGGAAGGTGTTAGCGAAATTACATATCGAAGAATATTTTCTAACGACTATAATTTAAGCTTTTTTGTTGATAAAAAAGATCAATGTTTAGTTTGTAATAAATATGATAGGGCTAATCCAACTGACAAATCGGATTTAGAAGACAGTTACAGAGAACATCAGAAAAGAAAAGAAGTATGTAATCTTAAAAAACAAAATGATAAGAAAAGATCTAATGAACAACGGGATTTTGTTTCAGTTACTTTCGATCTATAGGCCGTACTACAAATTCCAAGTGGATTGACTGGAAAACTATATTATTCTCGAAAATTATGTGTCTACAATTTGTGTGTATATGAAGCCGCATTACCAAATGCAGCTTACTGTTTTGACTGGTCAGAAATTAACGGTAGACAAGGCAGTTCTGAAATAGAAAGCATTATACTCCACTACTTATCAAAATGTGTTCCAGAATATGTAAGTGAAATAAGTTTATTTTCTGATACCTACACAGGACAGAATCCGTTTAAATATTATTGAACACAAGTTTTTAGATTCTGGACATTCCTATATGGAAGTTGACTCTATGCAGAGTAGTAACGAAACCGCTAAAAAACACAGATCTATCTATGGGATGCCAGATTACTTGTCTGTTTTTCAAAATGCAAAAGGAAATAGAAATATCAAAGTTGATGATAAAAAGTATGTATAGCACCATACAAATGTAAAGAATTTAAATACTACGACTTTTATGATTTAAAAAATGTGTCACACACTTTAATTAAAAACCGGACAAAAGACCAAAACGGCGAAAAAATAATGTGGTTGAAGATAAAAAGAATGAGATTCGTGAAAGGAGAGACAAACAGAATCTATTTTAATTATGACATGTCAACAAGCTTCAATTATTTCCTTACTGATACTGCACGGCAGTCAACAAGAAAAAAGCACGCCAAGTTATCAACTAATTCAAGCAATCTTGAAGAACTTAAGCGGCTTTATGATGCACATTTGAAAATTAGCATAGCAAAAAAGAGAGATTTGGTACAGCTATAAGCTAGTAAGAGAGTGATACCGGAGGAATATCACGGGTGGTATCGTAATTTGAAAACGGGAAATGATGTAACAAACATCTTGCCAGAGCCTGCTTTCAGTGACGAATCGGACGAGGAAGCCTCATAATAATAATATTGTTATTATTATATTCGAAATAAATTTGATTTTTTCTATAAAACTGCCTGTCATTCATATAAACAATAACTATAACTACACACAGCTGTTAATAAAATTTTCAGGGAAAACCAGTTAAATGTCATAAATATCGACTAATACCTTAAAACATTGCTATTACCTAGTAAAAGCCTCATATCTCGATCACAAAACTGGACAATATTATACTTGGTTTATTATATTTGTGTTAAATATGTTATTTAAAGAGTAATTGATTTATCTAGATTTACAGGTAAAACCAGTTAAGTGATAGCATTTCCAACTTAAATTTAGGATTAGTCAGATAGGTGTCTCAACTTTTTCAAAGTAATGATAGAATATAATTTCAGATATATGCATCTTTCACTAGAATACCTAATATCAAAAACAAGCTGACTGCTTAATTCACAATATAAAACTAAACTTTAAAAACGTTTTTTCTCGATTTCGGTATTCCGACATTTACCTGGTTTTCGCAGTATACCGACGATATGTTGTACACCAAACTTCAGGTAAAGAATTGTTCACCATATTTATTACCAACTTAAATTCAGCGGGCACTAGGAACGAAGATGGTATCTGCCAAAAAAAAACATTATCCTAATTTAAAGCATAAAATCAATTTGCTTGTACAATATTTAGACTGTTCGTCAGTGGTTTGCATTTGACGTTAAATTAAGGCTTAATCTTCCTGAACTATAAGAAAGGTTTTCTCATAAACTGCTTAATCAAATTTCTGCAATAATTTAAAGAAACAGCGCCCCGTAAAGCGGCAGTAAAGCTGTAGGATATTGTTGCATCAGATCTTTATCTTTTTCAGCTTTTCCCTTTTCAGGGGTCACTATTCCTTACTATTTTTTGCCATTCATTTCTGTCCGTAGTGTCATCTTTACCTAAACCTTTCTCCCTTAAGGGTTTTGTCATACAGTCCTTCCATCTTCCTCTCGGTTTTCCTGTACCTCTCTTCTCTTTAACTTCTACGACGAAGAGGTGACGAGACCAAACCGACGAGGTAACTGTAGTTACCCCGGCTCGTTCCCTCATCAAGTCCTTCCTGATTCTGTCTCTTCTAGTTATACCCAACATCCATCGTAACGTTTTCATTTTAGCTACCTTCATTCCTTTTCCTGAATCTTCTTTACAAGAAACACTTCACCGCCGTACATCAACTGAGGCCTCTCCACACACTTATATATCTTTTCTTGTAGCCCTTCGCCGATTTTTAGATCATAGAGTAACCCGCTCATTCGCTTCCAGTTAACCCAAGCTGCCTGTATCCTATGGACATTTTACTGACCTAACATCCTATTTTGCTTTATGTAGGAACCGAGATATGTAAACTCTCCTACTCGTCCTATTTTTTTTCCAAGCCGATGACCCCAACCATTCTTATATCTCCCAACCACATATATTCCATTTTCGACCTGCTAACCTTAGTATACACCTAAGTAGGGACTCAGTGAAGACCCTTGATGCAAACCAACCGTCATTGGAAAACTTTCAGTCAATCCGTAGTAAGTAAAGAAAGTCCTTACTTTGTACTACGCTCCATCATACATATCCTTCACGAGCCTCAGGAATCCATTTTTCTCTCATACATCTCCATAACTCTTGTCTACTAACTGTGTCGTACGGTTTCTAAAGATCTATAAATACCAAATGTAGCTCTCTTTTCTTCTGGCAATATTCCTCTATTCTTCTTCTTCTTCTTTGTCAACCATTTTCCATCCACTCCTGAATGTAGGTCTCTCACAATTGCTTCCTTCTTTCTATATCTTGCGCCAATCTAATCCACTGTTTGCCTGCCACTGTTCTTATGTCATCTACCCATCTTTTTTGTCGTCCATGGTCTCCATTCTAGAATTCTCCGTGTCCACCTGTTGTCGTTATATTGGGCTACGTGACCTGCCCAGCGCCATTTCATTTTTGTAGTTTCTTCCACAATATCCCTAATCTTCGTTCTACGTCTTATCTTGGTGTTTCCAATCTTGTCTCTCAGTGATATTCCAAGCATGATTCGTTCCATTGTTCTTTGCGTTGTTTCTAATTTTTAGCAGATTTTTTGGTAAGGGCTACTGTCTTCCCAAAGCGCCCCATGCCAGTTGAGTTTTTCTTTTAATTTCAGCATCTTGATTTGGTTTTCCTAGTTTGATGACATGACGTAGATATACATAATGTTTAACATTTTCTATGGTATGATTTTGTATTGTTATATTTGTCTGGTCTCGGCTGAGTATTTTTGTTTTACTGTAGTTCATTTTTAAGCCTACCGCTCCTGAAACTGCATTTAATTGTTGTAACATATCATTTAGTTCTTGGATATTATCGGCTATTAAGACTATGTCATCTGCGAATCTCAAGTGGTTTAAGTATGATCCGTCTACGTTGATACTCTTGTTGTTCCATTCTAGTTTCTTAAAAATGTCTTCTAGAGCAAGGGTAAATAGTTGGGAGAGATGGTGTCTCCTTGTCTTAATCCCCGTTGTAGTCTTATGGGATTAGTTTTTGTGCTTTCGTCCAGCTTGATCTGCATGGTGGCATTTTCACATATGTTTTTAATTATATTAGTGTATCTTGAATCTATAGATGCATTTTCTAGGGATTCCAGCACTGCCCATAATTCGATGGAATCGAATGCTTTATGGAAATCGACGAACGCCATATGAATTGGAACATTATACTCGGTGCATTTTTCTATTATTGTTCTTACGGTGTGCAAATGGTCTATGGTACTAAAATGTTTTCTGAATCCAGCCTGCTCAATAGGTTGATAGAAATCGAGCTTATGTGTTAGGCGATTGGTTATGATTTTAGTTAGTAATTTATACAGATGTGATAGCAAGGATATTGGTCGTTAATTATCGATGTTTGCTTTGTCTCCTTTCTTGAATAGTAGAATGACTTCGGTATTGTATCATTCTTGAGGAATGTTTCCTTCATCAATTACTTTATTAAATAAAATAAAATAAAGTAATTTCTGTATTACCTATGAGTAAACAAGGCAACCGTTGTTCTTCTTACTGGCATAAACCCAAACTGTTCTTCTCCTATTGATGTTTCTCCACTTAACGTTCACTATGCAGTTCTCTCCCAAATTTTTATTCTATATGATAACATTACACTCTCTCTACACGCATTGGGCATTCTTTCTTCCAAATCCTATTTATCATTTGTGCCAATATTGTTTGGATCGCAAATATTAGTAAAAACAAATTATTTCGTAATTTTACTAAACTTTTTCATAAAATTATTTTTTGCTTCCAATTATACAGGGTGTTTCAAAAAAAGGTAACCCCGTCTGTAGGGTAGGTAAAAAACTGAAAAAAAATTGGGGTTTGCTTAGTAAAAAATTTTTGTAACGCCATCCGTTTTCAAGATACAGGGCGTTGAAGAAAAAAAAATTTTACGCATTTTTTACGATTTTGCCGAAACTACTGGCAACATTGTAATGAAATTTTATACGAATATGTTTTGGAAGCTGATACATCCCATGAATTTGTTTTTATATCTGATTCTCATAGAGGGCGCTAGTTACACATGTCGTACTAAGTATTAGTCAATATAACTTTTTTAAGAGTATAATTATTAATCAAAATTTCAAGTAAACTTAAATATCAGTCAATTTTACACGAAAAAGGTACTCTTGGTAAAACTTGATACTGTGTACCGTTTTCGGAATATTTTGATTTCTAATTTCTATTTCGGAATATAATATTTCTTGTGAGTTTTGTTTAATTACTACCTAACTATTTTATACCAGCATCAATTATTACTTCATAATGTTCAAATCAAAATATTCCGAAAACGGTAAACAGTATCGAGTTTACGAGAAGCTAATTAACCCAAGCGATGCCGACGTTGCCAGATTTTCTGTACCTAGATTTTAGCGCGATTTTTAAATAATGGAGGCGTAATAATCCTCTTTCGGGAAACACATCTTAACCATCAAAATGAAAATTTTTTATGAAGACTATTCAAAACAATCATTTGTTTTGAATAAAATCTTCTATGTTATTAACAAAAGAATGAAATATTTTTGTAGTTATTTTTTAAAACAAATAAATACTTTGAGTATTTGATTCGTTAATAGCAAGGAATACATACTTTATTTAAAACAACACTTCACTTGTAAAATTTTTATATTGACGATTACGATGTTAACATAAATGATAATGATGATAATGATAACATGATAAAAACTACACATTTCTATTTAAGAAATTTTAATTTGCAAGTTGCAATACAATAAAAATTCGACATTTTAGAAAATGTATATATATTTAATATTGATATACTCATGTCGTGATGGCTATATAGATTTAAATATAAAAAATTATTCTTCATTGGAATGTTATAAATTTTCTTTAATATCGCTGAGTTCTTGTTTAGTAGATCTTATAAGACTGGAGTTTACTTGCACTCTCTTCTTTTTTATGGAAAAAATCTGATTTGTGAATCAAATGAATGTTTAATACACTCGGAGAGAATTTTGTAAGTCAGAAAAAAAAGAAAGACAATTTTTTTACCTTTGCTGTAGGACTCCGATTATTAGCTTTGAGCCTATTATCAAAGAATATAGACGCTTATAACCTTTGCCGACTTTCAAAAATAACAGTGAACAATTCTTCTATAAGCGTCTATATTCTTTGCTATTATGTTCTTATCTTCCTTTTTTAAATTGATATGTTGTGAATCAAAAGTATGACTAAAGAAATTCTTTGGTATGACCATAATGATGTTTTCGCCATTCTACAAGAATTGTGTTGTTTTCTATAATTACTTTAATTGTACTTGTACTACATGAATTGCTATCTTACGTGATCCTTGACCCTTTTTTAATCTAGATCTTTGTTCTATTTTTTGGGACATAACCTATAAAGAATAAATCTATGAATATTTAATTATTCAGTTAAATATTTTAACATATTTGATTTACTTCTATTACAATTAAAACAAAGTATTTCTACAGTGGTACTATTACATTTACTTTTTAAAATGTCAGAGCAATTGTTTGCAATTTCGATTTCTTATTTCCAGTTTTCAAAGTCTGTTTTTTTTTGCAAATTAAATCACATACCTTCACATTTCACATTACCTTGTGTGGTTGTGACTGACAGAAGACCAACACATCACTATTTGGCAACGTCGGCATCACTTGGGCGAATTAGCCTCTCGTTCGAGTTTTACCAAGAGTACCTTTTTCGTGTAAAATTGAATGATGTTTAAGTTTACTTGAAATTTTGATTAATCATTATACTTTTAAAAAAGTTATATTGACTAATACTTAGTACGATCCGTGTAACTAGCGCCCTCTATGAGAATCATAAAAACAAATTCATGGGATGTATCAGCTTCCAAAACATATTCGTATAAAATTTCATTACAATGTTGCCAGTAGTTTCGGCAAAATCGTAAAAAATGCGTAAAATTTTTTTTTCTTCAACGCCCTGTATCTTGAAAACGGATGGCGTTACAAAAATTTTTTACAAAGCAAACCCCAATTATTTTTTTTTAGTTTTTTACCTACCCTAGAGACGGGGTTACCTTTTTTGAAACACCCTGTATATTTATCAATAAATACAAATACAATTTCGTAAATAATTACTGCAGTAATTTTTCGACAATTATCTTAGAACACACAATTTTCTAAACACTTCGTGAAAATTAACATACTTGAGTCTATCCCAAGAACAAATATTTGACAATCCACTCATTGAAGAAACCACGTTAGCAAACACTCTTCAGTTTTAACAGAGTGCATAAAGTTTGTTTAACATTTAACATTTCTTCAATTTGGATGTATGTAATTACAAATAATTTGTTATGTCTTGTACAGATTTTAAGTAAATAGTAAACATAAATTTAAAAGTTGAAAAAAGGCTTAAGTGGATAAAGGTGTCAAAAATATTGTCGCTTAGGCGGAAACGGAAATTTTTTTTATATGTGAGTATTTATTTATTACATTAGTACAGTCGGGTTACGCGAAAAAAGCCCTAACCTTGCATGGCAAGCTCCCTTGCCCGTTTGGCAAGGGAGCACTGACCACTTACCAATCACATCAAATGAAGTGGTAAAAGCAATATCACTACTAAATGATGGCAATGCTCCTGGACCTGACACTGCATATGCTGAACTCATAAATCTCGGTATTCAACGACCAACAAAAATATTCAATGATATATATTTAAACGGAATAATATCAAGATCAATGGATGAGAGAAAGGTGCGACGAAATGGAGGACGTAATATCTAAACACGACTTATTTAATATGCACAAAAAACTTAAAAGAAATGAGTAACATAATTAAAAAACGAGTTCCCTCCGTACTCGTTGATAATAATAACAAAATTATTGTAAATAAGCACGAAAAAAGAAAAGAACGGCAGCTGTATATATCAGAGTTGTTTAAAGATGACAGGAATAATATTGCCGAATCCTACCAAAACTGTACTGACGGCCCAGAAATTATCAAATGCGAGGTAGAACACGCTATAAATAATGCTAAAATTAGAAAAGCTTGTGGTCCAGATGATACAATAACTGACTTGCTGAAACTAATAGAGGATGATAACATAAAAGTAGTAGTAAGACTTCTTGAGTCAATATATAACACCGGATTGATTCCCAAATCCATCTTTGTCGCAATACCTAAAAAACACAATGCGAGAAAATGCTCAGAATATTTTTTCTAAGAATACTTTACAACAGAATTAGTCACAAATGCCAAGAAGATATCGAAGATACCCAATTTGGTTTTAGAAATGCTATGGGAACCAGGGAGGCACTTTTTGCGCTTAATATCCTTTTACAAAAATGCCGTGACCAAAGAAAAGATGTATTTGCATGTTTCGTAGACTTCGAAAAGGCATTCGATAAAGTACAGCATGTAAAATTAATGCAAATACTGAAAAATATCGGAATAGATGACAAGGATATTCGTGTCATTAAAAATTTGTACTGGAATCAAATTGCTATAGTAAAAATTGGAGATAACTACACCGATGAACTCTCCATACAACGAGGAGTCAGGCAAGGTTGCATTTTGTCGCCAACATTGTTCAATGTTTTTTCGGACCAGTTATTTAAAAAGGCACTTGAAAAACAACCATATGGATTAAAAATCAACAGAGATCTACTTAATGTGATTAGATATGCAGACGATACAGTAATTCTGTCAGATAATATTGAAGGTCTCCAAATTCTGCTTGATCGTATTCATGAGGTAGAAGAGGAAATGGTCATTAAAATAAACTCAAACGAAACCAAATTTTTAGTGTTTAGTCGTGACCCATATCCAGATGCAAAGCTTCAATTAAACTGAGTCCAAGTTGAGAAAGTTCACAAAATGACATATTTGGAAACTTTGTTAACGGATCAACTAGATCCAGACATAGAAATAAAACGTAGAATGGCAGTGACTAAAATTACTTTTATGAAAATGAAGTCATTTCTTTGCAATAATCATCTCAGTTTAGAACTAAGACAAAGAGTTAAGTGCTATGTTTGGTCCGTACTTTTGTATAGTGCAGAAGTGTGGACGTTAAGAGTATCGATCATGAACAAAATTAAAGCATCGGAAATGTGAGTTCACAGACGAATGCTAAAGATACCTTGGACAGGAAGTACAGAAGTACTAAGGAGTGTCAATGACTGATCCTTAAACGCAAAATAGAGGGCCGTAGAGGTGTAGGAAGAAAACGTGAATGGACTCAGATATCAAATGCAGGACAATTATTCCATATTGCAGAAGATCGAGAAGCCTTCGCAATGGTGATCGCCAATGTCGGATAATTCTGATATAGCACGCGAAGAAGAAGAATATCAACAGCTTAATGAGCCACATTTTAAAGTTATTTCTAAAAATCATACATCAAAGGATATATAGACTATGCGAAGAAAAAAATCAGCCGTACACAGTTTGGTTTTCGGAACTCAGTTGGTAACAGAGAGGCTCTCTTTAGCATAAAAGTGCTATTTCAACGATGTAGAGATGTGCTAGTTAAAGGAAAATTACAAACATGTGACGTTTATAGCGTTCCAACACAATATATAATTTTGAATATAATATACTTTTGGCGTTAATTTTTGGCATCTTTTGGGGTCCAGTTTTCATGCTTGTCATCTATTTTTCAGAATTTAGTGTAATACCATACCATTTAAGGCATTGTTTCTTCTAGTAAAACTTTATTTACAAACCATCTACAACGATCAAACACAGAACACAGGAAATACATATTTTTTTAATTACGCTTCTAAAAATAATTCCAACAAAACAATTTTGATGATTTTCTTTGTAATATTCAGGTGCCGCCTAGCACAACGTGTAATTTTATAACGTAATTTCGTGGCGGTATGTTGTTCAGTAGCCACCGCAGTCATTTGCTTAAGACCGGAGCTCGTAAAAATAAATACAATTATTACGTTGCAACCATATAATTATTTACTAATAATCACTGTACAAGGAAAAATGCAATTTAAAAACAATAACAGAATAAAAGTACGTACGTAGTACAAGAAATTCTTTGGTGGGTAGTAGAATTTCCAAAATATTCTTCTGGATATTATTTTTATATTTAAGTAACCTAAAATATCAGTAAATGTTGGATAATTACAGAGTATTTTGTATTTTGGATAATTCCATTGTTAATAACAATGGAATTGAGGAATGCATGGGAAAAGAAGGAAAAGAAATACTAAACAAAAATGGTGAAAAAATAATAGAAATATGTATGGAGAATAAACTTGTTTATTCTCAAATAACAAATACAAAATTTAAACATGAAAAAGTACACAAATACACGAGAGTACAAGAAAGCAGAAATGAAAAATCAATCATAGATTACTTTTTGGTAAGTAGCAACAAATGGAAAAGAGTACAAGACACGAAAGTGAAAAGAGGCTCAGAGATTGGCAGTGATCATCATCTAGTAATAATGAGAATGAGAACAGCAAAAGAAAAGGAAGAAAAGAGGAGAAAGGTAGTAAATGAAAAAGTAAAAAGCTACAAATTAAAAGAAGAAAGATATAAGAAGATATTCCAAGAAAAATTAGACAATATTTTGAAAGGTAGGGCAAAAACTGCAAGTATAGAAAAAAAGTGGGAAAATCTCAAGACCAACTTAATTATAGCTGCTGAGGAAACTTGCGGGAAGAAAAAAATAGCAAATAGTAGCATGAGGAGAACTGAATGGTGGACGGACGAAGTACGAAGGAAAGTAAAGAACAAAAAAGAAAAATGGAAGAGATATCTAAGTACAAAGCGCCCTGAAGATTATGAGGCATATAAATAAAAAAAAAGAGGTTAAAATAGCTGTGAAAGCAGAAAAAGAAAGGTCATGGGAAAAGTTTGGACTAAAAATAACAAATAATTATAGAGAAAATCAAAAACTCTTCTATGGCGCATTAAAACAGCTCAGACAAAAGAAAGAACACATGATGCCGAATATAAAAGACAAGAATGGAAAGGTAATAACAGAAGAAAACCAAATAATGGAAAGATGGAGAGAACATTTCAAAGAGCTAACTCATACAGACGTAGACAACATAGTGGAGATACAAGAAATAAATGATGGACAAAAAGTAGAACCCATAATAACAGAGGAACTAGAAAAGGCAATTGAAAGAGTTAAATTAGGCAAAGCACCAGGCAAGGATCATATCACCCCGGAAATGATAAAATTCATGGGAATAGAGGGAGTGGACAGCATGAAAGAAATACCACAGGACTGGAAGAAAGACATTATACTATCAATACACAAAAAGGGCGACAAGAGAAACTGTAATAATTACCGAGGTATTACTATATCAAGTATTCCTGGGAAGGTATTCGCAAGAATAATAGAAACAAGAATAAAAACCCAAATAGAAACAACTATGAAAGGTACACAATGTGGATTCAGGAATGACAGAAGCACGCAAGAGCACATATTCACAATAAGACAAATAAGTGAGAAAGTAATCAATAAAAATAGAGAAATACATATATGCTTTATTGATCTGGAAAAGACGTTTGACAGAATACAAAGAAAGGACGTATGGAGGACATTAAAGGAAAGAGGAGTTGACAGGATAACAATTGATGTAATAAAGGATATATACAATAATAATACAAATACGGTGAGAACCAACAACGAGGAATCCGAATAATTTACTACAAGTCAAGGCGTCAAACTGGGATGCGTGTTGAGCCCACTGCTGTTCTCAGAAAGAAACACCAGCAGCTCATATAAATAACATTTTTGAAATTCGAAAATAACGTTTTTTTTCACAAGTATCTAGTATCAGGTCATTCATTTATGAGTTGCGACAGGGATTTCGCCCAAATTGAAAAGCGAAAAAAGCAAGATAACCTACCAATAGGTACCTATGGATTTGGTAAAAGTGATGACAACAGCTGTAAAGAAAACACCATTTTTTGTTACATTAATGAACCATGAGAATTAGAAACTTGGAAATCAACAAAGGTTTTAAAGAGAAATGTTACAATTAAAACAATTGCAGAAATTACTCTTCCTAACTTGACCTGCCAGAGTAGAATTTCTGAAGAAAAAAAAACAAAACTTGTTGGCAATGGTTCCCTATTTGAAGAAAGAAAATTTTATATTTAATCCCAATACTCCTTAGAACCTACATGTTTTGTGTTTTTCATTATTACTTACCCCAATATTTTATATTTTTGTGATGGCACTTAGCACATTCTAAGATTTTATAGCTGTTTTATTTTTTTTACAATTATTTTACAAAAAGTTCGCAAAATTATTTCATGGACAAAAACATAATTTACTTGAATAAACCTATGTTTAATTTTGAGAAAGTTATTTCTAATACATTCATTGTAGAAGAAAAAAAATCGATTATTTCGAAATAATGATTTTGGCACTTACCACATTATTTATTTCAAGTCTTCAAATATAAGTGATGCTTTAAACAAAACTTTTAATATCCCTTGCCAAATTCCTTTTTTGCCACTGACTTAACAATTACAAAAAAAGACGGTAGCAGCAAAAACTGAAAAACTTATACTTTTAATGACTGGTAGCGAGATCATTAATACTATAATGTTATTTCCAGGAAAAACGTTATTGAATATTGGTCGTAAAGTCTTGAAAATATGAATCAGTAGAAGAAAAGCAATAAATTATTTCTATATGAATCAAACAGATAATTATCTGGGTATAACAGTAATTGTTTTCTAGGTAAAATGAATTAAATTTCCATTCTAAAGATAAGTTACTAACATTTCCTGGCGCTCAAAGTAGTAATTTTTTCTTAAATTATCTCAATATTTAGGCAAGGCTGGGGCACAATGGAACATAAAAGTTGGTTTTAACCATAGCTATCTCAACTGACACTTTTTTCAACTTTTTCTTTATTTCCTGTGACCTTTTTTAAGGATGGCTTTGTATATGGCATAACGATGCCATATACAACACTGTGAAAAATTGTTACAAATAGAATTAAACCTCATAATAAGCGGAGTGACTTTTTTACACATAAAGCAGTAAAAGAAAAAGTCACTGAGGTAATTAAAAGAGCAGTTTACAATTTCTATTCAAAGAAATTCTGGATTAATCTAAGATTAACTGGGTAAAGACTATTCTCCTACGTATTTGCCTTCAACTTTATCAAGATTTTTGAATCATATCAAGCGATCAGCAATAACCGACTCCTCTCGCCTTGTTAACTGAAGAAACGTATTAGATTAGATTATGTGACGTCGTTAAGGCCATGCGGTCTCACCGCACTTCGACCTATAGAGATCTTTTGTGCATACCTTAATCTAGTTAAACTCTAGAATGCCAATACTTCTGATGAAGTTGATTAGCTTCCTAGGTGACTTGTTTCCTATGTCAGAGGACGCCAGACTGACCTCTCCTAGGAATTTTAGTCTTTTGCAGAACAGTGCTACGCAGTTGCATAGTATATGTTCTGCCGTTTCTTTTTCATTGTGACAGAAACGACAGTTCTCACTATCTGATTTGCCCATCTTCTTGAGATGATATCTCAGAGGGCAGTGACCAGTGAGAAGGCCAGTGACCACTTTGATATCTTTTTTACTCATTTCGAGAAGGCGGTTTGTTGCAGTAGGCGACACTTTTATGAGCCTTTTTGCTTGCCTTTGTCCTGGTGTGTTAGACCAATATGATCTTAGTTGATTGAGTTCCCAGGTACGGAGTTCCTCTCTGATGTGGCTTTTCGATAGTCCACAGAAGGGTTCCGGACCCTGGAATGGGGTATTAGCTCCTTCTTTTGCGAGGCTGTCAGCTTCCTCATTTCCTGCAATTCCCTTGTGACCTGGCAACCACATCACAGTTACATTGTTGCGTTCCGCCAGCTTCTTGAGAGATTGTTTACAGTCCCAAACCAACTTCGACTCACATGTAAATGACTTTAGAGCCTTTAAGGCGGCTTGGCTGTCTGATAAAATAAGGACTCTTGCTCTACGGGTGTCTCGGTTGAGACATTCTTGGGCACTTATGTCTATAGCATGTATTTCTTCCTGGAAGATAGTTGGGGCGTTTCCAAGAGATTTAGATAGCCTGAAATTGGGCCCAGTAACTCCCACTCCTGCCCTTTCATCTATCTTAGATCCATCCGTATACCATACGAGTGAACCTTCTTCCACTTTTGGTTCAATTTCTTCACCCATTTGGTGGTTTTTTATGACCACTGCAAAGGGTGTTTCAAAGTCGAATTTGACTGGCATAACATCTGTCGGCATGTCCTTAGAATCCAATGGAATTTCTTCTAAGATTTTCAGGTGGCCAACTAGATCTCCAGGTTTCATTATTTGTGTCTGTCGCAGTTTTAAGGCGGTAGTTACTGCCTCCCTCCTTATGCAGAACTGCAAGGGAGGAAGGTTCAGCATCGCCTCTAGAGCTGCAGTGGGACATGTTGACATTGCCCCTGTGATTCCCAGACAAGCTAGCCGCTGCACTTTTTGAAGCTTGGCGTTAGCTATTGTTTGTTGTGTTTTTGGCCACCATACGAATGATGCATATGTGACCATGGGCCTAATTATTGTTTTATATGACCAGAGAGTCATTTTCGGTTGTAGGCCCCAAGTTTTTCCAAACGTCTTGCGGCAGGTCCAACTTGCCACCAAAGCTCTGGATAAAATTTTTTCAATATGACTATTCCAGGTGAGTTTTTGATCTAGGGTTACCCCCAGATATTTTACTTCCTTGGAATAGTCTAATGTGATGCCATTCATAGTTGAAGCCTGTAAATTGTATTTACGTCTCCTTGTGAAAGGTATCAAAGTCGTTTTACTGGGGTTGACATTTAAGCCCTCTTTCGAGCACCAACTTTTAATTTCGTTAAGAGCAGTTTGCATGAGACTAGATATAGTCTGGTCATGCTTGCCTCTAATTGTAATAACTAGGTCATCTGCGTAACCTTGGGTTATAAAACCAGAATCATGCAACTTAGTGAGAAGGTCATCCACAACCAAAGACCACAGCAGAGGCGATAATACTCCCCCTTGAGGGCACCCCTTTACCGCTGTCACAGACACAGATTCTCCTCCAATACTAGCAGTGATGATTCTCGTTTTTAGCATTGACTGAATTCATTGTATTAGTGAGACTTCAATGCTCCTCTTTACTAGTGCTCTTTTTATGGATTCAAAAGAGGTATTATCGAATGCTCCCTCTATGTCAATGAAAGCGCAAAGAGCTATTTCTCTTTCACGAAGAAACGTATACTTGGATGCTATATCTAAATTTAGGGATGAAGGGAGACTTACATTTTATCTGGATGAAACGTGGATAAACGATTCTATTAAATGTGCACCCAATTACCCAATTAATAGAGTTCAGCAAATAATTAATCTGAATATTAGATTAAAAAATTACTGGTTTAAATGAGAAAGTTTTTTACTATCAGCAAAAAACAATAAAGATTCAAAACTGGATTACAATGATAATATAATGAGTAGCTTGATTAACCCATCAACGCCTTGTGTGACCACTTGGTTTCGCAAACAAGCCATCAATTTATGTTGATTGTAGCTCAACTTAACGCTAGAAATCTATCCGAAGTTCAACTTATAGTTACTAGATGTCAGTGTACTCAATTTGTTACTGTATTAAATTCAACAGTTTCGAGGGAAAGAATAGGAATAGGAATAGAAGGCTTTGAGAATTTATGCATATTAACGAATGTGCAAATTATTGAACCGAGGTTTGAATAGGTAGTTTTATTAGCTTACTATTAAGACTTTCCGGCAATTTAAATAATTATTGATATAGTTAAGAAGTAGGTTATAACATAAAAAAATATTACAGGTAACCTCATCCATTAACATAAAAATTTACATGAGACTGAATCACACTGTTACCAAATGGTCACACTAGGTTAAAAAACGGGTGTGGCAGTCCAGTGGGACTGCCGGTAGAAGTTACACTTCTATACACGCATTCGCCGTTACAAATTTATTTGGGAGTCAATCTGCACAATCATTACATATTTATGTAATGCTATAGGTAAGACATAGCAGAAAGAGAAACAGAATTAATAACAACTTACTAACAATTAATAAACAACACATTTGACCTGTAATAAGAGTATAGTAAATGAAGGATTGAATCAATATTTTGATGAAAATGTATATTTTTATTTTCGTATATGTATGAAAGGAGTTGAATGCAAAAATTTTTTTACACATACTCTACAGTAAAATTCATTGTTTATTTTGTTATTTATATAAAAATACAATACAATACACTGCAACATAATTCAATATAATAATACAATACAAATTAAAATGCAATATTCATAAGTATTTAAAAATGACAATAATATTCATAACTGTTCTACTTACGCATATGTTTATGTAATAATATTAATAAAAAAGTCATCCCCGACTGGGAATCGAACCCCGGTCTCCCGCGTGACATTCGGGGATACTGACTACTATACTACCGAGGACATGACACAAAAGTATTTCAAAATTGACAGTTCTGGGTCATACAGTGATTTATTGAGATTATTATTTTGAAATACAAAAGACTAATATAATTATGAACATTTAATAAATAATACAAAGCATATCACATAAATAATAATATTAATAAATATGTTATTATATATATAATATTATATGTATATATATATATATATATATATATATATATATAAGTATATATAATATTAAATATATATACAAAAGGAACATTTTTGTATTCGAGAGAGGAAGAGAGAGAACATATATTTTCTGTCTCTCTCTTACTCATTATCTTACATATGTAATGATTTCACAGATTCACTCCCATACAAATTTCCAAAGTGGAGCGCGCATATAGAAGTATAACTTCAATAAGAGATCTAATTAATATTTTATTAACCTGTCCCGAAGACAATTATTAGCAGAAGCCGAGCTGGGATATTTTGATGGTGCACCAGAAGACCATCTTCTTCTTCTTCTTCTAATGGCGCTACAACCCTTTGTGAGTCTTGGCCTGCTTAACAATGTTCTTCCATTCTGCCCTGTCGGCTACTTTCCTTCGCCACTGCCTGATGTTCATGGTTTTAAGATCCCTCTCTACGTCGTCTATCCATCTTTTACGGGGCCTTCCTCTTGTTCTGTTTCCTTGGGGCTTCCATCTCTGGACTACTTTTACAGCTCGATTATCTGGCATTCTTTCTAGGTGACCAAGCCAGTTTAGTCTTTGTGATTTTACAAATCTGACAATATCTTCGCTCTGCATTAGTTCATCCAGCTCGTGGTTCATTTTAATTCTCCACGAACTATCGCTGCATTGGGTTGGTCCAAATATCTTCCTTAGTATTTTGCGCTCAAATATTCTTAGTTGATTTTCATCAGTGGTTGAGAGGGTCCACGTTTCACATCCATATGTGACCACTGGTCTAATTACTGTTTTATAGATTCTCAGCTTAGACTCACGATTCAGTAACTTACTTTTCAACCAGAAGACCATAGTGTTTTTAATAAGATGGAAGACGAGCAAACACCACGTGTCATCACTTGATACAGAACCTAATACTAGTTTTTTGAAATCACTTAAGGGAAAAAAGTATACAAAAAGAACTTGGATCGATGGAGATTTTGTAAAACATTCGACTTTCCCAAAGCAGACTACTCATAATTTGAAAATATGAGCCCTATACATTTATTTGAGTTGTTTTTCGATAACGAAATGTTAGTCCATATTTTAGACGAAACCAGAAAATACGCTGTTTTGTGTCTGGATACAACTGTCTTCCTGGAAAAAGGTTTTATTGGGACAATGGAGCAAACATTTCCAATAAAATGGTGAAGGATGCAATGCGTCGCGACAGGTTCATCCAAATAATGCGGTTCATGCACTGTGCTAATAATACGCAAATGGATTTAAATGATAAAATGTGGAAATTGAGACCAGTAATCAAAAAATTACAGAGTTCTTTTCTCAAATATTATCAACCAACTGAAAATATGAATTATGATGATTTGATGGTGAAATATTATGGTCGTCATAATTGTAAACAATTCATTAGGGAAAAACTGATAAGAGTAGGTTATAAAGTATGATGTCTTCACTCCAAAACTAGTTACCTTGTAAATTTTGAGATCTATGAAGAGAAAAGTACAAATTCGAACGATTTTTACCAATAGCCGCTCCCCTTGTCTCGACGTTGGAAGCTTTGCCACAATAAAAGCTGCCTTACCAAATCTATGTAGATAACCTTTTTACTGGATTCACTTTAATTGCGTATTTAAAATAAAAAGGATATGGCGTCACAGGAACAATAAGAGAGAACAGAATACCACAAGATGTTCAAGTTCCTCGCCCATATGTTGTTGGAATGTATTACAAGTTTATGGGAGGCACTGATAGAATAAATAAAAATTTAACGTATAAGTATTCGTAGTAAGAAATGGTATTGGTCTATACTTACATGGTTAATTGATGCTGCAGTGCAAAATACTTGGACAGTGGACAGTGAGGACAAATCGGAGAATCTAAGATACCAATCCTAAACAAATGTGCTGGAAAGCGACCATGATTAAGTTTTAAACGTGATATAATTGATGACTTATATCTATTATAATCCCACGAATTGATGTAAGGAATGTTCGTCGGTAAAACCGGTTGAAGTTTAAAATAGAGGTTCTCTGATCCCTTACATCCCTTATATAAATTAATAAGATCTGATGGGTTGCACATGTTTACTTTCAATTCTGAGCCAAGTGCTGTTTTAGCTGCGAGATCAACTGCTTCATTCCCAGTTATCCCTGAATGACCTCCAACCCAGACTAATGTAACTTGTACACCATACTCCTGCAGTTTATATAGACTATTTTTTATAGATAGAAGAATATTTTTGTTATAATGATTAAAAGGAGGGCTTTTAATAGCATGCAAAACTGAGAGAGAGTCTGTTACAATTACCACAGATAAAGGTAAATTCATCTCGCACCAATCTAAAGCTTTCCTAATAGCTATGGCTTCTGCACTAAAAATCGATAAATAATGAGGGACTTGATATTGCTCTACATGGTTAATATTAGAAACTAAAAATGCACAGCTTGTTTTAAACTTTTTTTTTAGATCCATTCGTATAGATCATGATTGTATTCTCTCCTAAATTACAGAGTATAGATTTGAAAATTAATTTTGATAGAAATATATTATCTGGATAGTTTGGAATTATAATGGTTGGTTTAAATATTAAGGCTGAAAAATCGATTTCGTAAATAGGATATTTTTTGACGTGACAACGTCTTAAATTAGGTTGTGGCTCGGAGTCACTCATGAAAAAGTGTAACGCCCGCTCACGTCTGTTACGATGAGTCACCGAACGAGAGAGAGGCCCGCCGGACCGGCGAATGCCTTGCGTCTCTCTCCCACTCAAACATGATCGGTCCACTGCGCGCGCAGCACTAGAGAATTAGGCGCGTTGGAAATTAGTTAAGTTTAAGTTTACATGTACAATGTTTTAGTAAACAAAATATATTTCTATAGTTAAAATTTGTGCAATTCTTATTTTCATTCAATTCCTTGTTCCTATTGTGCAATTTAATAATATTCATATCAATAAATATTCTACCGAGAAAAATACGTTGTCACGTAAAATCTTCGCCCGTAAAACCGACTTTACAGGCAACCGATTTTTTTTGACTATGTATTAGTTCTTTATGTCTCTCAGTGTCAATAAAAGCATCAGCAATGCAAAATACTTATAAAGTATTTTTTTTTAATTTGTCGACAAAATGTGATCTGTCATTTAAAACGTTGTTTCAGCATAGCATTCAAATATCGGACTTTTTGTATGAAAATGATTTGTACTTTGAAATTTCTTCGCACAAAACTGTTTGAGAAACAGTTTGTTATAGACGAATTTTTAAATGAATTTTTATTATTTAAGTCACTGAATGTAATTTTAGATTGTAAGTCTTCAACCTTTATTTGCTCAATTCATGATTTTACTAAGACTAAACTAACTCCTATAATTTACTCATTAAAAATCTTTTTTTTTTTGATGATAACAGTTCTCATATCATTTACATATACAGGTTTCAGATGTATGGGACAACCTGGTTAACATTCATATTTCGTTCCTTGATTGGTTTCCCAGCTTTTTGGCGAAAGTGTTAAGTATTTAATTACAACTTCATGTGAGTGCTTGTAGGTCATAAATTCAAAGTGTAAATTACATGAGATTGGTCATCAATAATCCTTATATCGTAAATAACGATTCGTATTACGTTAACGACGTCAACAACACTTCGTCGTGAATTACACCGAAACATTCATCACCTCATAAGTAGACTGTGGAAAGAATGAAAGAACGTTATTTATATCTTAGATGATGAAATTAACATACTTTGGTCACTGGATATTTCTCTGTACAGGGCGTCTGACTCGAAATTGCGCATACGTTGAGTACAAATTTCATAGATAGTACATTGGATATATCCCATTTTATTCGTTTAAACCTTCTTTTTAACAAAATCTAATAAATTACATCTACATATCTTTAAACGAAAGATACTACACAAAATCTTAGAAGTTATTTGTGAAAACAACTTTGAATTAGAGCCAGAGAAATTATACAAAACTTACGACAACCAAACAAATCTATTTTATCCAACAAATATTGCGCCAACTGGTCACTCTGTAATGTAAACAGAAGAACACAAAGTGGAGTATATCAATAATCGATTAGAAAAAGACACTACAGGTCTTTTGAATTTCTCCAGAAGAGGTGCTGCCATATTCAAAAGCTCTGAAAAGAAAAAACACAAATACTTCTTCTCAATGAAATATTGCAGTCATTACTTTATTACACAAGCAAGGAGACATGACAGATTTAAAAAAACTACCGTCCTATCAGTTTGCTTTCACACATCTATAAACTTTTCACAAAAATTGTCAAAAAAAAAAGACTGGACACTAAATATAGACTTTTATCAGCATAGAGAATAAGCTGTGATATAAGTATTGGAGTTTGTGATACCAGTTGCAAATCTTTTGGCAATGTAAGGTGTCGCCTTCGAAACCTAACAAGGTCAATTTCCTGGTTTTCGTCATGCAAATTACTTTTTAAAAACATGGTTCCAATGCTGTTTTGTTTAACTTGCAGCTAAACACAGTTTGACAGAAGAACTTGTTGTTTATTAATGTCTCTTTTCTATTAATCAAAGGCGGATTTTAAAATGTTTTGACATCATACAAAGACCTTACATTTTTAAATTCTTCTAGTTCCATAGTATGTACGGTATATTTCATTGAGGTTTATCTGACTAACGGCTGCCAGTCCCAGGCCGTGTAAATAGAAATGTTAAGTTTTTTCTATTTCGCTCTATCAGCGCATGGACAGTGTCCGTCTCCATGTGGGTATTACTCTTTAGAAACTTCTGGATGATAATTTTTACTTTTTTAAACAAGTATTAATGCTAACATTTTTATTCTGGCCATAACATTTGTAAGACCGTAGTATGATTTCTTCTATGTTACTGTCAGGAATGATGGTATCTGCCCATTTTAGTAATGCTCCAGTACGAATAGTTTATCAGAACTTTTCTCTATATCAGACTGATCTTCGTTATCACAACTCAAGGCATCTCTAATAATATGCTCTTCATTTAAAACATCATTGCTTGGCGAATTATTTGATTCTGAAATTAAACAAAGCGTATAATATTGGTTGTAAAATATTTAATAATATTGCTAGTCTAAGGTTGGTATCAAATCACTACATTATCCTTTTGAGGTTATGTTTTTTAATAATTTAAAAATAATGAGCAAAAAGGTAGCTTAACTGTAAATGCAGTAGAAGAATTCGCAGAACTTTTTAGTAGGTACTTCAAGAATCTTTCTCCTACGAGAATTATGGTTCATTGTTCTTATTATTAGTAACAAACTACTGTAAACACACCATAAATAGCAAAAGTATTATTATTAGATCACTAACAATTTACTTCTCATCATAGAGATATGCGCAGCGGTAATTCACATGCGTAGAGGGACAAAACATTAAGTCCACATGGTGTTTTATCCCTCTAAGTAAAAATGGCCTTGGTGTTCTTTTAAAGGTCACTTTCTTTGTCAGCAAATGGTTTAGGACCTAGTGCTCTAATCCTTTAAATAAAGTTATAAAAGTTAATTATTAGTCTGTAAAATTGTCAAAATTGAAAAAATGGACATAGTGTTGTAGAGTATCCCTCCGAGGTACAGATATAAAAACCTGTCGTTTGAAAATTTTATGTGAATATGGTGTTAAATTGTTTGGAACTGTAATAAAAATCTTCTCAGAATTGTTTTTAGATGTATTTAGACACCCAGGAACAAAACACCACTTAATTGGCTTCATTATCAGTGATTAAATATTTAAAGAACTGGTCACACTTCGTAAATACGTATACAAAACAAGTTGTCGGTATGACTGCCGACGTCACACACCGTAGCCTCGCTGCTAGGAGCCGTTTTTCTAGCCTCCATCAGAATTGAAATTAAGAATTGATTTATCTTAAGAAATATATATTTTTAAACAATTTTATATTTGCAATGTTTTTATATATGTTATAACCTATTGAATTTAACAATATTTAAAAATTAGTGAACATCCCTATTAAACTTAATGCTAAATTTTGTACTCACACATTGCAGAATCAGTTATATTCTTAACATACTGATTTTGTAATTGAAGGTAATAAGGAAATTTCATTAATACATGAATGTAAATGTAGCATTATCATTAAAAAATGATCTAGAACATGCTTCATTTACTCACTCGTTTATTAGGGCTACTATTGCATATTTCCCAAAACCATTACATTCTCATTATCCCATTCTATTCTTAACACATAATTGTAAATTGAGTACTGCGTACAGTAAAGGACTCATAATTTTCATTCCTACCTAATACCTTAGTGCTATATATATAATTTAAGATTCGATATGAATGAAAAATAAAATATATTTTACCGTTTGACTAAGTATGTAAGTGATAAATTTTCTGGAATAAATGCATTAACTTTAACCGTAGATGTTTAGCAAACTATTTTAAGCCTATTAGCGTTATTTAGCAAATAAAACAAGAGGAAAAATAGATAAAATTTAGAACATCGCTATTTATCAAACCACTTAGTTGGTTAAAGTGATAAAAAAGTTATATCAACATATTTGTTGTATGTTAATGCCTTAATTTTTTTATTATTACTTAGGTTGTCCACCTATATATATATATATATATATATATATATATATATATATATATATATATATATATATATATATATATATATATATATATTGTTATGATATGTGAATGCGATGCAAGAAAACTACAAGTTGTTCTTATTTACCGGCTAGCTTTATGAAGATAAAAATAATTTTTTTTTTTAAGTTGATTAATTTGTAATATTGATAAATTTAGAAATGCTTTTAATAAAAAATTATTGAACGCCTGAAAATATAAAAAATTTGACAAACATTTATTCTACTCACCTTGTATTCTCTAAATCTCACAGGATACTGCCTTTTTTTTTATGCAAAGTGAATCTTTTCTATTATTGATAAAAGAAAATTTCGTTTGTTTATCTAAAGTATAGAAAGAAACGTGCTGTATTTTGAATTTGAATTTTTTTTTCTTATTTGTCTTAGAACATGCAGACTCTTAACTCAAGCGAGTTCTGTGACCTGTAGTGCTTGATAAAGAAATACAAAATTATATAAAGCAAAAATCACCACACAAGAAGTTTTATTTTTAATGTACTGTGCAATTATTCACAAGTGATCAATTAAATATTACACAACGATATCTTGTATAATATATATAAAAATTATTTAAGATTCTTCCAATAAATAAGCCAATACTTAACCGTTTAATACTAATATGAATGGATTTAGATTTATGACGTAATACAATATTGAAGTAAGTATATGAAATTAGTGCTTTGTGAAGTTGCAACAAGAAATACTTGTTCTAATACGTGTTTGTTTGTCAAAGTATTTATAACCTCACTCACTATCTTTTTAGAGCGAAAACAAAGGTTTATAATCCTTCAATTTTTAGTTTAATATCGATTAAGTGTTTTGTTTAATGATTTTAGGAAGCAAAAGAAACGGCGAATTATATTTGGTTAATATTACAAAAGCGATAATAAAATTTTTGTGAACTTGACTTCAAATTATTTTTTTTTTAACACAAAGATGATTTAGAATGATATAGGCTGTTTAAAAAGGTAAGATTATTTCTAAAGAAATTTCAAAACTTGCGTTTAACTTTATTAAAGTTCACTTTCGTCTTTCAGATAATCCCTTCTCTGAAAATTTTATGGAAATCTTCAATAACAAAGATTGCATCTTTCAGTGACGTCTTCTAATGGATTAGGGCCGCAAAATTGTGATATAAAATAATGTTCTCTGTGCAAACTATCAGAATTATCTCTCCAATGGTTGAGAAATATTTATAAGTACCCAAAATGAATTTTAAATGATCTTCAGTCAAAAATAAACACCAAACGGTCTCTTTATTCAGCGAGAATTCAAATGAGTGGAAAAACTCACCTTTCTGGTAACTGTTGACCTCTTTATGATGGCTGCTAACAATTCTCTTATCGGAAAATGTACTGTTAATCTGCAGGCTCTGCTGAAATTTGATCAGAAACGATGGTTTTCTTATCGGCAAGGTAATTTGAATATACTTTGTTATAATTCAGGACTTTTTCAAGGTTTTTAAAATACTTTTGAAAAATTGTGACTGCTGAAAAATCAAAAATTTTCTGGACCTCTTCGTAACTATTGATTTTCTATCTCTTATTTTTCATTGCTTACCAGATCTAAAAGCATTTTGACAATGTTTTTAAAGATCTGACAGGATTTTTGTATATTTTTGACATTTATGATTAAAATAAAAAATATTTTAAATTTTAATAAATTGTTAAATCTTGAGAACTATATTGACTTTTGAAATGAATTGAAACAAATACTAGAGAATTTAAGCTTTCCTTTGACATATAATTTCTACAACAAATGATAATTTAAATATTAAAATTTTTACTAACAAATTTGACATACACCAATTTTAACATGAACTAGTTGCTTTTATTTTGCTTTTATTTAATTTTAAAGCTATCTGAAAGCACTTTTGATATTGAATCACTGAGAATTGTCTTCAGATTACCTGTCCATTAAAGATTATATCATTCTGAACTCTTATTTATGAGCTATATCCTATTTCACCTCCTAACACGTTTTATTTTCCGAGCTCTATCCATGTTAACTGTATGTTTACTAACAAATTGAAACTTCTTACTTTGTGAATAAATGACTTAAATATTTTATCTGTTTTAGGACTGTTGAAGATTCTATTGACTTGTATATATTAGAATTTGGATTATAATAAAAAATGAAATTAATTAATAAATACAAATTTATGGTTTTTTTTTTCACTCGATCCGAAGTGGTTTGATATTTGCTTTTTGTATCTTTATGTTGTGACTATATTGGCTTATTCTGTAAGTATCTCTTACATAAATAATATAATATATATATATATATATATATATATATATCGAACAATAACTTAAGTTTAAATCATAATCAATTTCATGATCAACAATTGTTTTTGGTTTAATTTTTTATATATATATTTTTTTTTAAATTGAAAAGTGTTTATCAACCAACTATAACTCAGTGGCTATAATAACTCACGTATTAAAAGAATCTTATTTCTATTATGCTAAATTTGTTTATAATAAACCAACTAGTTTTAATTATAATAATAATAAAATTATTTTGAAAACATTAATAAATCTGGTGATACAATATAGTCGTTATTGGTTTGTTACATGTCTGTGAATTCTGCTTATTTTTGCTTTTAGTTTCTTTCTTATTGTTGAATCTAGTTTCAACTATTAAATTAACAACAATCATACAATTGTTTGAGTTAAATATATATGTGGTATATTCAATATTGTCATTTTGTTTTATGTTCATACTATTCATATAAAAAAAACTGTTTAGGAGCTTTAATTTCATAACAATATATACGATATATATATATATATATATATATATATATATATATATATATATATATATATATAATGGTCATGGTCAATATATGTATAATGGTAATCACTGACGTAATGGCGTAATCACTGGCATATATCACTGTGTGTCTGATTACTGTCTCGTAGACTAGCAGTTTAGCTGTTCTTGGCACATTTTTTGCTTTCAGTAATGAATTTACTGACCCTATTGCTCTGCTTCCCTTCGTTAATCTTTTGCCTATCTCTTTTTCTTCTTTTTCCGTGTTCGTTATGGTTACTCCTAAGTATTCAAATTTTGACACTTTTTCACAACTATAGACAGACAGACCTTTGTTGTCAAGGCATTTATTGTATCGTAAAATCGGCTTTTTGATGACGGTGTTTTAGTCCTCTAACGCCAAACGCCTGAGCTAGTATATTACTACATCTTTGAGATCTTTGTCGTTTCAAAACACCTTTCCACCTAAGAATTACTACAGTTTCGGGAACAGATAACAATCAGAAGACACGAGGACTGATCTGAAGAGAGGAAGTTCGAAAATTTCCCAATGTAGACGTTGAAGTTCTTGTTGAGTTTTTGCCGATGCATTGTTGTGAATCAAAAACCTTCTTCGACAGCATGTCACGTCGTTTATTCTGTATTGCCCTTTTTAGTATTTACATAAGAGTTTTGCAAAAGGACTATGAATTCATTGTATCGCCTCTGGTCATAATCTCTACGTGAATTTATTCCTTTGATTTGAAAAACAAATCACACTGGCTTCTTTATATTTGGCGGGATTTTCAATGGGGGCGGGATTTTAGACACTTGATCAAAGAGACTCACACTGATGCGACAGACAGAGGTGACTGGCACGCATGAAATCGAAGCAGTGCACGATAGTCGCCGTTCTTGATGCGCAATCGTTATTTATTTTCTGGACGACCCACGTATTTAATGTAAATGTGTTACTAATACAAATAATAAAAAAACTCACACCAATGTATATCGCCGATTCAAATTCAGCTGGTGATTACTTTTAACGATTCTTTTTTCAGTAGTCAGAAGTTTGGGCTTGACTCCACCTAAACCACGTCACCATTGACGGTATAAATGGATCGTCCTCTGTTCCCAGTGGCAGTACTGCATTGGTTAGTGATTAGTAATAGTAGTATCTGGAGGCTCGGGACACTAAGACCTTGGAAGCCCTGAAGAAGACATCAAAGAAGATGTCGAAAGCTCGGCACAATGATAATCTACGCGGTTCAACCCGGAAGACTGTTAATTTTAATTATATGTCATATAAAGAGAAAGAGAATTAAAATATAATCATGTTCCATATAAAAAAACACAAGTTTTATTATATCTCAGTAGTGAGATCCCCTAAAAAAATTTTCGTGTCCACTGAAACTTTCCATAATATATCTATCAAAAATTCCAATAAAGTTTTTTAAAACTTTTCTTAATAAAGAAGATATAAAATCCTGCCGTTTTCGAAACTTTTCAATATAGTTCAGGAAATGAAGCTCGAAAAAAGTTAAAACCTCGCAATTTTTTCGTCCTTCATGGATTGAGTTGAAATTTTAACAGGAGGTAGGTAATAGCCTAAGGATCAAAATCTATATCGAATCGAAGTGCGCTGAAGGGTTTTAGGGGTGAAAACTACCCCTAATTGTCAAAAATTATAAAATAACATATTAAACCTGAATATGGGTAAGTTTTGGTTTGAATTAGTTAAATAATGATTATTTTATACTTTTGAATAGAGTTTCATCATATTTCATCCCTTAAAAAGTAACCCTTGTTAGAGATCAATGTAAAAAAATTACTAATTCTAAAAAAATGATTTCGCCTTGGATCGATTTGGATAAAAATTTGGATTTAAGCTCAATTCACCCGCTGCTTCATAGTTTATGTCATGTCGACGAACCCTGATTGTTCTTAGGGGTGAAAACTACCCCTAATTGTCAAAAATTATAAAATAACATATTAAACCTGAATATGGGTAAGAATTGGTTTGAATTAATTAAATAATGATAGTTTCGTGCTTTTGAATAAAGTTCCATCATATTTCAACCCTTAAAAAGCGACCCTTGTTAGAGATTAATGTAAAAAAAAATAGTAATGCTAAGAAAATGATTTCGCCTTGGAACGATTTGCATAAAAATTTGGAATTAAGCTCAACTCATCATCTGCTTTATAGTTTATGTCATGCCGATGAACCCTGATTGTTCTTAGGGGTGAAAACTACTCCTAATTTTAAAAAATTGTAAAATAACATTACAAATCTTAAGATGAGTGAAATTTGGTTTGGATTAGTTAAATAGTGATTTTTTATACTTTAAAATACAATTTCATAAATTTTCAACCCTTAAAAATCAATTGTTATGAGTGCTATAGGTGAAAACAATTTTTTGCCAAAATTTTGCAACTTTTCAACTTTTGAAAATCACCCTTTACAACATTGCAGTTTTTATAAACTAATTTAATAGATATAAATTGAAAAAAGTAGAATCAAATACAAAAAAATTTATCAACATAAAAAGGCACCATATATTCTTATACATTTACATAAATAGTTGAAAATATTTACATTTATAGGTAAAACAATTATAATATTAATTTTATTCGTCATCAATTACATCTTCATCGTGATCTATGTCATCCTCATCTTCTTCAATTATTGGTGGACTATTATTGCACCCTTCACCTGAGCACCCAGAACAAGTAGAGTTACAGTATAAACCAACTTTTCTGCATCCACATGAAACGCCGCATCCTTTTTTGCATTGGCAGAAAATAATTTTCAAAAGTTCATCGGGTGCAGGTTGTTTGTTCATGCGTACGGGTAATAACAAACCATCTTTGGAATACCATCTTTGGAATACAATCTTTGGAATACAAACACTTTCACTGGAATACAAATACTTTAAAATACAATCTTTGGAATACAAACTTTGGAATACAATCTTTGGAATACCATCCCCAATCTGTTGATCTGATATTTTCATTGCCAAGCCACTGTTGAATTTGGTAATAGCCTCTTTTTGAATGCTCATCTAAGGCATCAACAGTGGGCAGAACGGATGATAGCTTAACCGCACAGTTTTTCGTTGTAGCTTTGATGAACTGTTCGTACCGCATCTGCTCGAGAAAAGCTTCCAAATCTTTTATTTTTTTTAACTTGGTAAGCAGATGTTTTATTCTGTTGTATGGGATTTCAAAATAAGAACGCTTAAAATTTCGAATGTATAACGCCCCACTACCTAATATACCGGTTTTGTAGATTATTATGCTCCGAAATGTACTGTACTATACTAATGGAATTTTCCGGAAAAAAAATTAATTGGTTTTTTTAACGTATTTCCTTCATTTTTAACGATAGAGTGTTTCTTCAAAAACGATTTTGTAGCGGTTTTTAAGGGCTACAAGGATCTGTGAATTAAATCTTTTTGGAACACTTGGTTTTTAAATGGGGTGCGTTTAAAGGGTTCGAAAAAGATGGTGCTTGATCGTAAATCAATGCTTTAAACGGCTATATCTCGCCAAATATTCATTGTACAACAAATCTAAATAAAGGAAAATTTTAGTCATTAAAAAGCTACAATTTAGTACATTTCTATTTTTTTCATTTATTCAGTATTTTCGGGGATATTGAAAAAAAGAAGGGTAAAAAATATGAAATTGTAAATCGTTTCTCGCTTTAAGCTGTACTTTTTCTAAAACTAAGCATTTTAAATGGGTCAAACTTCTTGGATATATTAACAATACATGTACAAAGAGAATTGCAGAAGGGTGAAGATCGATTTTAATTATGGGGGTGGTTAGGGGGTTGTTTTCATCGATTTTTTCGTAAAAAAATGAGGTATTGACCTTATTTTCATCATAACTCACTCAATTTTTGAGCTAGAGTCTTTTTTTATGATAGGTCTATTTATGCTCTTTAAAAAAGGTTTTATGAGTTTTCTTCCAAAAATGCATCATTTTCCCGATATTTGACTTTGAATCTTTTAAATTTGGCATTTGAAGAAAACCGCTGAACATTGATAGGCCGTATTTCGGTTCCTATTATATCGCAAACACATTTTAAAAAATGAATTGTATTTGTCTTTTTAAAAGCTACAAATTTGTTTTCTACAATTTTTTTGATAAAATGCACCATTTTCGAGTTATTCGATTAAAAACGTCGATTTTTTCGTCTAAAAGTTGTTACTTTCAATCGCAAATAACTTGAAAAATATCAGTTTTACAAAAAAAATGTATAGAACATTTTTTGTTTAGAATCACTTTTTGAATCGAAACCTGTAGTTAAAACGCAAAAAAAATTTTTCACCCCCGAGATGGGGTGGCAACCACCCCCAAGGCTTTGGCGCACTTTGGTTCGATATAGATTTTGATCCTTAGGCTATTACCTACCTTCTGTTAAAATTTCAAGTCAATCCACGCAGGACGAAAACATTGCGAGGTGAAATGCTTCATTTCCTGGACTAATAACGGCCCTGTATCTCGCTAATGTTGAGAGCTATTGATGATTTTATTAGGAAATCTCTAAGATTCTGATTGTTTTTTTATTTTATTTTTACTAAACGTTTCTTTTTGTTTTAGCAAGTAGGGAATCAGCATTTGCTCACGCTTTAGCGTCTGCTGGAGTCGTTCATTCAGTATCAAGGGCCTGTCGAGATGGTCAGCTTACATCTTGCGGATGCTCACGAATGGGACGGCCGAAGGACCTCAAGAAAGACTGGGTTTGGGGTGGATGCGGAGATAATTTAGAATACGGATATAAGTAAGTGTTTTATAAAAAAAATGTTGGAGTTTTACCCTAGAATAACAGAGACACATAGAAGCGACATAGCGGTCCAAAAGCGTGTACCATTTTTGTATACGCATGCCCGATTCTGGTTGTATAACTGTCAAAAACACGTGCTTATTCTTTAATTCTGGTTGTTTTCGATAGTCCGTAGGCGTCTATGGTAAATACTCGACACAACAAGTGCATTTGACCATTTGTATAATTTATTTATAGTTAAAAGGTTATAGTTATAGTTTATAGTTAAATATATAAGTTTATAGTTATAGTTTATAGTTAAAAGTTTAATTTATATTTAAAATGTCTGGATATATTTGTGCGATTCGCGGATGTTCATCTGTGACAGGAAAAGGAATAAGTTTATTTAGATTTCCTAAGAATAATAACAGGTAATTACTATTGCTTTGTAATTATTATTAGTTATTACTAATTACATAATAGTATTGGTTTGACTTTCGAACAGTAAGCCGACGCCGACGTGTCTGTCCGAGCTATAAAAAAATAAACTTTGGTCTGCCAAGGGATACCTAGTTCAAAATGAAAACATTAAATTTGGTGTCTGTGCTATTTCTTTTATTGAAAGACGCAAGTCTCCGAAGGCTCAGGTCAAAAAATCAACAGATGGTGGCCAAATGTCGGCGCGCTCGAAGACAACAATACGAATATAGTATTTTTAAGAAATAAAAATATATAGAGGGTTTTATACACGAGAATATTTGATTTAAGAGCGTAGGCGCAAAATTTGGGGCAAATGTTTTTTAAATGTATTCATTTTTTTCGAATCCTGAAAAAACTAATAAGTATTTTTTAAAAATTTAAACGCAGAATGAAAGACCACATTATTACTGAGGGCCAAAAGTCCCCGAAAACTTTTATAATGTTTATTTTAATAAGTTACAGGGGTGAAAAAAAGAGAAAATTTAGTGTGATTTTTAATTTCAAATATCTCATTCAAAAAAACTTTTTGTTTATTCTAAGGGACTTTCGGCCCTCAGTAATAATGTAATCTTTCATTCTGTGTTTAAATTTTACAAAAATATTTGTTAGTTTTCTCAGGATTCCAAAAAAATGTTAAAAAGCATTGGCCCGAAATTTTGCGTCTACGCTCTTAAACGAAACAAAGAAATTACTAAAATGCTCAAACTAAAAATTGTTGGAAACATAATTAGACCGATAATTGGGAAAATCTTAAAATTCCAACAGAACAAGACTTCAAAATTGCAAAAACATGGTTGCAAATAAACAAACTTACATTAAATTATGAAAAAACTAAATAGGTACTCATCTACTTTTTGCTATATACAAAAGTTGTCTGCCAATTTTTAATTAGTTAAATATAAATAAAAAAGCGTAGGCGCAAAATTTCGGGCCAATTCTTTTTAAATGCAATCATTTTTTTTCTAATCCTGAGAAAACTAACAAATATTTTTGAAAAATTTAAATACAGAATGAAAGATTACATTATTACCGAGGGCCGAAAGTCCCTTAGAATAAACAAAAAGTTTTTTTGAATGAGATATTTTAAAAATCACACTAAATTTTCTCTTTTTTTTTCACCCCTGTAACTTATTAAAATAAACATTATAGAAGTTTTCAGGGACTTTCGGCCCTCAGTAATAATGTAGTCTTTCACTCTGCGTTTAAATTTTTCAAAAATACTTATTAGTTTTTTCAGGATTCGGAAAAAATGAATGCATTTAAAAAACATTGGCCCGAAATTTTGCGCCTACGCTCTTAAGAATTTATATTGTGTGATATGCCCACTGACTATTAATTTTCTGGTTGTTAGCTGTCATTGGCGGCTTGGCCACGTAACTTCAAAGGACTGTCGCTTCTCTGTGTTGGGTTGTTCTCTGGTTTTACTGAAATATACTGACAGATTAATTTTAATTTAAAACTAAAGTTTAAAGTTTTAGGATTTTTTCTTCTAAAATTAACTAGTAAGAACTGCCATAAATTTGGTATCACTTAATCTGGTTATAATAAGTGATCCCCGATAGTTTAACAGAGGACTAATTAATAGTACCCTAATAGGTTTATGATAGTAGTACCTTGACAGGAAAAGTTTGTTTGTGTATTGACAGCGAAAATAGCGAGACGTGTTTTATAGACAAATCAAGTAATATTTAATTCGCACTTTAATTTCAGCAGAATTATGCTGCTAAAAAAGGCAAAAAGATATGCGTATGCATTCTGTATGACGATGAATCTCCACGTGCCATATCAAAATTATCCGACGTTGGCGATCACCATTGCGAAGGCTTCTTGATCTGCTGCCACATGGAATAATTGTCCTGCATTAGATATCGCCAGATCTGGAATTTTAAATATATTTAATAAATCCTTTAATAAAATGTGTTTAGCAATGCTGACAATAACCTTTCAGAGTTAACGTGCGGACTATGAGTCCGCTTGTCGAATTATTTGTCGATTTCTGATGATTAATTATGATTTCGGTCGTGGCGTGCTCGGTAGCTTCAAGAGGGGATACTCTATTCAGTACAGTTGTTGTGAGAGTTGTCTGGTGCATTTAGTTCTGCTGCTATATTGAATTGCGGAACCTGAGTCAGCACGTTATACAAGTTTCAATTTTAAAATATTTTATTTCTGGAGTAAATAAAATTTTTTTATGTAATTTATAATTGGGAGTGATCTACTGATTATTATATTTTCTGTATAATTGATTGATATATACACTTTACAGATTTTTTGAATATGAGTTTTGAAAAGCAACAAGCATAATTCTGAGCCAGAAGTTGAACCTGACGATGACGATGCTAGTTTGGAAGGAGATGTCGAAGAGATACATGACAACGATACCAACATGGAAAAAGAAATTAGGGAGCCAATCTCAGAAGTCTTGAATGTTCCACGAAGAGTGCCGCATTTCATTGGTAACGATGAAACAACTAAATTGAAGAAACATGTAGGAAACCGCCGGATACGAACTCGCAGTGACAATTAAATGAAGGAAATAACTAGGGAAGTATGACAAATGAAAAGCGCATTAAAGATTTGGAGTTTTTTTACTGAAGAGATTTTGCAAACCATTGTAGATAACAGGAATATCTTTATTGAACTGTTTTCTTAAAATCTCAGTAATAAATCTGCAAAAAAGACAAATATCTTAAAACTTAGGGCACTATTGGGTATTTTATATATAGTTGGAATAACGAAAAATAACCACAGATATGCAGAAGATCTCAGACAAATCCGTTTTTACGATAAACGAACACGATTAGAGAGGCAAAAATATGACAAATTGGTAGCCGTAAGAGAATTCTTAGATGCGTTTATTCAAATGTACCAAAACATTTTTCATTCTTAGCATATACACCGTCGAAGAAGCTACAGAAAAACTACAAAATTCAATCAATTAAATCCATGAATGGACCAAAAAATGGAAAATTAAGCTGAATGAGAATTAATCGGTCCATATAAATTTTACCAATAAGAGAATTAATAATATTCCAATTAGATGCCTATTTCAACATCAGCAAAGTACTTGGGGATCACTCTTGATGCGAAACTTCGCTGGAAAGCTCACGTGCAGAAGAAAAGAGAAGAACTAGGCATCCGCTACAAGAAAATGTATTGGTTAATGGGAAGACATTCCTCTCTATCCATAAATAATAAACTCCTAATCTATAAACAAATACTGAGACCAGTATGGACCTATGGCTGCCAACTCTGGGGCTGTGCCAAGCCTAGTAACATCAAAGTAATCCAGATATTCCAGAATAAAGTGCTGAGGAACATCGTAGATGCGCCTTGGTACGTTAGGAACAACGACCTTCACCGGGACCTCAAGATGGAAGACGTCAATCAGATAATCAAGAAATTTGCAGGGAGCCATGAACAACGACTCCATCATCATGTAAACGTCGAGGCTATCCAGCTCCTCAACAATACGAACCTATAGAGAAGGCTCAAAAGAACAAAGCCTTTTGAACTGGTATAATGAGTGAGTGAAAAGCAGAGTAAAGTGTTGTGCGAGTATGCATGCTAAATTTAATGCTAGGTATTAGAAATAATAGGAAAGATACTAGTGAGTAGACACCTAATTTTAAGATTTCATTAGTAATTTAAGTTAGAAACAAATTGATAATTGGTCTTACTGACCAGATTTTAATGTAAGTACACTTCTGTGTCTTTAGTAAAAAAAAAGCATATACAACGATAGATGAAAAAGTGGAACTTTTCGTGGAAAGTGTGGCATTAGGTTAGGTTAGGTTTATGTCTAATAAACCTAATAAATACAGCATAAAAATCTACGCATTAGTAGACGCTAAGTTTCCTTATACCAGAAATCTAGAGGTGTACGTTAGACAACAGCCACCTGGCCCATATAAAGTTGATACGAGCAATATTTCCCTGGTTCCTTGCCTTTGCAGTCCTATGTCTGGTTCTCACAGAAATGTAACAATGGACAATTTTTTTACGAGCCTCAGCTTGGCCGATCTTCCTTTGAACGAACATCATCTGACTATGATAAACACTATGAGAAAAAACAAAATAGAGCTTTCACTTTAATTTACTGATCCTAAGAGACAAGAAAAAAAGTATGTTTTTATATTTTCTAGATGAATTAACGGGCAAGCCAGAAATCATCATTGACTATAATAAATCTAAAGAAGGAGTACATCTAGTTGATAAAATGTGTGCCGCCTACAATTGCCCTCGAACCACTCGCCAATGGCCAATGGTCATTTTTTATTCTGCAATGGATGTAGCGAGTATCAATTCATTTGTAATAAACAAAAATAACTCTAATAATATAGCTAAAATGTCTAGAAGGCATTTTCTAGAAGCTCTTGGTATGGAACTAGTAAACGATCATCTGCAACATCGATTTTTGAATAAACGTATTCTTAGATCAATTAGGTCAAGAATAAAAGAAATTTTCCGCATTGAAGAAGAAATTGCTCCAGCCCCAAATCCACAACCTTATCGTCGAGGTCGTTGTTTTTACTGTAGTAGACAAAAAAAATAGGCCAACCTGTACTGTTTTGGAAGAAGAATCGCTCAGCTTACACAAGTATGTGAGTTTTGAAAAAACAGAAACGTAAAAATGGAGATATAAATTTAAAGAGATGTTTAAATGAGGAGGTTTTTGTAGATACTTTTGGCTTAATTGGTCCGGGATATGAGGATGTGCGTGAGTGAATTGAGGGTCTGAGTGATGCACAGGAGTTCGCTTGTGTAAGATCAAATGGGAGGTATGAAAGAAAAGAACCATACTGGTGGAACGAGCAGCTTGAAAATCTGAGGACAAATTGCATGAGAGTAAGAAGAGAGTGTAAGAGGTTAAGAAGAGTACAAGCAGGAGATTTGGAAGAGAGAATATATGAATTAAAGCGAATGCATAATGAATACAAGATTAAGATAAGAAGATCTAAGAAAGAAAGGTGGAGTAACCTGCTTCCGGATCTCGAAAAGGATATCTGGGGGCAGGGCTTCAAGATTGTCTGTAGCGAATTGAAGGGGAAAAAGACACCCTATCTCCTGCCTGAGGAGAAGAAACTCCGTTTAATTGGGAAGTCTCTCCTCAGGTGGAGGATAGGCGTGAAAGGTTTATTGGTTTCGTAGATGCGTAACCTTTTACTGAGTTGGAACTCGGCGAGGCTGTTGGACGGATGAAGATCCGAAAGGTACCTGGCATATATGGAGTCATACCGGAGACAGTAAGATTCGCCGCACTAAGATACCTGCAGGTTTTCCTGAGATTGCTAAACAAACTGCTTGAACAACAGCAGTTTCCAACAATGTTGAAAGAAGCTAAGGTTGTCCTTATCCCGAAAGGTAGAGGTGAAGAGGAAGAGGTACAATTTCGGCCAATTTGTCTTCTTTGTTCGATAGCTAAATTGTACGAACAGCTTATAAAAGGCCGCCTTGGAGAGAGCTAGAAGAAAAGCATGCGCTGAGCGACTGCCAGTATGGTTTTAGGGCTAAAAGGTCCACCATAGATGCGGTCACAGAAGTAACCTCTTTAGTTACGCAAGATACAAAGAGATGGGTGGGTCTCATCCTGCTTGACGGCAAAAATGCCTTTAACACGGCATCATGGGAAAAAATCATGTCCAGGCTGAGAGAATTGGGCGTTAGTGAGTACCTTGGCAATGTAATTGACAGATACTTTACTGACAGGTCCATAAGAGAAAAACATACCAGCATCAGTTTATCGCAGGGTGTTCCGCAGAGTTCAGTACTAGGTCCCATCCTGTGGAATGTCCTGTACAATGGGATATTGAGGCTACAGGTGCCAAGGGGATGAACTCTTGTAGCTTATGCCTTTGATCTCGCACTGGTTGCGAAGGCGAGTCAGAAAATGCACATGGCTAATGTGGCTAACACAGAACTGCGTCGCATTAGTAGGTAGATCAGAGAGAACGATCTACAGCTAGCGCCTCAGAAATCTGAGGGGTTAGTTCTCAAAGAAAGCCGGGAAAAATCCTCTTTTCGCTTTATAGTGGAAGGTGTGGAGATTGCACCGGTTAAATCGATTAAGTATCTGTGAGTCTGGTTGTCGGAAGGACTAAGGTTCGGAGTACACATCCAAAAGACTGTAGAGAAGGCGAACCGAATTCTGGAGGCGTTTATACGACTGATGCCAAACATTGGAGGCCCAAGTAGCACCAAAAGAAAGGTGCTAAATGGAGTTTTCCAGTCGGTGGTAACCTACGCTGTCCCCGTGTAGTGTAGTGTACTGAATACTGTGAAATACGCTAAGCTGATGGAGACTTCGCAAAGGCAAATGCTCCTCAGGGTATCTAGAACATATATGATGGTTTCAAATGAGGCTATATATGTCATTAGAGCGATGATTCCGATTTTGTTGTGCAAAGAGCGAGCGAGGGTGTATGCGAGGAGGATGGATGGAAATGTAGATGAGAATGAAAGAGAAAGAACGATAGTAGAGTGGCAGAGTGCCACATCGAATGGGCGAATGATAGCAGAAATGAGCTTATTCCCGATCTGAGGCCGTGGTGGGAATGTAAGTTCAGGAAACTAGACTACTTCCTTACGCAGTTTTTGACCGGAAATGGTAGTTTTGGCACCTTCACAAACAGACTCGACCGACTGTACTGTTTGTGGGGTACCGGACGCTCCCGTCCACATTTTTAACTGCCAGAGATGGGCAAATGAGGGGGGAGATTTCGAAAGGCGAATGGGTTTCGGGCTGGATGAAAGAAACATGGTAAACATAAATTGAGAGGAGAGAAAGAATAGAGAGAAGTACATTGTCTGATTTCTGGGGTGATTAAGAAAAAGAAGCAGGAGAACAGAGAAGGAAATTAAACCAGGGATCTAAAATTTATCTGAAATTCGCGGACTATTAGTCCGACGTTTTGTGTACCATTCCGTAACGTTATCCCTGAAAGGTTAAAAGAATTTAATATGTTTTTTTATATTTTACCTTTTGAATGTTAAATTAGCTACCCAAAACGTTTCATTTCAGTTAGAAATATTTACTGATATCCCATTAAATTATGCAGATATAAACATCAACCGACCACCAGCTAACTTTATTTCATCCTATAAATTATATTTAAATCATCCTGATTCCTTCTGGTCCAGAATCTCGCATTTAAGCCATAAATCATAGTAAATTCTAGAATCTCTCAGTATTTCCAATTTGATACGGCTAAGCGCCCCCTGTAATAAATGTCATGTCCACCCCAGTCCATACGTCATGTTATTACCGAGACAAATCGCTAATCTTGTCTCACAGAAGGCTGGTTAAATCATTACAGCAGTGGCGCATGGTACAGAATTTTATCGGAAAATTAGTTTTATGTGTAGGTAGTATCTATTCTATGATTAACTGTTTTTAGAGATATTTTTTTAAATCTTTAACAGAAAAAGAACTTTTCCTGCTAGGATGAAATAGATATAAGAGAATAAGCAGAGACACTATACGTTAAATCAAATTTTAACTGTCTTTTTCTTTATATACAGGGTATATATTCGACTGGTATTAGCTAAACTAAAAAATTCCAGGACTGGCTTTGGAAAAATTAATTTAGGGATTCGTATTAAATATTACACCCTGTATATATTTTTTTTAAAATGCAATAAGTGATTTTCAAACTACATAAATAGCCAATGAAAACGACATATGCGGCAATGTTGTCGCACTTTTATTAAATTTTTAGTGAACGATCAAATCTTACCAAAAATAGAACAACCATAATGAAGTATCAAATTATAAGGTATTAATTTAAACAAATGTTATAAATTTCAAACATTTTAATTAAAATGAGTTCCTACAACATAATCTAATACGTAGAAAATTAACATCTTTACTGTCACTTTGTATTATCTCTACGATAGAATCAATTATTTTCAATTTTAAATTTTTACTCATAGATCGTATTGGGGCATTATTTTCAATAAATAATAAATTAAATTGATTAAAACGTCAAACCTCTTGTATGTGTTAGTTTTTGTTGATTGTAAATGATTAAAATTTTATGGCAAATAATAATACATTGCATCAACTGTACTAAATAAAAATAAATCTAAAAAAGTTTAAAATGAAGGTTGGCGTTGACCGTTTGACGTTTCTTGATATTTTATACCCATTGTCATTATTGTCATTATCAATTATTATTTATGTGTACAAGAATACATATTTCTTCTGTCATATCTACGTTAAGTACATTGTGTTAGTTTTGGTAGAGCTTTTGTTACTTTCGTTCAAAATACCACATCAGTTTTCGACCACAGAATATGCAGACATAATATTTGTTTATGGATTCTGTAATGGGAATGGTAGGGCTGCTAGTAGAAAATATCGCAGGAGATTTCCTAATCGTCGAACTCCCAGTCATCTAACATTTGGGTCAGTTTTTAATTATATGCGAGAAAATGGCACTTTTCCTAGTGGAACAACAGAGCGACATGTAGATGAAGCGCAGGAAGATGACATTATGGACGCCGTTACTATGAACCCGACAATAAGCACTAGACAAGTAAGTCGAGAACTCAATGTTACTCAATCAAAAGTAAGTAGAGTCTTACAAAAAAATAATCTATACCCATATCACATTCAAATGGTTCAGCGACTACATGCTGGAGATGAGATCGATAGGTTGGAATTTTGTAGATGGATTAACAATAATCGACCAACGCTATACAGGACACTATTTACAGATGTAGCCCAATTTACCAGAGACGAGATAAATAATTCACGAAATTCACATGTGTGGGCAGAAGAAAATCCCCATGCTATTCGAGAACGTCGTTCTCAGTTAAGGTTTTCGGTTAACGTGTGGATTGGTGTCATAAATAACCAATTAGTAGGTCCTCACTTTTTTGATGGTCCTTTAACAGGGCAGGTCTATTTGAACTTTCTACAAAATATTTTGCCGAATTTGCTTGCCAACGCGAACGCTGCTATCCGAGGGATGTATTTTCAGCATGATGGGGCACCCCCACACTTTTTACTGGCAGTGAGACAACATCTCAATAATGTTTATGGCAACAGCTGTATAGGAAATGCAGGTCCTATTTCGTGGCCTTCAAGATCCCCTGATTTCAATCCCGTTGATTACCATATTTGGGGAAGATTAAAGCAACTAGTTTACGCAGTGAATATTAATAACCGACAACAATTAATTGATAGAATTATATATTGTTGTAATACTATTAGAAACGATCCCCAGAGTATCCGTAATTCAATACGTCAATTAACAATTCGGCAACAAAAATGTGTACGAAGCAGGGTTCCATTTCGAAAATCTATTTTGAATTATTTTTATTTTGTTACCATTATTGTATCTTTTCCAGTTCTAATTTATGGGTTTATCATAAATATGTACATATTTTTAATTTTTTTTTTAAATTGTTCTTCGTTATTGTTAGTAGTTACTGTTTTTTGTTGTGCAGTGACTCAGTTTATCATTTCAATTAAAATGTTTGAAATTTATAACATTTGTTTAAATTAATTACCTTATAATTTGATACTTCATTATGGTTGTTCTACTTTTGGTAAGATTTGATCTTTCACTAAAAATTTAATAAAAGTGCGACACCATTGTCGCATATGTCGTTTTCATTGGCTATTTATGTAGTTTGAAAATCACTTATTGCATTTTAAAAAAAATATATACAGGGTGTAATATTTAATACGAATCCCTAAATTAATTTTTCCAAAGCCAGTCCTGGAATTTTTTAGTTTAGCTAATACCAGTGGAATGCTTGATAGTAGTGTACTGTATCATGCAAAAATTAAAAAAAATCAAATGAGCCGTATAAACACTACAGTAAAATGAAATAAATGGTCAATTACACAAATCACCCTGTTAATTAATAAAGAAGAGGAGTTGACATTTTTTAGTGGCCACATGATATGCTCCTCCCTGTAGAGGGACTCTACATATGGTAGAAGTATGTAAAGTTCCTCATGACTCACCCTGTATTTGTTAGTTATTTGATCCAATCTAAATTTTGCAAAATCTTTGACCGTCCCACTAATTATTATTTGTTAACTATTTTTCTGTTTCAGATTCACTCAAAGCTTTGTAGATGTTAGGGAAAGAGAACGAAAATTTAAGAGAGGAACGAGGGAGCAAGGCAGAGTCCTTATGAATTTACATAACAATGAGGCAGGCAGAAGGGTAAGTATTTAGATGAAAGCATGTTAAATGAAATCCCTGAAAGTCACATAGGTTACTATATTACATATGGTTATGGTTTATATTTTTTGTTAGTTACTTACTGAATAAAAATAATTATGTTATATTATCACTCAATACTTAATACTTATTTCTACTTACAAAAATTGAATGTGTTTCTGAAATTTGAAGACAACTACAAATATCTCGGAAAATAATGAGTTAGGTGTAGGGAATGCTATATAAAAATGAAAGAGTATCATAAATACAATATTTCTAAAATATAAAAGATATTAATACAATATTCAGGCTATAAATACAATATTTCTAAAAAATAATATATAGCGTGTTCCATTAAAAAAATAATTGAGAAAATCGTAATTTCTATCGTAAAACCCGACTATCACGGGTTTTGTTCCTCTGCATGTGTTAGCAGTAAAAAAGAGACATCTCTATGAGAGAAGAGAGCATTTGAGAGCTATAAAAAAAAGAAGAAAGGGCAAGATCAATGGAGAGATGGCAAGAAGAGTGTAACAACCAGGAAAATGTTGCCCAGTGGACCAAGATGCGGATCCCGAGCTAAAGGGACTGGGTAGATTGTCTGTTTTAAGGCGTATCTTCATAGGTTCAGAAAGACACATACAGATAAATGTCTATACTGTTGTTACATAATGCTGGAGTGTAATAGATGTATAGTGGAGAAAAACAGAATGTATAAAGAAATAGGTATGAACCCTGTGACTGTAATAGAGATGATCGTGAAGATGACGGGAAGTACGGAGGGATGGAATAGTGTTCACAATTACTTCCGAGCAGTCATTAAAAAGAAAGAAAAAGAAGAAGAGAAACACAAATCTGCCAATGACAGAGATAAGATCTTATTACTGTTTTAATGGGAATAAGCCAATTATTCCGCATTTGAAGGTTAAAATAAGTTTATTGACTTTTGAATCTTTGATCTTTGAACTTGCACTGATAACTTGTTTACACTCCAACAATTAATAGAAAAAAGAATAGCGGTTGGTACCGAAGTACATTTAGCCTTCATCGACATAGAAAAGGCGTATGATACAGTTCCAAGACTTAAATTGTGGCAAGCTTTACAACAACTCAACATTAGTCCATACCTTTTAGGAATAATCACAGAAGTATACAGGGATAACACTACTTACCTAAAAATCAAAAATAGACAATAGACTATCAGAGCCAATAAAAGTAACTAAAGGACTAAAACAAGGATGCAGTATCTCACCCTTACTGTTTAATTTATATATTGAGGCAGCCCTCCAAAATTGGAAAAACCACTGCCAGGGAATGGGAAACCCCATAGGAAATGTACTGTTCTCCTTGAACTTTGCGGATGACCAAGTCGTCCTAGCTCAAGATTCTTATGATCTAGAATTTATGATAAAGCGTCTATACAGAGAATATATATGGGAGTTACAAGTCAGCATGAAGAAAACAGAATATTTAGTTATCAATTCAGATGCAAGGTTTGAAGTGTTGATAGACGAGGACGTGGAAATCAAACAAGTGGAAAAATTTAAATATTTAGAATAGTTCATTACTAACAACGGCTTGGGAGAAACCGAAATTAAACACCGAATTAATCAGGGACGTAAAATTGTACAATGTCTAAACTCCTTATGGTGGTAACATTTCCATAAGGAACAAAAAAAGAATAGGACAAACCATGGTTGAATCAATTCTTTGTTATGGCTCTGAAGTATAGACTATTAATACAGACCTGGAGAGAAGATTGTTGGCAGTTGAAATGGATTATTTGCGAATAAGTGCTAGAACATCACGGCAGGAAATGAAGACTAACGAATCTATAATAAATAACATTGACGCTACAGAAACGGTCATTGACAAAATAGAAAGAAGAGGTTCAAAATGGTTTGGACACCTATTGAGAATGCCTGACGAATATTGACCTCAAAAACTTCACAAATGGAAGCCCTCTGGAAGAAGAAAGGTAGACCATGACACTCATGGAATGAAAGATTTAGAAGAGCGAATCGAGAGGTTTGGAGGAGGAGCATGCCTTGGACCGGGACAATTGGCGGAGGAGAACGGGAATACGGCAATAGCCGTCTCCAAAATGTATTGTATTTACAAGTTGGATTAATGTCAAACGTCAATAAACTTATTTTAACCTTCAATTGTGGCTTATTCCCATTAAAATAGTAATTACTTTAAAATGCCATAAAAAATAGCTTCAGAACAATAGATAAGATCTAGATAAGAGAAGGGAGTGTTGTAAAAATGTCGTCAGCGTTACAGCGGCCACCCCACTTTCGGAGTACGGTACGTGCGACAGTCAACTGCACACAAGTAAGAGAGGGTGGTTTTAGTTGGTAGGCAGGATAATAGATATCTGAATCTTCGTCACCAATATCTTTAGTACTTTAAACTAAACGAAAACCCAAATTTTAGGGACTCAAAATGGAAGTAGCATAAAAATTTCAAAACCCCTCCCTCAGACAAATTCTGGGTGCGCCACTGCTTGTACCACAATGGAATTATCGACCGATGTCTCACTAAAAATTCACCCTGTATAAAAATATCGATATTTGCAAATATCAAATATTAATTTTTCTCACCGTTAACTTTTCCCATGGCTCATAGATATTCTGTTACATATTCAGCATGTACCTACTTATAACAATTAAAATCATTTGTTACAAGTTTGACATTTAAATAGCAATAAGATAAAGCACACGATTATTTATGTACTTGTCTTGTTTACCTTTGACTATAATAATTTACTTACTGACTTATAACACACACTTATTAAGACATTACCATTTATAATGTAATATGTGACATTCACTTAATGTATTTGAGTTCATTGTTTTACAAATAAAGTGTTAGAAACTACTTTTCAATAAGATTCAGACAAAAATGTGGAAATTAATTGATGTTTATACAGTATGTCGACTAAAAGCAAAAAACCCAAAGTGTTTTTGATGTTATTTATTTATAAAATCTAGCCAGTAGTTAGCATTTTAGTTAACGAGATATTTATAATCGAAAAGTCGTTCTAATAATCATCACAACTAACAATCATCTACAGAGTCGAAAACAGTCAGTATATGAAACTTAAGTATAGAATCAAAAGAATATAGTTATAACTAGACTTCGGCAAATATGCATATTGCATATTTTGCATATTGTGCATATTTTATGCAAATATTTCATATTTTGGCATATTTGTATAAAAGGTTGCATAAAGTGCATAAAAGTTCAGATTTTTATACTGTATTTGAAAATTTTTAAACATACCAATTTATTTCAATTCTTGTATAAAATTTTGTAGTCATTTTAATCAAGAAATGATCTAAGTACGTAATCTCTACAGGTACAAAACATTTACAATTTCAAAGAAGATCAATTTAAGTAGCCCTCAACATTCTTAGAAAGTCTCGGTCACTGAGGCATTCAGTTATTGGATAATCGCTAAGAGTTCGCTCATTTGCATTTTATGATCTAATCCCCAAATCTATCTACAATTTATTGTATCTTAACAGCAGGTAAACGGCTAAGAGTTTTGTTCCTAATTTAGGGATTTTCCAAAATCTCCCAGTTTATTGAATTAGGTACCTAAACATTTCTAATTTGATGCTCAGATTTGTAAATCATTTTTGTTTTGATATTCAAAGCGTAAACACTCGTTGTGCGTAACAAAAAGGAAGATTGTGATTTTATAATGCCTAAAACAACCAGTGCTTCAACTTGGATTAAACCTTATAAAGAGCTGTCTATGGATATGGGAAAAATCTACTGTTCAGTCTGTGGCAAAATTGTAAGTATCTAATATTTTCTATTAAATATCTAATATTTCATACATACAGGGTGTTTCCAAATGACACTTACAACGTTTGACTGTAGATACTTCTCGAAAAATTGAACAAAACGATATAGTTAATGAGGGGTCAAACTTATTTACTTTTCGAGATACAGGGTGTTAAAATTAAAAAAAATTAAATTCTTTTAGTTAATAACAACAATAACTTTAAAACCAATAAACGTATTTACTTGAAATTTAGTACTCGTAGGTTGTTTTTAAATGAAAAATAGCTTCCTTTAGTGAGAAAAAATTGTCCATGGTACAATACAATGGTGTGTATTTAGAAAAATTTTTCACCTTTACTTTTTTTATGAAGTCAGCTATTCTAAAACACAATTATTTTTATTGTAATTGAATTAACAAAAAAAAACTTTTGTTGAATTTTAAAATAAGTTATATGATGTACTAATGGTTAGTAACAAAAACTAATTTGTGGATTAATACTGCATTTAAAACACTTAGCGAGTGTTTTTTTTCCAAACCAGTTATTTGATTAACCAAAAACACCTTGTATATTTTTATATTTTAAAGGTTGGGTTAAAATAAAGGTTTTTATTTTTATTTATAGATAGCATGTGAGAAGAAATTTCAGATAGACCAACATGTGCTTCACACATTGCAAAAAAAGGAAAACATCAAACTTCAATGGCTAAATGTTTCCAATCTACTTCAAAAAAATTAGATGAGCAAGAAATTTTTAATGAAGACTTGTGTCGCGCATTAGTGTCTGCAAACATACCGCTTTCAAAATTAGCAAATGTAAATTTTAGTTCGTTTCTAAAAAAATATTGCAAACTTAATGTTCCAAGTGATCGGTCTCTAAGAAGAAATAATGTGAACGGGCTATACTCGTCGGTGTTAATTAATATTAAGGAAGAAATTGCAGATAATTATTTTTACATATCTGTAGACGAAACCACTGATTCCTCAGGAAAGTATATTGCTCATTTATTGATTGGTGTTCTTAAAGAAGATACCTTACCAAAATCTCATCTTATTTCATGCCAGCAACTTGAGAAAACAAATGCTTTAACAATTTCGCGTTTTATACAAGAAACATTAGCAACTTTTTTTCTTCCGACAACTATTCCTTCTAATAAATTACTGCTTATTTTATCGGATGCTGCTCCTTATATGGTGAAAGCAGGACAAAATTTAAAAATATTTTTCCCAGATTTAATACATGTTACTTGTGTAGCGCATGGATTAAACAGAGTTGCAGAGGAAATACGAAAAAAGTTTCCTCTTGTAAATACCATGATATCCAGTGTCAAAAAAGTATTTCTTAAATCTCCTATAAGAATTCAACTTTATAAAGAAATGCTACCTAACATTCCTCTTCCACCACAACCTATTTTAACGCGATGGGGAACATGGTTAGAAGCAGCTAATTTTTATGCAGATCATTTTGTTAAAATAAAGAACATAATTGATACGTTAACAGATGAAAGTTCCCAATCTCTTTTGGATTCTAAACAAACTTTTCAGAGTAACTTGCTTCAACAAGAACTTTCATTTATAAAATCAAATTTTAGTTTTGTTCAAAAAACAATTACTCAGTTAGAATCACCAAAACTGTCATTGTTCGAAAGTACAGCATTAATAAAAGAATTTGCGTCATGTTGTCGGAACGTTAGAGGTAATATTGGAAAAGATATTTTAAAAAAATTTGAAGCTACTATGGAAAAAAATAAAGGTTACCATATTCTTTCTGAAGTAGTCAGTGTTCTAGCTGGAAATATTTCGGAAACAATTAATTTAGAACCAGATGTTTTGGTTAGTTTGAAAAATGCTCCCGTTACATCAGTTGATGTTGAACGAAGTTTTTCCATATATAATTATATGTACTCAGACAGAAGCCACAAGTTTTTGTTAGAAAATTTTGAACACCACTTGGTCATTTATTGTTACCATAATTCTAAATAAGTTTATTCATACTTAAAAATGATGTAGTTACTTAAAATAAATGTAAATCTTAATGAATAGTAGGAAATATTTAGTTATGTACACTTTTTTTTTTAAATAAAATTGTTACTATTTTACGATTTTTTTATTTATTTGTATGCATATTTTGTAAAATATTTGCATATTTTCGGGTAAACACGTGCATATTTATGCGCATATTTTCTACATTTTTATTTGCATATTTGCCGAAGTCTAGTTATAACCTATATAGAATATACTGTATAATATACAATAAGAAGAGAATTAAAAGAATTGAGACAAATATTCACCAATCAAAATATACAAAATCGCCTCGACAATAATTGACTCCATCATTTAACAATGAATTCATTTATTCATTCATTCATTGAATTGTGAATCATGTCAGTGAAGTCCGATGGACTGGATCTGGACAGTTTACGAAAGATAAGATTACTATGTATTACTCGTGTAGTGACCCAACAGATAGACATCACCGACATGGAGTGGCTATTGCTCTTGACAGGAAGACCAGTAAATCGGTGACAGATTTTGTTCCAATTTCCGAACGAGTCATTTTGATCAAAATGACAGGCAAACCAGTAAACATAAATGTGACACAAGCATATGCACCAACAGCAGATAAGTCAGAAGAAGAAATAACTAAGTTCTATAGAGATCTGGAAAAAGCAATAAGACTAACAAAGAAAGAGGACATAAACATAATAATGGGCGACTTAACGCCAAGGTGGGTAAAGGAAGATATGAAGACATAATTGGAGAGTACGGTCTTGGAGTTAGAAATGAAAGAGGCGACCTGCTGTGTGAATTCTGCCAGGAGAACGGTTTTGTCGTCATGAACACATGGTTTCAGCTTCCACCTCGTAAGTTATATACTTGGAAATCACCAGGAGACCGTCCAAATCGAATAATTAGGAACCAAATTGACTACGTTTTAATAAACAGAAGATTTCGTAACTATCAAAAGAATCGCAGCATATCCAGGTGCTGATATTGCATCCGATCATAATCCGCTAATAGCAGATGTGAGGTTAAAACTAGCAAAAATTAAGAGAACAAATAAAAACATCAGCACGCCTATAAATACAAGAGAACTGATGAGAGACGAAAATCTGAAGAAGAGTTATGCAAATCAAATTAATGAAAGAATGCGAATAATAGAACAAAATGATGATATCGAAGAGATGGTCAATGATATTAAAGGAACGATTCTGGCAGTAAACAGGGAAGTTAAAATACAGATCAGAAAGAGAAAGCATAACGAATGGATGACGGACGAAATTATGGATCTAATAGAAAAGCGAAGACAACATAAACAACAACGTAATCAAGACAAATACAAACAGATACACAAAGAAATTCGCCAGAAGGTTAAGAAAGCAAAAGAACGTTGGATGGTGGAAAGGTGCAACGAAATAGAACAATTGCAGGAAAAAGGAGATAGTTTTGGACTACATAACAAGATCAAAGAAATATTGAATATATACAAAAGCCGTCACAGAACAAGAATACGCAACGACATAAACGAATACATAGAGCCAGAAGAGGAGATAGCAATGGTGTGGAAAGAATACGCAGAAAGACTTTTTAATGACGAAAGACCAACACAACCAACGCGCAAACTTCTTTCCGAAAACTTATCAGGGCCATCAATAATGCGAAGTGAAATAGAATATGCAGTTAGATCCACAAAGATGCATAAAGCAACAGGTCCAGATGAAATTAATATAGAAGCAATAAAACCACTAGACGAGGAGAATATCGAAATCTTGGTAGAGCTGTTCAATAGAATTTATGATACTGGTTACATTCCGCGAGAATGGCTGCAGTCATCCTTTGTGATGATCCCAAAAACAGATAATGCCACAAAATACAATAAACACCGCTTAATCAGTTTAATGAGTCACTTGCTGAAACTCTTTCTTAGAATATTACACTAAAGAATGTACAAGATACTAGAAGAACTTAGCGGGTCAACACAATTCGGTTTAAAGGAGGACTAGGAACAAGAAAGGCAATTTTATGTTTGAACACCTTAATACAAAACTGTTTAGATCAACGCAAAGATGTCTACGTCACCTTCATCATCGACTACGAGAAGGCATTTGACAATGTTAAACATGATATTATGATGGAATTACTACATAGGGCCAACATTGACCAAAAGGAGATCAGAATTATTTAGAATCTATACTGGAACCAAATGGCAAAGGTGAGGATTGATCAAGACCAATATACGGATGAATTTGAAATCCGGAAAGGTGTCCGCCAAGGCTGCATACTCTTTCCGATGCTTTTTAATTTATATATTGAAAATATATTTGAGGAAGTATTAGAAGACACGAAATAAGGCATTAAGGTGAACGGCAAACCAATTAGCAACCTACGCTATGCGGACGACACAGTAATTATAACTAATAATTTGGAAGATCAGCAGTTATTACTTGATAGGGTGAATAGCATAGGTAAAAAATATGGCCTCAAAATCAACATTTTGAAAACTAAATATATGGTCATTAGCAGAAACCCTCCAGAAAACCCGATAATATGCATAGGTGACGATCGCATAAAACGCATGAAAAGTTTTAAATACCTCGGCACCACAATCAATGACCAATCGGATCCACAACAAGAGATAAAAACCCAAATACAAATGGCAAGACAAGCTTTTGTGAAATTCAGACCGCTCCTATGTAATCAAAACCTAAATTTCGAAATACGCTACAGAATGGTCAAGTGCTCCATATGGTCCATCTTGCTTTATGGCATGGAAACGTGGACTTTGAAAAAAACATCTATCAACAAACTTGAAGCATTTGAAATGTGGTCATTGAGAAGAATCATGCGCATACCTTGGGTGGATAGAGTTCAAAACGATGACGTCCTTAAGGAAAGAGAACTCTTTGAATTAATTAAAAAACGCAAGATTAGTTACCTTGAGCACATATTGAGAGGAGCAAAATATGAAATACCAAAGAATGGACAGGAATACACAATACAGGCGAGCTGTATCACACCGCCAAGAACAGAATTCTAGTAATGAGATAGTCGCCTACGCACTTTGGTGTATGGCATGTTAAGAAGAAGATTCATTCATTGTTTAAGCTTTACATTCACTAGAGATTATAGATAACACCATGGCGTTCAAAATCCTATTCTTGGGTGAGGTGGATTATTTCTCTATGTCATTTATAAGTTTCTGTATGTCTTTGCTGCTGTCGTGTTTTTTTATTTCTTTATCAACATTTTCGCTACGGGAGCGGCATCAGAACTTGGACTAATAGTAATAATACAAGTTTGACAACAGGAATAAAAAGTTGCATATATGCATATTATACTGCAATTCTAAGAGACATTTAACTTTTCTTTTACCACTTCTAATGCCAGAACTATGTATATAACTGCTCTTACAGCACACGCTACAAGTATTTTTCCCGTTTGTTTCATTGTGTTTTTTAATACCACTTTTAATAAAGTCATTACTCACTCAAGAAAACCACTTTTGCTGATGCCTACCCACTGAAAGTAAACATGGTAATAGTCGAGAGGCACTCAATTTTCCAACTAATTTGCAATCATTGTCGAGCATCGCCATTGACGTGTATTTATGCAAGTTAGGTATAAACCAGTTCTGCTTTAGGGATATTACTGCTCAGTGTGTAATTAAAAGTTGATTTGTTTGATTACGAACTGATACCTCGAGGTTAGGAGCACGCCATACTGTGCTTCAGCGGCGCGAGTTGAAATATTTTAAGATCATATAGAGTAAAAACTGTAATAAATATATCAAGCATCCTACAGATTAAATTAAATAAGATTTTCTCGTTCGACAATTGCAAAGTATGTACTTTTCTGATATATGGGTGATTTGAAAGTAAATAAAACTGGATGTGATTCTGTTTTGCTTGTAAAGTCAACGAACCAAAATCTTGCTAACGTACAGGTAGATAGCGATATTAAATCGAAAATTAATCTTTCTTCTACAAAAGCTACTGTCGATAGTACTAAGTTGATAAAAAATGAAGTTTTGATTAACTGTAACAACGCAATGTCTTTAGAAAAATTAAAGGAATGCCTTACCAAACAATTAGGAAATACTTATTTTGTTACTAAACCAAAGAAGTTAAATCCGAGATTAATGATTCGTGGCGTAAATGCTGCCTCTCTAGAAAAAACAAGTTTTTTGCAAGACCTTATTACTTTAAATGATCTCAACGTAAATGAAGATGATATAAAAATGGTATACTCGTTTTCATCGTTCTTGGCGTGTGCCTGAAATAAGCTACTACGGAACTTTTAATATTCGTCTCTCTCTGATACACAGATGCGTAATTCAATTGTGCGAGTCACGTTCGTCATGGTAAAGTGCGATGAGAAGGGAATGAAGAGACCACTCACGTCTCCCAGTATTGTAGCAATAACACCGATGCGTTTGGCCGATACGGTGTCGGTGATAAGTTCGGCCTCTTTACAAATACAGACAGCTGGCAGTGACGTGTTTTTTTTAACATGTTACCCTGATCTGTGCAGGTTTTAAGTAGCTGACGAAATAGTTTTTATAAGTAAACAGTTTTTAATTAATTAATAGTTTGAGCTCTTACTGTGTGGAATTCCATTACATAAAATAATACTCTCGACACCTTAAAAATTCCAGTTTATTATAAATTAACTCTGTCTCTTCCGATACCCATTGCAATAATGACTTGTGGCATTGTTCTTGAATGAGCTGGCTAATAGGTTTATAATTGTAGCAATTACCATTGATATTTTATGTTGTTTTAGTCTATTTTAGTCAGTCATTGTTGGAATTTGTTCCGAACAGTTTTACTTATTATTTTTTGTTGTGAATAACTAATTGTTCTATTTAATAAAAAAAATGCCGGGAAAAACGATAACAGGAGAAATGCGACAATGTGTAGTTCATTTATTGGAGTATTTTAAAAAAGAAAAAGAAAACAACGGACCTTTGCTTTCGTTATCATCGGTACATGAACAAGTAGCGGACGCTTTGAAAATCAGTCTTCGCACAGTGACAAGAATAAAGAGTGAATACAAGACAGGGTGCAGCTCTTACTGCACCAGGAGAGTCACGTAATGTACAAAAAAAAGACTAATGATGTCAGCGATACTATAAAAGGAGAGATTAGAAATGTACTGTATGGCATGAAAGCAAAAGGAGAGCACGTTACAATTAAAGTTCTAAATACACAATTAAGAAACAAGCATCTCTATGACGGTTCTGATACAAGTTTGTGGCGTCTTATGAAAAATTGTGGGTTTTCATACAAACTAGAAAATAGTAGATGAGTGCTATGTGAGAAACCATGTATTGTCTCCAAACGACTGTATTTTTTGAGGCATTATATGAGAAATTTTTTAAGTCCAAGCCCACTTCAGTTCGTTTTTTTAGATGAAGCATGGATATTCCTAAAAGGGGCATATAAACGTACTTGGCAAGATGACTGTGTGAAAATCATCAGAAAAGGACACGAAAATACAGGTAAACGCTTTGTTGTTTTACATGCCGGAAGTAGGCAAGGATTTGTTAAAGATGCTGGAATACTGTTTTCTACGAAATCGAAGAGTGCAGACTATCATGATTCTATGGATAAAGAGTCTTTTAAAAAGTGGGTCTCCGAAAAGCTGATACAAATGTTGGAGGAACCATCTCTAATTATTATGGATAATGCCTCATACCATAGCTCTTTAATAGAAAAGTTACCGAATGCCAGTTGGAAAAAATCAGACTTACAAGAATGGTTACGAGCGAAAAAAATTATTTTTGACGACGATTCGGGCAAGACAGAGCTATTGAGTCTTTGTCGCTAGAATAAACCACAAAATACCAGCTACGTTATAGACTAACTACTCCAAGAACATGGGCATCAGGTTTTGAGATTGCCTCCATATCACTGTCAATATAATCCGATTGAGTTGGTCTGGGGCATTTTTAAACAATACCATGATCGTCATATTGGAGAACATGGACGTGGAGATGAAACAGTGAAAAAAGTTTGGGGCGATGCATTAGCTGAGGCAACACCTGCAGTGTGGGCGAGTTGTGTTAACCATACTGAAAAATTAATTCAGGACGACTGGGCAAAAATGGTCACATATGATGAAAATGAAAGTAGGATTATCATCGATTTGGCGGAAGATTCCAATGATGAAGACAGTTCCAGTGAAGACGCTGACTGATTAGCTAATTAATCAAGGTCAGTACGTTGTAACAGTTCAGAATTCGCTACAGTGCTTATAATTTAAAAAATCTGTATCATTTTTTAATTAAAGTGGGTTAAATAATTAACACTTTTTTGGGTATATTTCAAAATCCTTTTCAAATGTACTTTTCGTTATATCCTGTCCTATTGTACTGCAAGCTAGAAAAATACTTCTTCGCAGTTTATTCGTATATTCTGTTATTAGAAATTTAATAAAAAATAATTTATAATTTTCTTTTATAACTATTATTTCGTTTGACATGCTACATTTTGCTCCGCCGCTGGAGGAGGTAAACGAATCGAGCTTAGACAAGGAAAGACAGATGAAACAACTTATTGCAAGTGTTTTTATACGCACACGCCAAGAACGATGAAAACGATTATAACAAAAGTTAAGTTTAAGAAGCGTTTCAACGTCGTGTTGGAGGTTTCACCAGCTTTATACAAAGTGTTAATAGAAAAAGGTTTTTTGTTATGTTAGTGAACACATTAATATTGTAAAATGTTTGAAGCTCTGCGAAGCTGGTCACCAGAAAAAAGATTGTCTTAGTAATTTAATATGTCAGAATTGTTCTGAATCTCATGAAATGAAAGATTCTGCCAGTCAGACTATGTGTTGTAATAGTTTTAAAACGTTAAACTTAAGATAAAAACTTCATTTAGATACAATTTATGTTGCAAACAGTTCAGTTTGTGGTTATTTATTAGGTAAAATTGAGCAACTTAAAACTAAAATTCAGTATGTCTAACAAAAAGCTAAAATTAGCTCATTTTAATACACGTTCTTTGTTTCCAAAATTTAACGTTTTCTTAGATCTGGCAAATGATCACAGCTTTAAAAAACCGCACAGCTTTAAAATCGCATAAAAAATATCAGCATAAAAAGAAACCTTACCTACTGTATTAATTTTAGCTTATCCCTTTTAAGTGGTTCGTTGTTTTTCTCTTCGTCTTTAACAAGTTCTAATACTGCCGTTCTCTTATTATTCTAATACCGCCGTTATAAATTTAATAATGCCAATAAATATTTCCCATCCAATTTAAATTTCGGAGCAGCAGGATTGCCGTGATCGTAAAAGGCGAGCAAGCAGGTAAATTCTAAAAACATTCAATTCAATTGCAATAGAAAGCACATTCGCAAACCGAATAATATCTTCAATAAATTGGAACATTTTTCTCCAAACTGCGACGTCGTGCGGTTAGTAAGTCAGCAGGAATGCCACTCCTGGTTTCAAATAATTGGTGTCGTATTTTACATGAACTCCGTTTTTATGCAACTGGAGTAACAAGTACATGAAGGTGTGTATGTGAAAAAGTGATGGCTGAAAGGTTAGAATGTGTGTATTTATAAATTGTGATCGACATTTTCGATTTAGAACTAATAAAATAAAACTAGTAGGATTTTTATTACTTTAGGATCTTGCGTGCATTGGGTCCGTTACACTAGAGTGCATTAGATACTTTCAAAACGCACAAGAAAACAAACTCGAAAGTATTGCGTAAGGTTATATATATGCGAACAAACTTAATAAATTATGTTGAAAACTGTTTCAGATTTTTGTCCTTTTTCTAATTAAGACTACATACTATGTATAGAAGTTTCTGCAATACCTAATAGTAAGTTTTATTATGTAATTTTCATTCAGTGGCGTCCTAACGTTAAGTTCGTGTTCAAAGCAATATACATAGGCATTTTTTCTCTACTTTTCGCTCACACACAGAGAGAGAGAGAGAGAGAGAGAGAGAGAGAGAGAGAGAGATTGGCATACAGATAATAGTAAAAATAGAAATAGCTAAAGCAGTAATAGGATTTACGCCCATATCAGACAGAGTTGTGCTATTGAAAATTAACTCCAGTTCCGCTAATATAAACATCATTTAGACATATGCACCGACATCAGAATCCAATGAAGAAGAAATAGAAAATTTCCATCAGACTCTCGAAGACCTTCTAAAACTAACCAAAAAACATGAAATTACTATTACAATGGGCGATTTCAATGCCAAAATAGGACAAGGTACAGTCGAGAATGTTGTGGGGTCATATGGTCTTGGCATAAAAAACGAAAGAGGAGAAAGACCAATCCAATTCTGCCAAGAGATGGATATCCCAGGGAAAATCATAAGAAACCAAATTGATTTTCTTAAGCTCTTCTCAATGACCACATTTCAAATGCTTCAAGTTTGTTGATAGATGTTTTTTTCAAAGTCAACGTTTCCATGCCATAAGGAAAGATGGACCATATGTAGCACTTGACCATTCTGTAGCGTATTTCGAAATTTAGGTTTTAATTACATAGGAGCGGTCTGAATTTCACAAAATCTTGTCTTGCCATTTGTATTCGGGTTTTTATCTCTTGTTGTGGATCCGATTGGTCATTGATTGTGGTGCCAAGGTATTTAAAAGTTTTCACGCGTTTTATGCGATCGTCACCTATGCATATTATCGGATTTTCTGGAGGGTTTCTGCTAATGACCATATATTTCGTTTTCAAAATGTTGATTTTGAGGCCATATTTTTTACCTATGCTATTCACCCTATCAAGTAATAACTGCTGATCTTCCAAATTATCAGTTATAATCACTGTGTCGTCCGCATAGCGTAGGTTACTAATTGGTATGCCGTTCACCTTAATGCCTAATTCCGTGTCATCTAATGCTTCCGCAAATATATTTTCAACATATAAATTAAAAAGCATCGGAGAGAGTATGCAGCCTTGGCGGACACCTTTCCGGATTTCAAATTCATCCGTATATTGGTCTTGATCAATCCTCACCTTTGCCATTTGGTTCCAGTATAGATTCTAAATAATTCTGATCTCCTTTTGGTCAATGTTGGCCCTATGTAGTAGTTCCATCATCATATCATGTATATCAATGCCTTCTCGTAGTCGATAAAGGTGAGGTAGACATATTTTTGTTGATCTAAACAGTTTTGTATTAAGGTGTCCAAACATAAAATTGCCTCTCTTGTTCCTAGTCCTCCCTTAAAACCGAATTGTGTTGACCCGCTAAGTTCTTCTAGTATCTTGTACATTCTTGAGTGTAATATCCTAAGGAAGAGTTTCAGCAGGTGACTCATTAAACTGATTAAGCGGTGTTCATTGCATTTTGTGGCATTAGCTGTTTTTGGGATCATCACAAAGGATGACTGCAGCCATTCTCGCGAAATGTAACCAGTATCATAAATTCTATTGAACAGCTTTACCAAGATTTCGATATTCTCCTCGTCTAGTAGTTTTATTGCTTCTATATTAATTTCATCTGGACCTGTTACTTTATGCATCTTTGTGGTTCTAACTGCATATTCTATTTCACTTCGCATTATTGATGGCCCTGATAAGATTTTGGAAGGAAGAAGTTTGCGCGTTGGTTGCGTTGGTCTTTCGTCATTAAAAAGTCTTTCTGCGTATTCTTTTCACGCCATTGCTATCTCCTCTTCTGACTCTATGTATTCGTTTCTGTCGTTGCGTATTCGTGTTCTGTGGTGGCTTTTGTGTATATTCGATATTTCTTTGATCTTCTTATGTAGTCCAAAACTATCTCCTTTTTCCTGCAATTGTTCTATTTCGTTGCACCTTTCCACTATACAACGTTCTTTTGCTTTCTTAACCTTCTGGCGAATTTCTTTGTGTATCTGTTTGTATTTGTCTTGATTACGTTGTTGTTTATGTTGCCTTCGCTTTTCCATTAGATCCATAATTTCGTCCGTCATCCATTCGTTATGCTTTTTTTTTCTGATCTGTGTTTTAACTTCCCTGTTTACTGCCAGAATCGTTCCTTTAATATCATTGACCATCTCTTCGATATCATCATTTTGTTCTATTATTCGCATTCTTTCATTAAATTGATTTGCATAACTCTTCTTCAGATTTTCGTCTCTCATCAGTTCTCTTGTATTTATAGGCGTGCTGGTGTTTGTATTTGTTCTCTTAATTTTTGCTAGTTTTAACCTCACATCTGCTATTAGCGGATTATCAACATATATATTGCAAATATCAACATACGATTTCTTAATATTATTCTGAAGCTTTTTTATTGTGGCATATTAAAGTAATTACTATTTAAATGTTTAAATTTACTAATGTTTGTATTTTGAGAACGATTTCCGAAGTGGAAATTGAAACATCAATAAACTTTGATGCATTAAATTATGGAGTGAAGGATTTAGAAGAGCGAATCGAGAGGTTTGGAGAAGGAGCATGCCTTAGACCGGGAGGATTGGCGGAGGAGAACGGGAATACGGCAATAGCCGTCTCCAAAATGTATTGTATTTACAAGTTGGATTAATGTCAAACGTCAATAAACTAATTTTAACCTTTAATTGTGGCTTATTCCATTTTAAATAGTAATTACATCAACATACGACTCAAAATAATTCATAAGAAAATGAGGCCCAAGATAGATATAAGACTACTAAAAGAAAATGACACTTAGAAAAAAGTAAAAGCAGAGATTAATAAGAATTTGGCGAAAATAGTTGAACACACTACTAGAGGCATAGAAGAACAGTGGAACGAAATGAAGAAATAAGGACTCGATGGTAAGGATATAAGACTGATCTTAAACTCATATCGTCAACAAAAAGCTACAGTACGATTAGAAAATTAACTTTCCGATATCTTCACAGTCGAAAAAGGAGTTAGACAGGGTTGCGTATTATCACCGGCATTACTTAACGTATACTCTGAAAACATCTTTAGAGAGGACTTGGACGAATCCGAAGATGGGATTGCTGTAAGTGGCCAACTTATACAGAATATTAGATATGCAGATGATACAGTGTTGCTGGCAGATAGTGCGCAGAGGCTTCAAAGGATGATTAATAAGAACACCAACATAAACGCTCAAATTACAATAGGGCGATACACCGTTAGAAAGAGTGGAAAAAATATGCTATTTTGGCTGCAATACTAAGGATACTTGGGATCACAGCTACGAAATAAAAACTCGTATTGAAAAAGCCAGAAGCACTTTCAACAGCCTTAGGAAGATTCTCTGCAACTTATCTTTAGATATCAATATACGCATAAGAATTCTTGGATGTTACGTCATTCGTGTCCTCCTCCATGCAGTAGAAAGCTGGAGCTTTACAGAAGATGCCTTAAAAAGATTAGAGGCATTTGAAATATGGTGCTACCGATGTATGTTGAGGGTCTTATATATACACCATACAAGTAACATACCTATTCTCCAGCGGCTAAGAAAAGACAAAGAAATTGTTAACACCATAAAAAGCAGAAAATTGGCTTACTTCGGCCACATCATGCGTAATGATAAATACCGACATCTACAGTTAATTCTGCTCTCCCTTAGGCCGGCTTTCACCATACGCTCGAGTCCCTCCACTGATGATGGTAGGGCTCGAGTCATCGCTACCTTCCATTGCGTAACACCTTTATACACGCTCCAATCATATCTACATCGCACCCGCCGGGTAGACGTATCCTTAGCAGGAGTACCGTCCACTGTGAAGGCGATGTACCTATGGTTGGTACCAGTGTACTCCGCCAAGACCGCTCAGTCACTTACGTGCTGAGCGACCTCGTGAGAGCCACAGGCGTCAATGTGCGTACCAGAACCGCCTCACACAAACGTGGGCTTCTGGCCGATGTTTAATACCACCAGATCCAGGGCCCCCAGGCAGTCTATCCACATCTCTCGGCTGCGATACCGCAAATCTAGAAATGTACGTTGAACAACAGCCCCTGGCCCATATAAAGTTGATACGAGCAATATTTCCCTCGTTCCTTGCCTCTGCAGTCCTATATATGGTTCTCACAGAAATGTAACAATGGACAAATTTTTAACGAGCTTCAGCTTGGCCGATCTTCTTTTGAACGAACAAAAGAGAGCTTCCACTTCCAGAAAAAACAAGTATGTTTGTGTCGAATATACTCAGAAAAAACAGAAACGTTATTTTACTCTCAACAATGCACCACGACCATTTGCTAGACGAATTAACGGGCAAACCAGAAATCATCATTGATTATAATAAATTCAAAGCCATGCCTACAAATGCATTTGCTCTGACTGACTACAGGATGGTATTTCTGAAGACAGCAACGAAGATTTACTTATTTCCGTTCATTCTAGTATACTTTGCGCATCTTAAACGTTTGTTTTTTATTTAGTCTTTATTTTATTTCTTAGAAATAGTTGTTTTGTATTTGTTTAATTTAGGTTTTTGTGTTTTATAGTACTCATGTGAAAAAGATAATAATCTGTTAATTTTATTTTCAAAGCATGAGTTTAAATACAAGTTATAATAAATTTGTGTGCAAAGTTTGTGACGGGTAGCTCTTTCGAGGCGACAGACTCAGTAAAACACAGGTTAAAATAAAAATAAATCTATTAATTCTAACGTATGAACAAAAAAATTAAATATATTCTATACCCCCGCCTGAATCCCGCGAGAGTGAATTCCCCAGCGTACGTCTGTAAAAGAAAAATTATTATTTTTCCAGCGGAAGCGCCAAATGCTCTCGCAATCAAAATATTCGATTGTGCAGATCCACGTTATACTCTGAGTCAGAGTTGACGGTAACGTTCAATCCACTATACCCGCGAGTTCTGCTTGATTAAGGACAGAGCATAATCCTTACTGCGGAAGTCTTTCTGTCTGGGTTGGCTCGCAGATTCAATGCACTAGCGTGCCAGGGAGCCTAGAGCGTTAACCACAAGACTCATTTAACTCCGGCAGCCGCCCGTTTTAAATAGCCGCTCCGGACCCCACCTCGTCGTCTTGTCGTGGAAATGGATGCGTGATTATCGACACTCCTACGATTCTAACTGTTGAACGCTGTTGCTGTAGGACGTTCAGCACATCGTTACAAGTTTTTTTTGTTTATTTTAATTATATATTTAAAGAATTGACAAGTTCTCAGACCGTTTTTCCGAAAATATTTGTTTTTTGGACCTTTTCTAGATTTGCGGACGGCTAGTCCTACGTTAAATTTTGTGTACCATCATATCACGTTAACCCTGAAAAGTGAATTAGGAAGTATAGAAAATAGCTGGTTTATTAATTAAAGAATAAATAATGAAATAAATGTTCTTCTACATATTTCTTTGTTTAGGTTAAAATACTAAAAGTACTTAAAAGAGCTTCTCGTTCTTTTTATCTGCTTCCTCGTTCTCCATATTCGATTAAATGTCTTGGTAAATTAATTACTTTGGGTTGTAAACATCACATCAGTTTCTAATTCGATACTTCTGTATCTCTTAAGACAATGTTTGATTGATTTATTGCTCTCTAATTAAATAAGAATTTGCATAATAAATATGCAAGAATGCTGCTACTGGTTTTAGTTAATTAATACAATATATCACCCGTTCTTCTATTTTTCAGAGCTGTTGCTTAATATAAAGGCGTGTCAGAGAATGACGGTTGAATTTTGAATGTTTTAAAGAATATTTCTGTTGCGAGGTGTTATAAATGGACATTGCATGGAATAAATTCTCTCCGCTGGGATAAATTTATTGCATAAAATATTGCATGTTTTAAAGTTGTTCCAATAAATCGCGCTAAATATTTTCAAAATAAATCGAATATGTTTATAGATCAATCAAGTTAGTAAAAAATAAATCTTTTTTCATCACAACCGTATAAACTGGTTTGAGAGTTAAAGTGTGTAGTATGAGATATTATAAACAGACTTTCATCTAGGGATTAATAAATTTTTCAGTGAAAATATTTTTAACCCTTTAAGCCACACGAAAAAAATTCTGGAATGGAGACCTAGACACGATGCTTGCGAAGAAGGTGGTCAGATGACATCAAGCGCATTCATCACAACTGGATTCAGGGTGCTCAAGATAGAATGCATCGGAATTATTTACGGGAGGCCTATGTCCAGCAGTGGACTTAAAACGGCTGATGATGCAGCTGCAAGTTTATATGATAAACTTTTTTCAAATTTTTTTCAGATAATAGTTTGGAATACTATAGTTAGTACATCAGTTACTAGATTTTGAATATATTTTTGTTTTTTCTATGAAAAAAATGCCAGTCAACCGTTGTACCAGAGTTTAATCAAGGAATAATTTTCATGCTAGTTTCTCTGGTACATAGGGTGTACCAAATAATAAAAAGTGTATCACTAATAGGTATAGGACTTTAAATAATACAAAAATACTGCACAATATTGTAATAAACAAACAAAAATATAATAATAAAAATATCCCGTTTTTGAGCACTGCTGGCATCGTCTTCGCTTAGTTTTCTGCGGCAAATGACCAACATTTTGAAAATACTCTCAAAGAATAGGAAAGCAACCGGTCCAGATGAAATTCCAAGTGAAACTGCTCGACGACAAGGGCAAACATTCTATTCTAAGCCTCTTTAATAAAATATACGAAACAGGACATATACCAACAGACTGGCTACTCAACATTTGTAATGATACCGAAAAAAATAAATGCCAAACAGCGTGGCGATCATCATAAAATGATAAAGCAAACAACTACTGACTTTCCTTTTGGAAAACAATCTCTATCAAATGAATAGCTTCTTTAAAAAGAAAAAACACAGAAGATGGACATGGGAAAGTCCTGATGGAAAAACAAGGAACGAAATCGACTATTTCTTAACAAACAAAAAAGAATTATTTAAAGACGTAAATGTGCTAAACCAGTTCAGTACAAGCAGTGATCATAGGTTAGTAAGAGCTAAAATAACGATATCAACTGAAAAAAAAAGACTCAAAATGATAAATAAGAAACAACCAAAGAAATGGACAAAACCAACTAACATTCAGGAGTTCGAAAAATATATTGGTAATTCAATGAAAGATACAACAACAGCAGACATCAATATATTGAACAAACAAATAGTCAACACACTGCAACAGGCTCAAACTAAATATTGTCGGACAAGCAAAAAAGATGAAAAACTGAGTCAACCCACGAAAACCCTTATAGAACTAAAGCGACAAATGAAAGGAGAAAACACTACAAGCAAATAAGCGATAAATCAAACAAATAAGACGATTACAAAGGCAACAAGAAAAGACATAAGAAACTACAATGTAGAAAAAATAAAACAGGCAATAGAGCAGAATAAGAACATGAAAGTTTTGAAGAGGAGCGTACAAAAGGGGAAAATAGAAATTAACAAACTGAGAAACAGAACTGGAGTAGAAACAATGAACAGAGATGAAGTATTAAGAATAGTCGAAGAGTTCTACACAGAGTTATATAGATCAAGAAAAAAAGATAACAATACGGAACCTCCAATTACACTAAAAACTGGGGTATTAAACCAAGGATCAGATTTAATGCCCGATATAACAAAATCAGAAATCAAAGAAACCCTGAAGAAAATGAAAAATAATCGAACCCTGGGTGAAGATGGAATAGTATCAGAAGCACTAAAAATTGGAGGGGATGTATTACTTGAAAAAATTAAACAATTTTTCAATATCTGCCTTCACAGCGCCAATATTCCAACAGACTGGAACAACGGTACTATGATTATATTACACAAAGCAGGAGACAAAGCAAATTTAGAGAATTACAGACCGATTAGCCTCCTCAGCCATATATATAAGTTGTTTACACGAATACTAGTTAAGAGAATGGAAAGAAAATTAGAGACTTATCAACCAAGGGAACAGGCAGGATTCCGAAAAAGTTACGGAACAAATGACCATCTAGAAAGTACAAAAACCCTAATAGAGAAAGCAGTGGAATACAATAAACCTCTAGTTCTAATATTTATCGATTTTCACAAAGCCTTTGACACAGTTGAGCTAAGCAAAATATTACAGGCGCTTAAAGAATGCAGGCTAGATTATAGATATACTAAATTATTATACAAAATATACCTGCAGGCAACAACCACTGTCAGATTACATAGTAACAGTAATCGCATAAAAATAGAACGGGGGGTTAGACAAGGAGACCCAATGTCACCTAAACTTTTTAATACGGTGCTAGAACATGCTTTTAAGAATTTGGATTGGATGACAAAGGGAATAAAAATAGATGGAGAATATCTAAACAACTTACGTTTCGCCGATGATATACTTATAATAGCTGAAGATCTAGGTATGGCAAGAGAGATGGTACAGGAACTCGTTGTGGCTACAGAAAGTGTAGGTTTAAATATAAATATCTCGAAAACAAAAATCATGACCAATTTGGTACCCAACCAGAACATCAGTATTGGTGGGAAAGAAATAGAACTCGTAGATAGATATAAATACCTGGGACATGAAATTATGATTGGCAGGGATAACCAGACTCATGAACTGAAGAGAAGAATCGGCCTTGGGTGGGCAGCATTTAGAAAACTGAGAGAAACTTTTAAAAGTGAGCTGCCCACATGCCTAAAGGGAAAGGTATTTGATCAGTGCGTCCTCCCAGTCTTGACGTACGGAGCAGAAACACTTACCTTAACAAAAGCAGCAGCTACCAAACTGAGAGTCACGCAGAGAAGAATGGAGCGGTCCATGTTAGGAATAACTCTGCGAGACAAAATAACCAACGAAGACATCAGGAGAAGAACCGGAGTGACTGACATCATCGAGAAGATAGCCAGACTAAAATGGAGATGGGCAGGACACATAGCCAGAATGACAGATGGGCGATGGACAAAGAGGTTATTGGAATGGAGGCCAAGGGAAGACAAGAAAAGCGTCGGAAACACCTTCAAGATGGACTGACGATTTAAGAAGACACTATTTTACACTTCACTCAGAAAAAAATATATCGAAAAAAACGAGGGAGCACCAAGAACAACTAACCCGGTAAAATACTGACTTCCAATAATTTATACTAAAACTGGCGCGAAATTCAAATAGAATTCAAAATTATTAAGGATAGCCGAATGTTCCCTATAGCCGAATGTAGACTTCTTCCCCTATTTTTTCCCTATTCTACAATTATTTTTAATTTATTTACATTGTAAATTATCAATAAATATCTATTAGTTATTTCGTATTAAAAATTAATTTCCACAAAAAAACTTTAAAATCAATTACTACATGGCTTATAATATGATCAAGTTTAATTAAAATATTTTTTTATATTGTTGCAGGCAGTCATAAAGAAATCGAAAGTGACGTGCAAGTGTCATGGAGTGTCCGGCTCCTGTTCTCTCATTACTTGCTGGCAGCAACTGGCAACCTTCAGAGAAGTTGGTAAGTGCAATTGCCAATAACGCTTTAATGATCTCTTGGTATACCCATCGCTATAAAGATAAGATATATGTTTGTTTATTTTTTCGCAATATCAATTTTGAAAATTGCATGGGGATTATCAGCAACGAAACGGCACTTATACACAGAGACTGTATGTTTCATTATTTTACGAGGTTAAAGACACATACGATTTTTATGAAATTTATATTGCTATTGACATTAGCAGAGGTGGGCTTAATCAGAGAAGTAATAAGAATTATTCATTACCTTAAACGTTCATTAGTTCATTACTAGCGTAGGTAGAATGAATATTAAATACTATAAGTGCCGAATCCCTAAACAAACATTGAAAACAATTTGCAAAGCTAATGGAAAGCGATATTTTTGGTAAACACAAACAAATGTCGAGATTTATAAGAAAATAGCTGTATGTTGTTCGGTTCTGTAATCAGAAATAATGTTCTCCTTCTTCTACTTCTTGGAGATCTTTCGATCTGGTTAATTTCCTGAGAGGTAGATTGCCAACTATCCCTCCATCTTTTAGGTGGTCTTTTCATTCTCCATTCAAAAATGTTGTCGCTTTCAAGTTTATTAAGATTAATTAAGATAAAATAAATTAAAATCTGTGGTTACCGAAATTCGCTAAAATATACTCAAAACTTATTTCCCGTTTACAAAACGTAATAAAATGTAGAAGACGAAAAAGAACTATGAATGTTAATGAAGTAGATGTTCAAAATGATCACCGCGAACGTCTTGGCAACATCCTAATCTCACATAAAACTGTCTTCTAACATTATTTAACATAACAGGCGTGATCGACCTAGTCGCAAGCGTTATTCGTTCTTTTAAGTTATTTAAATCAGAAGGTTTCGTTTTGTACACATGGCTCTTCACATATCCCCATAAAAAGAAATCTAATAATGTAAGATCAGGTGATCGCGCTGGCCATTCAATCGATCCTCACCTCCCTATCCACCGATTGGGAAATATTGTATCGAGGTACTGCCGGACATTAAGTTGGTAATGTGTTGGTGCTCCATCCTGCTGAAACCATATCGTATTCGCTGGAACTTGAGGGTTTCCTGGAGCAGGATATAAATTTGCCAACGTTGGAATGACATCATTTTGAAGTAGTGCCAAATAATTGTTGTCATTCAAGTTGCCCTCAATGAAAAAGGGACCAATGATATTGTTTCCTACAATTCCTGCCCAAACATCAACCTTTTGAGGGTATTGAGTGTGTTCTTCTCTCATCCAGTGAGGATTTTCCGTGGCCCAGTAGCGGCAATTTTGCCGATTAGCATGACCGTTAAGTGAAAAAGTACACTCATCAGAAAACATAACGTCTTCTAATTGGATAATATTGTTATCCAACATGTCCATCATTTGCTCACAAAAAAAGTTCTCCTATCAAAATCGTCTTCCATGAGCTCCTGAGTAGGTATCATCTTAGGGATGCAATTTATTTTCTTTTAATACTACTCTTTTACTATCGATGTATAGCTAGCATTGAATGTAGTGGATGCCTGTCTACTCGATGTATGTGGATTTTCCTGAAACTCAAGCAACACATCTAATTTGAGTTCATCACTCAGTGCATTGGCAGCTGCTTTTTTTATCTGCCTTACATGACCAAACTCGCGAAACTGATTCTCTATTTTACTTATTGTTTCTTGGGATATAGGCGGTAAATTAGGAAATTTCTCATGAAATAGGCGAGTTACTTCCTGTTGTGTTCGGGTGTTATCTCCGTAACTAATCATTTGTAAAACTTTTATTTTATGCATTTCCGTTAATCTAACCATTTTTCAGAATTGCATTGAACGAACTTTTTACATTAATTAAAATAGTGACAACTTAAATAAAACAATTTACTAATGCGCGTTAAAGTAACGTTGCCACGGAAATTCTTTAAAGTTTTTTAATGGTTACCATCTAAAAACCACATTGCTATGGTTTTTGTTCACTTTCTCATTATCAAGACCTAAACGGGAAATAAGTTTTGAGTATATTTTAGCGAATTTCGGTAACCACATATTTTAATTTATTTTATCCTAATTAATCTTAATAAACTTGAAAGCGACAACATTTTTGAATGAAGAATGAAAACACCTTTGAAACGATATATCACAAGCCTATACTTCCTATTTTAAAAATTGGGGTTCTGTCATTTTAAGGGGGTTGAAGGTAGGGGTTGCATTTTCACGTTAAAGAATGTCAAGTTATAATTTAAATTTGACGTGTTTCGGGATTTTTTATAAATATGTACAGTAACCTAAATAATGAATTTATTCCATTTGGCTTTTACACACTGTATACTAATGACAGGAGGAACTTTTTGTACGAGGAACTTTTTGTTCCTCGTACATATTAGAATCTCGACAAAGGCAAAGGTTTCCTGTCAAAACGTTGATTTCAATGGACAATAAAATCTAGTTCCAAAGTTAATATTACTTATTGAACCAAAACTTATTTTATATTATAGTTATTATAAATATATATAATAACTAAGTATAATATAAAAATTATGCCCAGGCAGTAGAGAAATTTAGAAAATAAACAAACAGTGAGGATATCGTAGATTTCAGCATTTCCACGCTATGTCAACAGTGTCAATCTCAACAATCGTCATTAAATCACCGAAGTCAGACAAGTCACAAATGTCTCATGTAAAGAGAATGAACAACGTACATGCAAAATACGATGACTTCGTGTGAGGCCTAAACAAATTATTGTCGGAGACAGTTTACGAATCCATCCAACCAACTATTTACTCAATGCGAGCCATTCTTCAGGTACGCACGGAAAGACGTGGTCGATTGCGATGGTTTATGTTAATCAAATTTGATCCTGTACCAGCATTGCGTTTAAACGTATAATTGTTACTTGTAGCAGGTTTCTAAAGTTGGTTGGTATTTTTGTGAGATATTTAAGTGTCAAGATTGTAATTTGCTTTTAGCTCGCAAGAGAAAATATAGCAAAAACTTTAAGATACCGCTGTGTTATACACTGCTAGATAAAAAGATATTTTATATAAATCGCATGAAAAATTCTTCATTTTTTACTTGTTATAGATCTGACGATCTATTAATTTCGTTGCTGTTGTATTTCTTGAGAGGTGAATACCTGCCAGCTATTTCTTTGGTGGTCTCTTCGATAGTCGCCCGTCAGCTTTTTTTCCTTCTAGCGCAATTCTTGGTAGTCGGCGCTTCTCTATAGTTTTTACATAACTATGCCGTTTTCTTCATCTTTGTCCTGTCACTACGTCTGTTTTGTTAAATTTTATAGAAGATCCTGGTACACTGCGTAAAACAAAAACGGAAAGGATTGTCAACTAGGGAGATTTGATTTCCATAGTTTTTTTATTTAAGTAAAAAACAATGTAATGTAATGCATTGATCGAACCGTAGAATCACCCTTCCTGCCCCTGTAATGCACCGAACTGTTTTTATAAGGCATCCTCTTCCCTAAATTGCGTTAAGTCCTACTTGAACGACTCTTTGTTATTTTTCCCTGTTTCCTTTTTCTTCCTTTATATCTATTCTTTCTTGTGTTTCTCATCTCTACGAATGACCTTGCTCATAATCTACCACTAGTGAGCAACTGTGTCTCATAGTGTCTTACTATCAATTCTTTAAAGTGTTTTCATTTCTGCTGTTTCGAACATTCCTTTTGTTCTCTCTGTCAGGTCGTGTTTCTGTCGCATATGTCATTATTGGTCTGATGACTGTTTTGTAAATTCTGTCTTTCGTTTTTTCCCGATATTTTTATTTCTTCATATTGTTTCATTTAGGCAGCCTGTGGCTCTGTTTGCTCTATTCACTTGATCGTCCATTTCAGTTTCGAGCTTTCCGTAGCTAGATAATGTGATGCCAAGATATTTAAACTCCATCACTTGTTCTATTATCTGACCTTTCAGCTACAATTTACATCTTAGTAAATTTGCTGTTATAACCATGCATTTTGCCTTTATTGGGGAAATTAACATGTTAAATTTTCTAGCGATTATATTAAATTAAATTGGTGCAGCATACATTGTAAATCATCTTCACTTTGAGAGAGTAGTATTGCGTCGTCTGCATAGCAGATTATTTTAAGTTGTTTTTCTCCCATTTGGTATCCTTTTTTAGTTCTTACCTTTTTATTATTATATCTATAATCAGGGCCTTGATTCTAATTGAGATTTCGATTCAAAACATGTCGAAATTAATATGGCGACGTCGAAATGCAACTTTGCGAGCCTTGTGGATTTCAGCTGAACTAACCAAACGACGTCACTAATTTTCGATTTATCGAAATTAATTTCAACTTCAAGAAAGTGGTTGAAATTTCATTTCGAGTCGAAATTAATCTGACATGACTGGCTGGACTGGTAGAAGTGAACTTTTTTTTTACGGACATTTGCTGGTTTTGGAGGAATTAGAGAGGATAGATATCCGACGTTCACAACGGAGGATAAGAAGAATGTTACGGGATATTCAAAATTCTTATTCACTAGGTGATGCTCAATTTATGCAGCAATTCCGGCTTAATAAACAAGCTGCAAATTATTTGATAAGGGTATTAGAACCATATTTGGAGGAGGGTGTTTATGCCTCTAGGATACCCAAAATGTTTAGGGTTAGTATTACTAAGCTGCAGTAAATTTAAAAATATATTAGAATATAACCACTAAGTCAAATCTTAGTGGTTATAACTTAAGGATCTCCCACATCGCCTTTTTTCTTTCCTTGCCATCATAGTCAAGGAGTTTGCCCTTAGCAAAATCAGCATGGTCCTTCAAAAAAGCCACCATGATTTCCTTTTGCTCCACAGACAATTTAGTGCCACGATCACCGACAGCCTTTCCGTCCATTTTCTTTCAATTCAAAATATAATTAAAAATGGCCACTATATGATTTAACAACTCAAACAAGAAAAAACAGACGTTCACGTAACGCAAACAAAACAAACATTCAACAAGAGTTGTGCAGCGTGCAGCCAATAAACAAGAGAGCCAACCCAAATTTTCATCAGTGTCAAAATGATAAAGTAAATATCCCCAGTTTTAACTATAATCGAAATGAATGAGAATCGCTAGCGATTGCGACTGTCATGGCGTAGTCGCTTTTAAATTTAGACATCAAAAGGAAATAGAATCAGGGCCCAGGTTGAACAATAGAGGACTCAGGGAATCTTTCTGTCTTATCACATTGCTATCTTCAATATGGTCGGTTAGTTCTTCTTCTACTTTTACTTTTATTGTGTTGTTTTGGTAGATATTTTCGATCGTTTTGATTATTCCTACAGGTATCTCTCTTGCGTACAATAAGTGGATAACGTCTTTTAATTTTACCCGGTAAAATGCCTTCTTAAATTTAACCTGTCAACAAATTTGACAATGGTCTTGATCTTGTATAAGAAGAAAGCATATTCTGAATGAATTCTCAGAGGTGATGTTGTACTCTCTTATTAATATCAAATTCTGATTACTGAGCAACATTATATTGCTAAGTTTGCTTCACATTTTTTTTTCATTTAGTAAGATGAGAGGGTCTTCTTTGATTTTTTTTTTCGAAGGATGGATCCAGATTTTGGGTAATCCAACATCCAAGGTATTTGAATCTCTGAACTCTCTGCAGCGGTTGTTGGATTAATATCAGTTGGGTTGCGCCGATATCCACTTTACTGGTCACCATGTATTCAGATTTATCGATATTTATCGACAGTCCCCAATTTGTGCATTCCATGTCAACTCTATTGATTATCTCCTGCAGATCGTCGATGTTTTCAGCTAGAATCACAGTATCGTCGGCGTACCGTATATTGTTAATTATTTCTCCTCCTATGATAATTCCTTTTTGATCTTTTAAAGCTTCCCTAAATAGATTCTCAGAATACACGTTAAAGAGGGTGGGAGACAGTACACAGACCTGTCTTACACCTCGTTCAATACTGATTGGCTTTGATTCTCTGTTGTTGGTATTAATAATGGCTGTTTGGTTCCAGTAAAGTTTGGCAATAAGTTTGATGTCTTTCTCATCTAGTTGGATGCTCTGCAAGGCGGTAATTAGTCTGGTATGCTGAACGCGATCAAATGCCTTTTCAAAATAAATGAAGCACATATATACGGGTTTTCTTACCTCCTAACATCGTTGAAGGAGTGTTTGCATAGAAAATAGTGCTTCTCTAGTTCCAAGGCATCTCCGGAACCCGAACTGCTCTTGACTAATTATTTCTTTGCACTTGTTGTTAATTCGGTTTAGAAGAATATGCAACAGTATTTTAACGGCATGGCTCATTAAACTAATGAGTCTACAATCGCTACATTTCTTAACGTTTGGTTTCTTAGGTAGAGGAATAAAGATCGATTTTAACCAGTCCGATGGAATTTCACTGGTATCATATATATTTGATTTAAAAGTACAGTGAGTTCTTTTATATTGTCATTTGAGAGTAATTTTAGCCATTCGCTGTATATCGCTTAGCTAACATTAGTTATTATTAAAAATAAGGAAGTTACTTGCAAAAAGTATCATTTTTTTTTAAGAAACAAGTATGGAATGCAAAATAACAACTGGTCCTCAATATATACTGGTTCTTAATAAAAAATTACTGTAATAGATATACTAGTTTTTTCAACTTACGAGTTGAAATACCTATTAAGCCCCAAGAGCTTTTTAATATTAGTTGCAGAAGATATCTGGAATTATCTTAAGATATTTTTATTTCTGTCCCATCTGTATTACTAATATATAATCATAATAATCTAAATAAGCAGCAAATATAATAAAATGTTGTATTCTGCAACCTATTTGCAATAAATTTTAATACAAATGGGAATTATCTTTATTATATTTATCAGAAATTTATACCTATAGAGCTGGAGATATACAGCAATGGATACAAAACAGAATGTCAGTAGCGTATCATCATATTTTTAAAATATATTATGTTTTTGTTGTTAGTTCAATGTGTATAGAAGCTGATAAGATAGTTCAAAAACTGGCTAATGATCATAATGAAAATTTTATTAATAATTTTAATAGTTCAGGAGTAAAATACAAACGAAATTGCCTCTTAGTGGTTCAGTGGGGAAAGGGTACTAATTTATTTATTTAGTTTTGTATTTATAGTACATTACAAAGAGTAAAAAATAATAATTAATTTTTACAAACATATAGTTGATGAATATAACGAATGGACTCTTTGGTCGCAACTAAGAAATCGGACAGATTGCCACTATATGTTCTGATCAGGCATTCCTCCACTAGATTTTTAACGGTTTGTCTTTCAGCACCACTTCAGCATCCCTATTAGGGATGTTCACTAATTTTTAAATATTATTAAATTCAATAGGTTATAACATATAAAAAAACATAGCAAACATAAAATTGTTTAAAAATATATATTTCTTAAGATAAATCAATTCTTAATTTCAATTCTGATGGAGGCTAGAAAAACGGCTCCTCGTAGCGAGGCTACGGTGTGTGGCGTCAGCAGTCGTATCGACATATTGTTTTGTATACGTATTTACGAAGCGTGACCAGTTCTTTAAGTATTTAATCATTGATAATGAAGCCAAATAAGTGGTGTTTTGTTCCTGGGTGTCTAAATACATCTAAAAACAATTCTGAGAAGATTTTTATTACAGTTCCAAACAATTTAACACCATATTCACTTAACTAGTGAATCACTCACCTAACTAATTTTTCTAACTTGCATAATAACTGCCTTTTCTAGTTTTTCCCTCTCTTTGTAGCAAACACTACTTATTTGGCTTTATTATCACTGTATAAATACTTAAAGAACTGGTTACACTTCGTAAATACGTATACACAACAAGTTGTCGATACGACTGCTGACGTCACACACCGTAGCCTCGCTGCGAGGAGCCGTTTTTCTAGCCTCCATCAAAATTAAAATTAAGAATTGATTTATCTTAAAAAATATATATTTTGAAACAATTTCATGTTTGCTATATTTTTATATATTTTATAATCTATTGAATTTAATTGAATTTAACTAGATTTAAAAATTAGTGAACATCCCTATTCTAGTTTGAAGAAGGTATTTTGCCCCACTTAAAAAGTGAGTCGAAGCACCTGCCACAATTTGTTCTGATTCTGTTCAGTGTGATCTGCTTGTACCGTCTTGGTTGGCTAGCTTGTGATACATGGCATATTCCGGGTGTCAGGTGGTACATTCTTCTTTCAATCTTCTTGCCAACGGTTAGTTATCTTGAAGTTCCTTTCAATTAGACTTCTTGCAGAACCTAGAGGGTTGTTTCGTGAACAACTGACTGCATTTTCGACAAAATACAAAAATATTCTACGAAAGTTGCACTCTTCACCTCTAAAACCGCTTTACCTTTTTGCCGTCGAGTTTATACTACATTTGGATACATTTTGATACAATTCCAAAATATCAAGAAGGATGTAATTTAAATTAGAATTCAAAGACAGATTAGTAAGTTTTTCTACGAAACTTTTAGAATCTGTAAATATGACATATTTATTCCCTTCTTGTTCTAAACACAGTTTAATTGCTACTTTTATGGCAATAAGCTCTGTACTGAAAATTGACAACATATCTGACAGTTTGTATATTAGCTTATATTAGCTTAATATTTTTGGAGGGATAATAAACTACACAGTCAACTCCATGTTCCGATTTCGATCCATCAGTATAAACTTTTTCATACTCAGAATGACGGTATTAGATCTTTGTTCTGATACAGTGCAGCAACAACCGCTGATACGTATTTCGACCTTCTTAGGTCTCTTCAGAACGGTATAGTCACTGCTCTGAACCAAAACAAAAATCTCTCCCGTCCTGGCGTAGATGGCGTAGTTACGTCCGTATATAGTTATTTTAATAACTATTGTCTAGGACGGGAGAGATTTTTGTTTTGGTTCAGAGCAGTGACTATACCGTTCTGAAGAGACCTAAGAAGGTCGAAATACGTATCAGCGGTTGTTGCTGCACTGTATCAGAACAAAGATCTAATACCGTCATTATGTTTTGTTATTTACTTCGTTGGAAGTACGAGAAACTGAATTCACTACGAATTTTGACTAAGATAAACGGCTTGTGGAATGCAATTTTAGATTCCCTTGCCGAGTAATTCATCCAGCTGTTTGTTTCGCAAATTTTAGGAAACACAGTGGTTAAGATTTGAATTCGGTTTCGCTAAGTAGAAATCGTTTGATTTCTCTTTTTGTTTTTCATACTCCTTCCATTTTACTGTACAATCCCGATAATATTCTTTTGGTATAATGTGATTGTTTTGATACATATAATTAACATTAATATGGGTCTTAACTTAAGAAAGAAACATTTCATAGGAATAATTACATAAAGGAATTCCGTTGAATTGATAAAGTTATTCATATCTGTGTGCATTGGTATTTTTTTATTTTGCTTTAACCACTTAGGGTAATTACCACAAGAAAATACGAGAAGTGATAAAGACATACATAAACAGCATGGCTGCTGCTATTTGACTTTATCGAAGGCCTTTCTGTAATCCACAAAGCACATAAGCATAGGAGTATTGAATTCACAAGATTTTTCGATTAGCTGTCTGACATTAAGGATGTGTTCTCTTGTGCCTTTTCCTGGGACAAATCCCGCTTGTTCCTCTGATACCTGAGGCAATAGAAAAGCTTTTAGTCTTTCATGTATTACATCAAGTAGAACCTTGCTTGCATGGCATATTAGGGTTACCGTTCTGTAGTTGCTGCAATCTAGCGAAGTTCCTTTTTTTAATATAGTGATGAAAGTGGATGTAGTACAGTCGTTGGGCCACTCTCCGGTTTCCCAAATCTTTTTGCAGATCATATGCATAACATTTACTCCAACATTTCCAGTCTCTTTTAAAACTTCTGCGGTAATCTGATTTGCGGCAGGAGATTTTCTATTTTTCAACTTTTTGATTGCCTTTTCTACCTCTGACTTTAGAAGGTTTGGTTCTCTCTCTGCAGTGAATTCATCGTGATTTGCATTCTGGGGATCAACTGGATATAGACTTTGACAATATTTTCTCCATACCTCCGCAATCCCTTTCTAGTCATTTATAATATGTTGGTTTTGATCCAATATTGTTTGTGTGATTGGTTTGGTAAACCAACCCATCACATTTTTTATATAATATGTATAATTTTACATTGTCATATGCCCATTTTATGTCTAAAAATAAAGCTGATGTTCACTGGTTATTGGAAAGTGATAATTAAATATCTGTAACAATATTGGCCAGGTTTTCATATGTCGACTTTTTTTTTCGAAATCCGAATTTAGAACTATGAATAAGATTATTAGATTCCAGAAGAAATTCTAGTCGTGATTTTATCATTCTTTCGTATGTTTTTAAAACACATGGTTGTTAAGATTTAGCCATATATGACGATGCTTGATTTTTTGGTTTTCCTGACTTAAGTACCTATGGGAACTAATATGTAGTTTTTCCATTGTGAAGGTATATCGACTTCATTTAATCAAATATGGTTCAGTAGATTTAGAAGCAAAATTTTTCGTTTACAACGTTTTTCGACGTCTTCCGATTTCCAATCTCCATCTCATTCTATCGTTCCATAGATCGTTCTCCAGTTCTCTTTCTGATTTCTTTATCAACTCCTTCTCTCCAACTTCTTCTAGGCCTTCCTGGTCTCCGCCTACCTCTTGGTTGCCATTCAAGAATTTGTCTTGGTATTCCATTCTCCAGCATTCTCCTTACGTGTCCGTATCATCTGAGTTGTGTCGTTTTGATGTCATCAACAATATTATGTGTAACCCCCATGATTTCTCGGACTCTCTCGTTTGTTATTCTGTCGCGCCTGGAGATTCCCGCCGAGCGGCGCCAGAAGTCCATTTCTGTTGCTCTAAACATTTTCTCTGTTCTGTCTTTTAGGGGCCACACTTCGCATCCATATGTTGTGATACTTTTTATTATGGTGTTGTATATTCTTCTTTTATTTTCTTTAGAGATGTTTTTATCCCACAGTACGCTGTTCAGTGAAGCTATGCCTTTCCTTCCCTGTGTATTTCGTTCCTTAATGGCTGTATCTAATTTTCCGTCCTGAGTGATCTTTACTCCTAGGTATTTGTAGTCATCACATAGTTTGATCTCTTGATTTTCCTCTACGAGAAGGTTATGTTGATCTCCTCCGATACTCATGTACTCAGTTTTTTCCATATTCACTTTCAAAGCCCACTCTGTAAACTCTTCTAATAGTTTTCGCGTCATGTAACTAAGGTCTTCAGAGTCCTGTGCGATGATGACCTGGTCATCCGCAAAGCACAGAGTGTACAAAGTTAAGTCTATTAGTGGTATGCCCATATTCGTACATTTTTATTTCCATTTGTTGAGTGCTGCTTCGAGGTATATTTTGAATAATGTTGGAGATATACAGCATCCTTGTCTTAGTCCTTTAGTCACTTTGAATCCCGGTGTTATCAGATTTCCTGTTTTAATTCTTGTTGTTTGTTGGTAGTACAACGTTTTTACTGCTTCAATCAACTCTATATTTATATTTGTTTTCCCCAGTGCCTCCCATAATTTATTAAGCGGGATACTATCATATGCTTTTCTACGGTCTACGAACGTCAGATGGACTTCTTGGCCACGAGCAACTTTCTTTTCAATTATCTGAGTAATAAGACATGGTCTATTGTAGATCGACCTGCACGAAAACCAGCCTGTTCTTCGGCTTCCATATCTTGGTATTCTTCTTCTATTCGATTTTTTATTATTTTCCTATATTAGATTAACCAACATAGGATAATGCAGGTCATCATAGATATAATGATAACTGTATCGGTTACACAGCTACATGTAGACAAACGTCTTAACCATAATATGTATTACCTATAATTTAATATACAATCTCCGTAACGGAATGCTTAATTTATTTCCTAACTTGTACATTGATAGCCCTTGAAAATAACTCGATGCAAATTTATTAAATATTTACACCCTTTAATTATAACTTAGAATCTGAAACAAATTGATTTATTTACTGACGAACTCTAAGACCATTCAATGCTAAACAGTTTTGAGTCACGATTCAAATATCATTTAATTAATTATTAATATTCGTATTGGGCCGATATGTGTCATTGTTTAAGAGTAATTTTTATATAAAGCCATATTGATTCATGGGAAAATGAGTCTGAAAGTAGGACATATTGCTACGTGTACATACTAAAAAACATTACACACTGATATGCGTTTAAACATCTTAATGAGTGAAAAGGAAAAAATGCTTCAAAAATATTAATTGGTTAGATCTAATTAGTTTTTAGCGATCGTAGTTCTAATTAATGGTGACGCTAAAACAAATGAAAATGGGGAACACTTAATCGAATTCTGTAAACAGCACTCTCTGAAAATCCTAAACGGATTCTACCAACATAAAAACATACATAAGTACACCTGGGTTCAACCAACGAGAAACACAAAGTCAATTATAGATTATGTCATCACAAAACAAGAAACACACATACAAGTTGAAGACATAAGAGTATTAAGAGGACCGGAGTGCGGAACTGACCACTATATGGTAAGATCAAAATGTTACCTATAATATCGGCCTCGGCTACTAAATCAAAATGACAACTAACTAGCTCAATCAAAACCCTTGAAATCGAATCTACCTAAATACAATATTGATGCACTGCAAAACAACTCGACATCATTCTTATATAAGCTGCGACTCAGCCAAAAATTGGCAAACCTGATCTACTCCTCAGCCCAGAATACCTATAAAGAGATAATCAATAAAATCAATGAAGCAGCTTACGAAGCGCTCGGCACAATCCAAAAGAACAAAAAGAATACTCCATTGTGGTGGACAAAGGACATCGCCAATGCAGTACACAACAAGAAACAAGCATATCAAAAGTGGCTACAAACAAATGATCCAGATGATAGACGAACATATGCAACATCAAACAGAGAAGAAAAAAATTTAGTAACTAAAGCAAAAAATATTTCCTGGGAAAGTAAATGAGAAGAACTCAACAAATATATAGGGTCAACAAGATCAAGAGAAGCATGGAATACGGTAAAAAATCTGAGAACAAACAGAAAAGAAACGAGTAGAATAGATTTAATAGAAGAAAGATCTTGGATCGAACACTACTCACAACTTTTGACTGAAACTAGACCTCAATTCACGAACATCAGTACAACAACATATGAACTGTAATTCAGTGAAGACGATGAAATAACAGTACAGGAAGTCGAGAATGCAATACAAACTCTAAAAAATCGGAAGTCATGCGGACCACAAGGTATACCAAATGAATTATTAAAACATAGCCCACAAGTATTACGGGAATTACTGGCGTATGTCTTCACCTTATTCTATAATGGACACGACTTACCACCGGAGTGGACAAAAGCACATATTAACAACATCTACAAAAAAGGAGATAGAAAGAATTGTTCGAACTACAGGGGGCTAAGTGTCATAAATTCACTCTCAAGACTGTATGGAAAAATAATAAAAAACAAAATTGAAAAAGAGATGACAGATGTTGAAGAACAGAATGGCTTTCGTGCAGGCAGATCCTGTATGGACAGTATATTCTCTCTAAAGCAAGTTATCGAGAAAATATTAGCCCACAACCTTTCAACTCATATAGTCTTTATAGATCTGACAAAGGCATACGATAGTGTACCACTTTCAATGCTTTGGGTAGCAATGGAAAAACAAGGAATAAACAAAAAAAATATACAAGCAGTACAACTCTACAAAAATATAACGGCAAACATTAAAACTGGAAATAGATTAACTAGAGAAATTCCTATTAGTAAGGGCCTAAAGCAAGGCTGCTGCATAGCACCTACACTCTTCAAAATATATCTAAATGAGGCACTCTCAGTGTGGAGAAGAAAGTGCTGCAATATGGGCATCCCAATCGGTGAGGATAGATTGTACACGATACACTTCGCTGACGACCAAGCCATTCTAGCTGAAGACGAGAGTGATGTGGACTATATGCTTAGAAAACTGGAAGATGAGTATACCAAATGGGGCCTCACAATTAATATACAAAAAACTGAGTACTTAGTTGTAGGAGAAAAACCAGAAAGCCTACAAATCGAAACGGGAACTATAAAACCAAAAGACAATTTTAAATACTTGGGAGTCCAAATAACATCAAAAGCAGGAAGTAGCGAAGAAATACACTCCAGGATTGGCCAAGCAAGATCAGCTACCAGACAGCTACACGGACTATTATGGAATAAAAAAATAACAAAAGAAAATAAAAGAAGAATTTATAAAACAATAATGGAAAGTATTGGGCTGTACGGCGCCGAACTCTGAAAAATAAACCAAAGAAACAAATCAAAAATTAAGGCCATGGAAATGAACTACTGGAGATGATGTTGCCAGCTCACTAGACTTGATAGGGTAAGAAACGAAGATATTCGGAGAGAAATGGAAATCGATCTAGACATAATAGACACAATCGAAGCCAAAAGACTTAACTGGTATGGATACCTTTAGAGAATGCCTGAAAATAGATGGCCAAAAAAATAGAAGAATGGACTCCTCCAACTAGAAGAAAACGAGATAGACCAAGACGATCCTGGAGAGACGATGTTGACGATGCAATGACCGCCAGAGATCTAACAACTGAAGATTGCTTCGACAGAAAACGCTGGAAATTAGGATTCGAGAAGCGGCGCCAGCTGTAGAAGACTCGCTTGTTATATATTATATAGATATTTCATCGTTTTTTACACTTATATACGCTCTAAATAAATACCCTTTTAACTGCCTTTAAAGCAGCTTTAAACGTTGTAAGAAACTTTATTAAAAGACAAAACGCAAATGAAGAAGCATACAACTGTTTCACGTCTTTAGAAAATATATGATAGAATGATATCGGACAATTTAAAGCAGTCAAAAATGACCAATTGCAGAACCAATAGTTTATGTTATCATTGGAAATACTTTTTACACATAAATATTAACAGAATACAGATTTTTTGTTTTACGTATATCATTGACAATAAAAGTAGACAACTTTTTTTTACAAAAACGCCATTTAAACAATATTTGGCTCCTTATATTGCTCCGAATGGCTTCACTATAGGAAGTTAATGTTTTAGAAAACTATATATTCATATGTATGTACAGTATTATTGTTGTTTGATATAACGAGAAATCCAGAAATCCTTCACTTAATGGAACGCAGAAGGTTAATTAAAGGAAATAAAGATGAATATAAAAAAATGCAGGCTTAAATCAGAAGAAAAATAAGAGAAGCTAAAGAAAAAGAAGCTGTAGAGAAACATAAAGAAATAGAAAGACTACAAGCCAAGCATGACAATTTTAATGTACACAAAAAGGTAAAAGAAATAACGGGTACTTTTAAAAAGCGAACACAAATGAAATTCAAAGACACCAATGGAAAATTAATCATTGACACCCAAGAGATGAAAGACAAATGGAGAATATATTTGGAGACACTTTTTCAAGATCAAAGAACGGATTATAGGCATCCATTTTCAGAGAGGATGATGAGCCCGGACATACTTAAATCCGAGATTGAAGAAGCAATAAAACGGATGAAAAGCAGGAAAGCTGTAGGGCCTGATAATATCGAAGCTGAATTTTTAAAACTCTTGGAGGAAGAAGGAATAAATTGGATCACGGCTGTCTTCAATAAAATATACAATACAGGAATCATCCCTGATAAATGGCTAGAATCAGAATTCATAGCGATACCTAAAAAACAGGGGGCTAAAAAGTGCGAAGAATATCGAACAATCAGCCTAATGAGCCACATGTTGAAACTGTTTCTTAGAGTCATCCATGGAAGAATTTATAAGAAGTGCGAGGAACAAATATCGGATAGACAGTTCGGCTTCATTATCGCAGTGGGTACCAGAGAGGCACTTTTCGGAGTACAGGTACTGATTCAAAGATGCAGGGACGTTAACTGCGACGTATACGCGTGCTTGATCGACTATGAAAAGGCATTTGACAGAGTTCAACATCAAAAGATGATTTTAAAACATTTTAAAGAAGCAGACCTGGATGACAAAGACCTCAGAATAATTTCAGAACTCTACTGGAATCAGACCGCATACATGGAAATTATCGGAGAAGAAACAGATCACATAAAAATACTACGTGGAGTTAAACAGGAATGTATCCTATCACCGTTGATATTTAATATGTACTCAGAGAAAATTTTTAACGAGGCTTTTTACGGAATAGACGAAGGCATCCTTCTAAATGGTGAAAGAGTAAACAATGTTAGATATGCCGACGACACCATGGTGATAGCAGAGAGTTTAGAGGGACTTCAGAGGCTAATGGACAGAATAAACGAGTATAGTCAACAGTACGGACTAAACATTAATACCCACAAAACGAAACAAATGATTATCAGCAAGGAGAATATAAATGGGGCCCATCTATACATTAATGGGACGCAGATAGAGCGAGTAAAACAGTATTGCTACCTGGGAACTATTATAAACGAACAGTGGAGCAATGTACAGGAAATAAAGTGCCGCATAGGAAAGGCAAGAACGGTCTTTAACAAAATGAGCGCCATCTTCAAAAGTCACAAAATATCCCTAGATACAAAAATGAGACATTTGAGATGCTATGTTTTCTCTGTGTTCTTGTACGGGGCGGAGGCATGGACGCTTACAGACACCACTATTAAAAAACTTGAAGCATTTGAGATGTGGCTTTATAGAAGAATGCTGAGAATATCATGGACAGCAAGGATCACGAACAAGGAAGTTCTAGAAAAAATGAAGAAGGAACCAGAGATTGTGTTTACGATCAAACGCATAAAATTGCAATATCTGGGACACCATTGCACAATAATCAGCACCGTTACTCCCTGCTGCAGTCTATATTGCAAGGTAAAGTCAAAGGTAAGCGAGGACCCGGTAGAAGGAGAATATCATGGCTGCGGAATTTAAGAACATGTTTTAAGAGAACCTCAATGGAGCTGTTTCGAGCCGCAGCGAGCAAGGTCATGATTGCCAATATGATTTCCAACATCCGAAACGGATAGGAACCAGAAGAAGAAGAAGATATAACGAGATTGGCTTATAACGAGGTAATTAGTCTGCTATTTCAGTTCTCGTTATATAGGGAGTCTACTGCAATACCAATCGCACAGAATGTCTTTATTTATTCTTCAAACAATTAAAAAACCAATCTTTCCAACTTCTTATGGGACAAATATACACAAATTAGAAATGTTTAAAAAAGTTTTTAAAATTCCCGCCCATTGTGACGTCAGTGCTTAGGTAGTCCATTGGCGGAAAAATTTTTACCTAAAGTGAAATATTTTTTAACCAAAAACTATATGTGTATAAATCGACCACATTTTATCTTATTTAATGTTCTTCTATTAAATCACTAACCAGTAAAACGGCTATTTAGATATCACTTATTTAGTATTATTGGCTCCATCAAACTAGAAAGGGCTTAAATTCTCTTGCTTTAATGTTAATTTTGAACGGTACATCTTGTTAAAAGATAAGATTTCCTTTGTGTAAAAGGTTTTTACTGCCAACTATGTAATGTTGATCGTAAAACGTGGATTTTATGACAGGATTTTAGTTTTTCGTTTCGAGTTGTTTGCCGACTTGGACTCGTGTATTGTTAAAAAGGGATAAGTGTTGAGTGTTATGGAAATTAGAGGTAAATTTAGTATAAACCGTTAAAGAATTTACCTATGTGCAGCGTTTAATCTGTTAACTAGAATATTTAAGGGATTATTAAATTAATACAATATACACTGCACGTCACGAAAAAGAGGCCACCTAAAATTTTTGCCATTTTTTAATTTTTACGAATCATACCACAAAGTGATTGTCATTAGATGTTTGTGTAATGTTTAAGAATATGTTCTAAAGCAGTATGTCAAAAAATAACTTCTTCCAAAATAATGATTTTATTAAAAAAAAAAAAAATTAACATTGTACATTTTTTTTGTTTTCTTTATAAAATTACAATTAAGTCGTGATTATTAATACTGTGTATTACCACCTCTATTGTGAATTACACGATTTGGCATTGAATTGATCAAAATCTGGATGTCGTTTTGAGGAAAAGCTTCCCATTCTTCCATGAGCGCCAACCGAAGCTGCTCACGATTTATTGGAGCTGGTATTCTGTTTCTTACCCTTCGTTTGAGTTAGTCCCAAACATGTTCAATCGGTTTCAAATCTGGACTTTGAGCCGGCCAGTTCATTTTTGGCACACCGACAGTTTCCAGATATTGCGTTACCATCCTGACTAAGTGTGGCCGCGCGTTATTTGCATAGAAATAAAGTTTTCGCCGACAAACCCAGCAAAAGGCATTACATGCTCGTCTAGAATTTCGGTAATGTATCGGTGTGCATTCAACGCTACTCTATCAATAAATACGAGATCAGTACGGCCCTCAAATGAAATGCCTGCCCAAAACATTACCGAACCTCCTCCAAAAGCAAAACAAGCAGCATATCGTTCCCCACATCTTCTGTATGTTTTGATGCGACTATCTGAGCCATAAAGAACCATCCTGGACTCATCACTAAATAACACATTTTTCCAATCTTCTATCGTCCGCATGGTCTCTAGCAAACTGTAGTCGGCATTTGGTGGACAACGAGCCCTTAGACCAAATTCCCTCAACCTTCTTCTCACGGTAGAATTGCTTAAAGTCCACCCGTGAGCATTTTGAAAACGGTTTTGGATTGATCTAGCCGTAGACAATCGTTTTTGCAAAAAGTACGTTGTAAAGAACGGTCTTCTCTGGCCGTCGTGATTCTTCTCGGGCCTGATCCTGGTCGTCGTTCGTGAGATCCAGTCTCTACGAATCGTTGGTAAATTTTTTGGACCATACAACGACTGATTCCAAGCTGTCTGGCCACTTCTCTTTGACTCATTCCAGTACCAATCAAAGTAACAATTTGAACAGATCTAGCAAATTTCTCAGCCATAGTTTTTAATTTAAAAATTTCACAAGTTTACTCTTCGAACAAATCTACACTAGTAAAAGGTTTTTGAAAAACAGAATAGCCATATTCCAAAAAAAATAAGGTACAAACAACACGTGCATTATCCGAAGTCATAAAACTGATATCAATTCTGCAAACTTATTACCCTTAATTGACCTGTCGATACCGTTTGTCGGTGCTTAAAAGACGCTAAAAGTGTTTCTGCATTGTGGGATTATTGTGGGAGTTATTGAAAAATTCTTACAAAATTCTAGGTGGCCTTTTTTTCGTGACGCGCAGTGTATTATAAAAAAAATTACATAGAAGTAAAGACTTCTTGTGAATAATGATATATTTTATTAAAAAATTATTTAAAATTTATACAAAAGGATTACAAATCTTCAAAACGTTTTCGGTCCAGTTGAACCATCATCAGTGAAAAATCCGAAAGTATATTTTTCTACCTTAAAATGATAAAAACATAAGATAAAATTTTGAATGTTAAATTACAAAATAGGGTAAACTATACAGTTATTGGAGCATGCAAGCAAGCAAGCAATTTAATTAAGCCCAGCCTGTGAGACATGTTCCTCCTAAGAATTACGTTCGGGTGTAACAGTTCATTGGAGCGAGGTGTATCAACTCGAGTAAAAACAGAAGTCACTCCACCGTGCTTCAATGCTCCAGACCATCGCTTTTCCCCCTATAGCACTCTGATGCGCGATAGGGGCACAACTATCAGCCAAATGCTCTTCATGTAATAGAACCCCCACATGGTTTCCTAACCGAATTCAAAAACTCAGGACAGCGCATTGTCGCTATAATCCTGTTATCTTAATGTGGCTTATCCGCGAACTAAAATTGCTCACTTAGACCTCAAATATACTCTTGTTAGCCCTTGCAGAAATATTATAATCGTAAAATAATACTGTAATGTCCAGTAACTGTTTCGTGTCCAATAACTGGCGTTTTACCCTATGGGAAAATCCTTGCTTTCAAAGTAGTTGAAACCAGCTACGTAATTGGGTGTGGAAACCTTTATATTACATGAAAATCATGGACAATTTTAATATTATAATGACACTATGGCGATGTTACAAGATTTAACTTGAAGGGAACATATATCTTCTCTGCTCGAAAGAAAGACAACTTTGTCCGACTATTACAACGATCTCACTGCCAGGTCGGGAAGGAAGTAAAAATTTTTGTTAGGAATAACAGGTCCTCAAGAAATCAAAAAGTGAATTTTTAACGACTACTCAAACAATAGTCCATACAATAGCACAATATCCTTATTGGACTGTTGTTTGAGTGGTCGGCAAAAATCCATCCGCTGCCTTGAAGACCTGTCAATCTCAACAAAAATTTTTACTTCGTCCTTGACCTAGTCAGTTGGCTAGTTCTAATAGTGGGACACAGTTGTCCTCGTTTTGAACAAGAAAAGTATGTATGTTTGAGCATGTATGCTCCTTGGATGTAAAATCTAATACCATTGGCCTAAGAAGAAAAAAAAATAATAGTATCATGCCCTTGTCAGGGAGTATAAAAAAATTAACGCTGATCCTGTACTCCGCTTACACGTTGGTATCACTTGCAGAGATATAAGTAGACTTCGTTCAAGAAACAATCCTCTAGATTCTGTGAGAACTCTAATTGAAAGAAACTTCAAGATAACTGACCATTGGCGAGAAGATTGGAAAAAGAATGCACCATCTGACACTCGGAATATGCAATATATCACAAGCAATCCAGAGGGTTTCGACCAACTAAGACAAATCTGGGTCACACTAAACAGAATCAGAACAAACTGTGGCAGGTGCTTCGACTCACTTTTTAGATGGGACAAAATACCCTCTTCGAACTACAATTGTGGTGCTGAAAGATAAACCGTTAAACATTTAGTGGAGGAATGCCTCCAAAGAGTCTAGTAAGTAAGTAAGGAAGATGCTTCTTTTCTTCAATACGTTTTCCAGACGTCCGTTTCGTATAGAGCTAATTTTTAGCATCCAAGCTTTCATGCCATGCAGTGGGATTAGCATTTTATCAAGTAGAGTTAGATCAAGATCTCGGTTAGTGAAAAATTATCACATTTTTAGAAATGCGTTTCTAGCCTGTTCTATTCTAATTTACTTCTTGTTCTGAGCCTTAAGTCTGTATTCAGCATCCTAAATATTTGAACTTTTCAACTTGTTCAATTAATTTGTCAGTTACTAATATGTTTATGTTTGGAGTATTATTTTGATTACAATTGTTGTTGTTTACTTTGTATTCATTTAGAGACCATATTTTATACCCTCGCTCACTACCTTTTCCCGCAGATTTTGTAATTCTTTTTGATTTCCGGCCATTAATACCGTATCGTTGACATATCAGATGATATTGCCAATTTTTCCGTTGACCTTAATACCTTCTTATGTCTCATCCAGAGCTCGTGCAAATATCTCCTCTGAGTACAGGTTGAATAATAATTGCGAGAGTATACAACATTGTTTAAGTCCTTTTTGAATTTTCATCTTAGAATAAATATATAAATTAGCTTAGAGATAAATTACTGATTGGCCAATGGACTATATTAATAAAGAACGTCGATAACTATAACTGCTACTTCGAAATTTTTATTTCATATAGATGCATTTGTATTTGCATTAGTTTTTCAATATAATATTAACTCTGCGAGGCATTTTTGCTATACTCACAAACAAAATACCTACTTTTTATTATAAATAATGGCTCTGACATACAACTTATAATTAACAGTAAGCAAACTTTGTTGATATTTAACCCCTGTGTATGTAGGTGGAGTGCATTCTGCTAAATATATGGTTATAGTGCCATTTTTTACGATTAACCTACCACAATAAACAATTCCCTCCACTCTTTTGTTACACAAGTTGCTGAAATGTATGCTGACATGGGTTGTAATTACAATGTTAACACGGTACATACTTGGCGTAAAGCCTTTTGTTATGATTTGCAGCATCCCACTCGAATCAGGTTTAAGTAGAGATCTACAGAATGGCTGATGCTCTTTTGTAATTCAAATTTTCACCCTTTGTGTTGCACTAACAAAAAACAATTACGTAGTTAGAAAAGTGAATACATTTATAAAGCAAATTGGTTACATTGTATAACTATAAAGTTTGAGCAAAATATTTCGTCGATCTTTGTTTTATTTGAACCAAATATTATCGACATGTTGAAGATCATGTATGTGATTGCTATTATTTTTTATTATGTTTATGATTATTATTATTTTACAATGTTAACGAGACATCTAAATGGGTGCACAACAAAACTTAAATTTTAGCTTGTATCTACCAAATTGAGATGATTTATTAGATAATTAAATTACAGTCTGCAGCAGTTCTGAATTGTTCTATTGTTGTTTTGCCACTCCACTCGTTTATATTTTTCACCAGGACGTGCTTCGTCCCTAGTCCTACTTTTGACGTGACAACGTCTTAAATTAGGTTGTGGCTCGGAGTCATTTAAGAAAAAGTGTAACGCCCGCTCACGTCTGTTACAGTGAGTCATCGAACGAGAGAGAGGCCCGCCGTACCGGCGAATGCCTTGCGTCTCTCTCCCACTCAAACATGATCGGTCCGCTGCGCGCGGCACTAGAGAATTAGGCGCGTTGAATCGCTAAAGTTGAAAATCGTTGAAAGTATCGTCAGCTGTGTCTGTAGTGAAAATGTGGAGTGCTTACAGTGTCCTATTTTAGGGGGAACCACCAGTATCAGATATAATTTTAGGAAATTACCTAGGGACCTATATTCTTTTATAATATTGCTATGGATTCATCCATTTAATATTGAGCAATGATTGTAAACATTCTTTATAGTTTAAACTTCAATGAAAATTATTAACTGTGTCTAAAGACATATATGATATGAGGTATTTTACCCAAGAGTATTAAGTATAATGAATATACATAAAAACATAATTTTGTTTTCTTAGGATTTAACATTTTGTCAGCACATTATCTCAAATTCACACTTAAATCAATATGTTTTTACTATTAGGTCTGTTGAATGTTTGTTCTTTGCACAAAATTTAGTCTATACTTCATATTTATTAAAGACGGTAAAATATACATTACAATTCAGTTGTTTATAAACCACTTTCAAAGCATAAAGAACCTTTTAAGCTTTGTTTATATTATTTTGTGTATATTAATTGAGTTAATTGGAGTAGCCCACTTTGATATAAAAATACAGTCAATTTATGGATATTTCAAGGTGACAATCTAAAAAAGCTGATTTCCTCCCATGCACTTTATTAGAAACACTTGAAATTTAAAAAAAATTTAAAAATCGTAAGATGTAAGACCTTAATCGTGAGATAGTGAGATTTGTCTTCAATTCGTGAGTAGATTCGTCATTTACAACAACTACAACAATAAAGGTAAATAATTGTACACTAATATTTCATTATCGTAAACTATGATTGATTGATTAATTGTTAGATTGACACAAAAGTTGAGAAACTGAGTTTATAGCGGCAATTCCTTGTTCCTATTGTGCAATTTAATAATATTCATATCAATAAATATTCTACCGAGAAAAAGACGTTGTCACGTAAAATCTTCGCCCGTAAAACCGACTTTACAGGTAACCGATTTTTAATTGTTCATCATTTTGTAAGAGTAAGACTAAAAGTACTCTATTTTACAAGTGTGTAGTGAAAATAACTATATGTATACAAGTTGGTATTTATATTCAGTTTGTCTGTCTTTTAATATATAAACGAGTAAAACAATTTATATTGTTTTATTTCTTTTGTATTGTCACATCTGGGTCATATAAAAAGATTGCTTGTAAATCGCTTCAAACCACTTAAACCATCTCCTTAAAAATACGTAATTGCACAATGTCGCTGTCAGTTTTTTTTCTTTAAATTTTCCTTATATTGTAGCGAAAAGACTGAAAACAGTAGATAATAAAAAGCTTCTCGTTAACAATAACTAACGAAGACCACGTTGCTCAGTTTGGGACCTTTAGTAGGGGTGAGTAAGGATATAGATGGTAGAAAAGTACAGATTACTAAATATACAGCTAAACTTTATAACAAATTGGGCGCCAATGATAAGTTTTAACCTAAAACTTATGAAGGAACTCAAAATTAAATAAACTAAACAAATATTTGTCTCAAAGACATTGGAAAAACGTACGTCAGAAAACATTATCAATAAAATCATGAAAATCGACATATTTACCCACAAGTTGTAAAAAATAATGGCATTTCAGCAGCTTTTAAAAGAAATATGGGCACAGAAATCCCTCCCTAATGATTGGAATATTGGAATAATTTGCACCATACCACAGGAGCTGTCTTTAAATGCTCTAACCACAGAGGAATTAACTTAGAGAAAGTTTTACAACAAAACACTTTTATTTCTTAGTAATGAACAAAAAAAACGTTATTAAAAGATCTCACTTTAAAAGTTACCTCATTCCAGAAAGATATTAAAATATCAACTTATGTTTACATTATTTGGTTACCATGAGAAGTGTTTATACAAAACTAATTTTAAAATCGTATAGGTAAACAAACGTTCTATATTATGATGTTAAACTCAGAATGAATTTATGTATTATCCCAAATTTCGAAATTCGTTCACATTCACAGAAATATAGTTATTTATTAACTAAGAATATCTATTATAATTTTAGATAAAAATAAGAGACTTCACTATTTTTTTTAGTTTATAAATATTCCTCGCTTGCTCATTAGAGAATAGAAATATGAAATTTGGTACAACCTGATTTATCCAACTGCTGGTGGTTAGGAAGAAAAGGATATGCTTTGTTTCTTTTTACCCTCTAAGTATTTGATTGGATTAAACCATTTATTAGGAGTCCTTTTATACCATTAAGAATTACTGGACTGAGTTTAGAATATATTACTTCGAGTCAAATAAGCATATTCAACATCTCTAGCCTCACGATAAGAGTCTAAAAATAAGTATTTATCTGAAAATATAGAAAGGAAAAGGATTTTTTTGGCTTACCTCTATAAGAGACCACAAAAACAGAATCACGTCTTAACGGTTTGACGTTTTAAGAGATAAAAGAAAGACGCTATATCTTTTCCACTAAATAAGCTCGTAACCACAAATCCTACGACTACTTGTTATAGAAAACCACGTCATCGAAGCAGTGATCGAATTTGTATACCTGGAAGCGCTTCTTAACACTCTAAATTATACTATCGCAGAATTTGCATGGCCAACAGATGCTATTTTGGACTCAATCTCCTCCTTAAATCCACAATTGTATCGAGAAATACAAAACTTAAACTCTCCAAAACAATAATACACCCAGTCCTAACATATGGTTCAGAGACCTGGACTCTAACAAAAACAATGAAAACATGTTAGGATGTTTCGAAAGAAAAGTAATAAGGCGAATCTATGGTGCAGTGAATGACAATGGAGTGTGGAGAAGATCTGTGGAGGAATAAGATCATAAAACATATTAAGATAGGACGTTTGAGGTGAATAGAGCATGTAATGCGGATGGAACAAAATGACCTAGCTAGAAGAACGCTGCTTGATAGACCCATTGGTCAGAAAAGAAGAGGAAGACCCAGAACAAAGTTCCTTGATATCATCGATAAAGACAAGAGAAATATGGGAATACGTGGTTTTTCGAAGAAAGGCGATGGATAGGTACGACTGGAGAGAAATTCTCGAGAAAGCTATAAGCCAGAATAATGATGATGATGACTGAGGTATATTCTTAGATTGATTTCAAATGACATTTGAATATTGTTAGAGATTATATATACTAAAATAAAAAATGTATTTCAACAGTTCTTTACTACGCATTCATAGGGCGTCCGAGATACGTACTAAACAGTGCTCGTGCTAAACAAACTTACCTAGATTATTTAACCCTTTACTGAAAATGTGTCGAAAGCTGCACATTCATATGCAATATAAATATTCAGTTTCTCTGTTGATTTAGGTTAGCATAGCTAACAAATATTAATATGAAATTAAATCTAAATTCTTATAATAATTAAAATGAAGTTTAAATTCTAATAATGTTTTAGGTGACTATCTAAGAGATAAATATGATGGAGCCACAGAAGTGAGAGTAAACAGAAGAGGTCGCCTTCAACTTAGAGATCCCCAAGTTACCATTCCCACAGCTTATGATCTTGTATATCTGGAAGATTCTCCTAATTATTGTATTAAAGATAATATCACTGGATCATTGGGAACCCAGGGACGAGCCTGTAACAGAACATCGCTGGATATAGACGGTAATATTCTTTTCCATAATTTTATCTAATTGAAATATACAGTACATTTAACCAACTTACACCTATAAACGATTAACAAAATTCGCAGAAAATATTTCGTTGTAGTAAAAGGCACGGTAAACTGCACTGGAGTTCTCTTTAATCTTTTTAATTACTTACTTTGTTTAGAATATTTTTGCCTGTATTATCAGTTAGAGTAAATTTGCATAAAATCAAGGGATTCGATGGGATTAAACTGGCAGTGATACGGCGGTAACCGTTGTACTTGTTGTCCATAACTTGATACAATTTGGTCAACTATATAAACTGTTGGTTTTTCATTACGTTTCGTAATTTCCAGTAACTCTGACTGAAAGGCGTATTCCGAAAAATGGTATTATTTTTAACTAACCAATTTTTTATGCAAAATCTCCGAATGATAAGGTGCATTATCTAAAACTATAGCTGATAGTTCACTCAGACTAGGTAACAGTTTCTCTTCAAACCATATAACAAACATATCTGCATTCATGTTTTTATGGTAATCAGCAGATTTTAATTTTGAAGAAAAAAATCCAATCTGCGTTTTCTATAAAGCCTTTTTTCCCTCCTGCATGAAGAATAATTTTGAATTTTGACAACGATTTCCGAAGTGGAAATTGAAATGTCAATAAACGTACTTTAATCTTAAAAGAAGGATATAAAATTGGTAATTATATATCCTTCAAACGATCCTTTGGTATATTCCTACTCGACTTTCGTTACATCCGCCGTGACTTTCCTATGTGTAGTATTTTTTTTGCAAATTAGCTGTTGAAAAGAAATTTTCGGAACCCATTCTATTACATGAAAAGGATTTCTTCTTCTTGCCGTGGAAATTACATTGATCCAATCTTAAGGTTGAAAAATGTTGGGGTGATATTTTTTATTTTTCACGATTGGACCGAAGTCAGGGCCACATGACATAAAAGAAGATCCACTAACTAAAATGTTATGCTTTATTTCTTCAACTAGAAAGTCATCCGATTGCACCATATGACTACACAGTAAAGCCATTTTAATATTTCTATTTTGACCACCACAGCCATTGGAATACATGATTACTTTCTTACTTCTAGCATAATTTTTAATATAATGGATAAGACAGGAGCCGACTTCCTGAGCTCCTCTAGACGCAACGGATTCATTCCATACATACATCTTAAACGCACTAAAAAGAATGAAAAATGGTAAAGCCCCAGGTCCAGATGAAATACCAACGGAAATCCTTAAACTAATAGAAAAAGACTCGATTCACGTTTTAGTTAAACTTTTCAATAACATTTATACATCAGGAAAAATACCACAAGAATGGCTTTTATCCACCTTTGTTACTATACCAAAAAAGATAAATGCCAAACAATGCAGTGATTACCGTACAATCAGTCTGATGAGCCATGTACTGAAAATATTTCTGAAAATTATACACTCTAGAGTACACAGAAAACTGGAAATGGACATCAATAATACCTAGTTTGGATTCCGAAATGGACTTGGAACAAGGGAGGCGTTGTTTGCACTGAACGTTATGTCTCAAAGATGTCTTGACATAAATCAAGATGTATTCATGTGTTTCATAGATTACAACAAGGCCTTTGATAAAGTGCGGCATGATCACCTAATCAGACTCCTGACAGAAAAGAATTTAGATAAACGAGACATCCGACTAATAGCAAATATGTACTACAATCAGAAAGCAGTAGTGAGAGTAGAGAATAATACCACTGAAGAAATTGAAATAAAGCGAGGTGTGAGACAAGGGTGTATACTGTCACCAACCCTGTTTAATCTCTATTCCGAAGACGAAATGAGTAGAACACTCTCTGAGCAATCCGTAGGTATTAAAATAAATGGTGTTAGATTAAACAATCTGAGATTTGCCGACGACACCGTTCTGATCGCAGAAACACTTGAAGAGCTACAGACATTGGTGAATAAGATAGCAGACTGCAGCGAAGAATATGGACTATCTTTGAACATAAAGAAAACTAAATTTATGGTAATATCGAAATCAACACAAAATGTCCAAAATTTATATTTACACAATGAAATTATCGATCGAGTTAGCAAATACAAATATTTAGGCACTTTTATAAATGAAGACAACGATAGCTCAGCAGAAATCAAAATAAGAATAGAAAAAGCCAGATCCATATTCACTAAAATGAAGAGAGTGTTCTGCGGAAGAGATTTGAGCCTTGAAATGAAACTTCGCCTGATGAGATGTTACGTACTTTCTGTGCTGTTCTACGGAATGGAGTCATGGACGTTGAAAAAGATTGATACCAAAAAATTAGAGGCATTTGAACTGTGGATGTATCGCAGAATCCTGAGAATATCATGGACCGAGAGAGTCACAAATGTCGAGGTCTTGAGAAGAATGAATAAAGAAAAGGAAGTCATATTTACGATCAAAAAACGAGAACTGCAATACTTGGGACACATTACAAGAGGCGAAAGATATGAACTGCTTCGAATAATTATGCAAGGGAAAATATCAGGAAAAAGATCCATAGGAAGAAGACGAAACTCCTGGCTAAAGAATCTACGGGAATGGTATAGCTGTAGCAGCAACGAATTGTTTCGGTCAGCAGTTTCGAAAATACGTATAGCCCTGATGATCGCCAACCTTCAGAACGAAGATGGCACTTGAAGAAGAAGAATACATCTTAACTTCTCCAGACTGTAGATTGTGGACGCCCAGACAATACGTCCACAATTGCCTTTTATAATATGTTATTCCTGTCGATAACACTGGGGCGGGCAGTGTTTTCATCAAATCAAAGGCAAAAACAGTGATGTCGTCCTTATCTGTTGTAAGTTTAGAATCTTGTACCATTGATTCTTTTAGCTGTTTTGATATTTTCTCACGTGAAGCTCTTTTTCAATTTTTATCTCTTTTTTTCTTTGCAAGTTGTTTTCGTTGGTTTGTATTTGTCTCAACAAACTTTGTATTGAAAATGTTTTAAAATATGAACTCGGAAACAGGATCCTTTGTTGATTTCTTGCATTCATTAAAAAGAATACAAATGTTTAAATCAGTAGATAAATATAATAAAAAACAAACTTTTTAAATAAATTTATTTGAAAGAATATTTATTGAAACTAGCGATTGTGCCTACAGAAAAAATCCTTACCTAGGTATTAAAACCACGTGTTTTTTTTTATTTACAAACTCGCATCAGCCTGTAAGGCTATTAGCGAAAAAAAAAGAAAAAGTAATAACAATAATTGAACAGTGTAACAATTAAATTTTGTATAAATAGTTTATTGCTTTTAGATATTGGATAATCACTTTGGTACTGCACTTTAAGAATAGTTCTCTCAAATTCTCCGGGATTCCGAATTTACACCTTTCCGCACTGTGTAACGGGCACTCCACTAGAAGGTGTTTTATTGTTAGCGGGGTATCGCAAGCATAACACTCCGGTTGTGGATCCCTTGTCATCAGATGTCCATGCGTAAGGCGACTATAACCAAGCCGCAGTCGTGTGATGATAACCTGAGAAAAACGATTGGTGGAACTATCAGACCATGGTTGAAATATTGGTTTTATCTCAAGTAATTTTGCCTGTTTTTTACACCATCTGCTATTCCATATGTTGACTATTTTGCTGTGGAAATATGATTTGAGATCTGTCGCTGGAGTTTTTGGATAGAATTCAATAGTTGTGTCCTCTAAGGCTTCTCGTGCATATTTATCCGCCAAATCGTTTCCCGTGATTCCAACATGAGATGGCACCCACAGGAAAGCAATGTTTCTGTGGTTTAGGTTATGCAATTCTTGTCTAATGAGTTTGGCCACAGGATGGGAAGAATAGATTTTTGAGATGATTTCTAGAGAACTTAGTGAGTCAGTAATTATTAAGAAATTAGTTTCAGGACATTTTGTAACATGACATATGGCTTTATATATTGCAAAGAGTTCTCCTGTTAAAATAGTATTAGTCTCCGCTAGTTTATATTTCTTTATTTCATCATTTGTTACAAAGGCAGATGCTACACAACGCTCTGTTTTAGATCCATCTGTGAATAACTGTTTGAAGGAAGAAAATTGAGAAATTAACGTTTGATATTTAGAATTAATTAGATGACAATTGCTTTCTTTTTTATTTTCTGATAATAGATCCAAATTTATGTGAGGAGAAGACATTAGCCAAGGAGGGGAAGTTGGCATCTTGCTAGGATAGATTTCGGGGACTTTAATGTTTAATTCATTTATGATTCGTCTGCATCTTTCGTAAAAGGGAATGTGGGTTTTTGCGCGCTGGATATTCGAGCAGCGAATGGTTTGGTGATATTGTAAAGAGTACCGCTTCGATGCATAAGAGAGCATTAATTCCTGTCTTCGTAAATCTAATGGTAGTTCACCCAGTTCTGCCTGAAGACTTAAGATAGGGGTTGTTCTAAATGCACCGCTTATTATTCTAAGAGCGTTATTTTGAATGGTGTCTAAAACTTTTAGAGTTGTTGAAGCACACGAGTAAGCGTGGCATCCATAATCGATCTTAGAGCGGATCAAATTTTTATATAGTATGAGTAGAGTTCTACCGTCTGCTCCCCAGTTCGTACCAGAAAGACATTTCAAGAGGTTTAGTCTTTTTTGACATATAGCTGATATATATTTGATGTGGTCCTTCCAGGTTAGAGCTTGATCAAATATTAGACCTAGATATTTAATTGTGTTTACATATTCAAGTGTTTGACCACCAAGTTTTAAAGTAGGTATTTCTTTTATCTATTTTGGTCTCTTTGAGAATATGATGCAGCGAGTTTTAGATAAAGCAAATTGAAAACCACTCCTTTTAGACCATGCTATAAATTTATCGAGTTGATCTTGTAATAATTTGGCCATACTCTGTATATTGTTTCCATTTAAGAATATTATAAGATCATCCGCGTACAATCTCGCTTGAATGGGTTTGTTCATTGATTTGATTATATCATTGATAGCACCACGTATTTACTGACCGTTATTTTCAAAAGTTTACTGCACTAAAATACAAGAAATAATACATACCTTCAATTTCATGTTGATAAGAAATATTCAGCTTAGACGTAGAAGCCATTTTACACGCTTTTTTAGGCTATACTGTGTAAAAAACACTTTTAATATCAGCAGATAGTACTATCATGTGTTAATAAGTCACTGACAATTTAAAGGTTAAAATGGTATTCCCAGAAACCAAAGCGGACCGTGACATATAGTCCTGGCTCGCAAGTATTGTTGTCTTAAACAAAATGGACCATCCTAATATATGCTGCCATCTGTTGTAGAGTAGAGGAAATTCATATGGTCCACTCTGGAATTGAAGGAAAGTAAATGTTGGGTTTAGAACCAAACTTATCTAAAATTTCACAATTTTGTGGGATGGGCCGTTCTGGTTCTCAAAACCGAACACAGAGAAGCGACAGTCCTTTGAAGTTACGTGGCCAAGCCGCCAATGACAGCTAACAACCAGAAAATTAATAGTCAGTGGGCATATCACACAATATAAATTCTTAAGAGCGTAGGCGCAAAATTTCGAGCCAATGTTTTTTAAATGCATTCATTTTTTTCGAATTCTGAAAAAACTAATAAGTATTCTTGAAAAATTTAAACGCAGAATGGAAGACTACATTATTACTGAGGGCCGAAAGTCCCTGAAAACACCTATAATGTTTATTTTAATAAGTTACAGGGGTGAAAAAAAAAAAAAGAGAAAATTTAGTGTGATTTTTAATTTTAAATATCTCATTCAAATAACTTTTTGTTTATTCTAAAGGACCCTTTCGGCCCTCGGTAATAATGTAATCTTTCATTCTGTGTTTAAATTTTTCAAAAATATTTGTTAGTTTTCTCAGGATTCGAAAAAAATGATTGCATTTAAAAAGGATTGGCCCGAAATTTTGCGCCTACGCTCTTAAGCGAAACAAAGAAATTACTAAAAATCTTAAAATTACAACAGAACAAGACTTCAAAATTGCAAAAACATGGTTGCAAACAAACTTACATTAAATTATGAAAAACTAAATAGGTACTCATCTACTTTTTGCTATATACAAAAGTTGTCTGCCAATTTTTAATTCGTTAAATATAAATAACAAAGATCATTGAAGGTACTGCGTCATGCGCCAATGTTTTTCTTTTATTTCCTTTTACAATAACATTATCTTCAAAATGCAGTTCACAAATCCTATAATTATTATAAAGTGAATCCATTTTGAATAACAAATCTTCTCGTCTGCAAGCTACTATCCACACTTTGGCACTACAAATTTTTAACAGAACAAATTTTAAACAAAGAACTTTTTCTGTATTTATAAATAATACTTTATTACTTACAACTATAACAGTATTAGTATATTCTAAGTATATTGTAAGTTATGAAATATTTAACTTTTGTGAATATCTAATCTTAATAAATTTACAGTTTTCTCCTGACTAAGTCACAAAAATGTCACTAAATATTGAGATATGCAACAAATAAAGTTTTAATATTTTTTATTTGTAATTCCCATTTAAAACTCCTAAATATTTTATGTACTTCGATCCATATATTCGATCTTTTTTATTTATATTTAACGAATTAAAAATTGGCAGACAACTTTTGTATATAGCAAAAAGTAGATGAGTACCTATTTAGTTTTTTCATAATCTAATGTAAGTTTGTTTATTTGCAACCATGTTTTTGCAATTTTGAAGTCTTGTTCTATTGTAATTTTAAGATTTTCCCAATTATCGATCTAATTATGTTTCCAACAATTTTTAGTTTGAGCATTTTAGTAATGTCTTTGTTTCGTTTAAGAGCGTAGGCGAAAAATTTCGGGCCAATACTTTTTAAATACAATCATTTTTTCGAATCCTGAGAAAACTAACAAATATTTTTGAAAAATTTAAACACAGAATGAAAGATTACATTATTACCGAGGGCCGAAAGTCCCTTAGAATAAACAAAAAGTTTTTTTGAATGAGATATTTGAAATTAAAAATCACACTAAATTTTCTCTTTTTTTTTCACCCCTGTAACTTATTAAAATAAACATTATAGAAGTTTTCGGGGACTTTTGGCCCTCGGTAATAATGTGGTCTTTCATTCTGCGTTTAAATTTTTCAAAAATACTTATTAGTTTTTTCAGGATTCGAAAAAAATGAATACATTTAAAAAACATTTGCCCGAAATTTTGCGCCTACGCTCTTAAATAAAATATTCTCGTGTATAAAACCCTCTATATATTTTTATTTCCTAAAAATACTATATTCGTATTGTTGTCTTCGAGCGCACTGACGCCGGGCCACCATCTGTTGATTTTTTGACCTGAGCCTTCGGAGACTTGCTTCTTTCAATAAAAGAAATAGCACTGACACCAAATTTAATGTTTTCATTTTGAACTATCTCTTGGCAGACCAAAGTTTATTTTTTATAGCTCGGACAGACACGTCGGCGTCGGCTTACTGTTCGAAAGTCAAACCAATACTATTATGTAACAACTAATAATAATTACAAAGCAATAGTAATTACCTGTTATTATTCTTAGGAAATCAATAAACTTATTCCTTTTCCTGTCACAGATGAACATCCGCGAATCTCACAAATATATCTAGACATTTTAAATATAAATTAAACTTTTAACTATAAACTATAACTATAAACTTATATATTTAACTATAACTATAAACTATAACTATAACCTTTTAACTATAAATAAATTATATAAATGGTCAAATGCACTTGTTGTGTCGAGTATTTACCATAGACGCCTACGGACTATCGAAAACAAACAGAATTAAAGAATAAGCACGTGTTTTTGACAGTTACACAACCAGAATCGGGCATGCGTATACAAAAATGGTACACGCTTTTGGACCGTTGTGTCGCTTCTATGTGTTCGGTTTTTCTATGTTCTCAACGCCTCAACTATTGTATTATCTTTTTTGTTCGACTCACATCGAAGCCGGAAAAATATCTGAAACCTTTCAAACCAAATGTTAGAATAATATTAGTTTTTTTTCTTTATTTATTTATGTTTTGAATTAATAGTACGTGTTTTTTAGGCTGTAACTTGCTGTGTTGCGGACGAGGATACAACACTGTGAAAAGGGTCATCAAAGAACGATGTCAGTGCAACTTCAAATGGTGTTGCCAGGTAGAGTGCAAGACATGTGTGATATCCACTGAAGTACATACGTGCAAATAATCACATATTGGCAAACCGATAGTGAGAAAACATAGTGATAGGACGACAGTGCGGTTCGAAATGACATTTTTATACAACATACTGTAATGCCACAATAAGGCTCGAGTATATCTTCCGCTCAGTGTTATTCCTAAAATTTGGAGTTAGGGCTAAAAAAATAAATGAAAAAACCTTTTTTGTGGATAAAACATATCGTGCAAATTTGTTTTTGCATTTTTACCTCATCAAACCTTTTTTATGCGATTCTATATATTTTTTCAAATTCAAATTTATTTTTTTTTACAAATGAACAGGACATTTGTTAAACTGTTTGTTTTGGGCTGTTAGGCCGTTGTCTTCTGATATTAGTTCTCGACGTTTCGCCAACACTAGGGATTGCCATCCTCTGGAAATGTTAGTGCTTTTCTTTTTTCGTGATTTGCGGGAAGGGTGTTTATGGATTTTAATTTCGGTACTCATGTTTTGTTAATTTTTAGTCCTTCTTCTATCTAATAAAAGTTATTTGGATGCTTATATGTTTCCACCGCTTCCCAATATAACCGTGGGTAGTACTGTGATGTTTTATCCAGCATCTGCGTTTCTTCAAACAGTATCCGATGTTCTTCGCTTCCCAAAGCGTGTTCAGCAACGGCAATTTGTCGATTTGTCCTAAACAACAATGGCTTTTATGTTCGTTTATCCTTGTGTTTGCGTGGTTCCCACATATACCATTCCACATGTGCATGGTATTCGGTATACTCCGGCCATTGCTAACGGGTCGCGTTTGTCCTTCACCGATCTTAAACAGTCCTTGATTTTCTTTGTTGGTTTGAAAATGGTCGACGATGGCCGTGAAAGAACATTTGGCATTTGAACAGAAAATTATTATTAACAAAAAACAATTTCCCGAGTAACATTTTTTTTAAACGTATCTCATCAAAGTTAATACTCTTTTTTTCTTGTAAATTTTTCGAAAAATTACCCTATACTATTTTTTCTAACCTGTAATGGTGCACGCCCTGAAATAGTCCTCATTAGTAAATCCTAACAGAGGCTCAGTTTGACATTTTACCTCAGGAAATGCCAGGATTTCAGTATAATTTTTATTACATTGGAGAATGTCTTTTGATGATCATGCCCTGAGAAGATGTTCGGACAATTTGATGCCTGAATGGCTTTCGAGTTCACAACACAGACTAACTTTACTCTTGAAACAATATACATGGTTACCAACCTTTACAGATGAGTAATACCAATCATTCAATATAATATTTTGGGATATTTCACCACTTTTGACAGTGCATTCACCATAATTTTAACATTAATTTGGTCATCAGACGACCGGGACTTTAGGCAGCGGAAGGTTCTTTTGCAAGTCGAAGGATAAAGTCAATAATTTAGGCTTAGATTCCTTCAATAATGCAAAAAAGGCTTTTGATCTAAGATTGTGAATTCTTTTTGCGGCCATAATGGATTGCTTCACCGATGGTGTCTTCTCCTCTAAGATTTTTTCAGTGAGTGAAAGACATGTCGAACACATGTCCGTCTGTGGCGCCTTAACTGAAATGGTGAATTTTCTGCTAAATTTTTACACAACCTTGGAGAATGATCGTTTCGAGACAATTTTCTCCATTTAATTTTAATGGGAGTTTGGTAGTTATGTTAAGAAATTTATGAATAGCTGGATGCGTCTTTTTACAAGGAATCCAGTGGCGTATTCAGGTCAGATTGTCCAAAAAGTAGAGATTAGTTGTTTTTCAAGTAGACTCATATATATTTACTACTAGAAAGAAGCTTTTTGCGTAAACATTGGAACAAAAAATTTTAAAGCATTTATTTTTTAAACCCTAAACCAAATTTTTATTATACAAACCAGCACTATATTGTGTTTTCCCCACTTATTGTAGATATATTTAAAGCAATGTCTTGAATACAATAATATAGGAAAATATAAATTTTAAGTACAAATGGTAGATATGTATACATTTTGGTATACTCAATGTATCAAACTACAAGAGAAAATTATTTTATAGAGGGTAACTCATATAAATATATTTTACCGAGATTAAGGCCTGCATTTTTACAAATACCCTTTGTAAAATAATTTATAAATATTTATGTATATTTAAATGTGTTCTGGTTAAGATGAAACCATATCTAAGAATTTAAAGCCTTCATCAATATATTATTACAACTTAAATAAAACCAAAATGATTTCTCTAGAATTAAAATCTCTTTACTGTTTATCAGTCTCGTCAGTCAGTTCTCGTTGACGTAAAGAAGTTAAAACACATCGCCATAAAGAAAGTCTTCCTAATGTTGCTCTCCGTAATACCATATGATTATGGAGTCACTTAGTATTCTCCAAAAAGTGCTGTTTCTAGTACCTTGAAAGTGCGATATAGTACCTTGGAGTTATAAGAAATATGGTTTCAACTTCCCTTCTATCAAGCTTGAAGCTTGTCTACATAATCTTCATTGTCTGGAGGTGTCCCTTTAGTTGCAAATGTCCCGTAAGGAAGCCTGCTACGTTTTTTTCAGATCCCTACCTGTCGTCCGCAGTACTTCAGTTCTAGTGGCGTATGTCCCTCCAATATTCATTTTGACGTGTGCTTGCCCAGATATACTTTTTTAGAGTTATGTTATATCCTCCTAATGGATCCAGCCGGCCTGAAACATCGTATTTTGTAGCTGAACCTCTTCTAGTAAGTCCTTCTGCTCCTGTATTAACCAAATTTCCGCTAGTCTATCAACAATCTTGGCATTCTCACAATGTCTAGAATCTACCTTAACGACCCTGAGAGCCCCCATAATTAGTGGACTGTTTGGGCATACACTAATTCGGTTAAGTTCAAAATCCCTGATGTTAATTTCTCTTGCTCAATGCATCATCATTCTATCTTTTCCTGTATACAGTTGGACATAGATCTTCCTCACAATTTTCCATATCTTTCGATTTTGTGTCTCTTGTATCTAATTTCTCTGTCAAAGTTTTAGATCGACAGTCCATTGTATTGGACGACGACATCTACTTAGGAATTATTCCTCGGGCTCTATTCCAGTATATTTTTTGTCCATTTGTTATCTGTCATTTGACTAATGTGACTTGTCCAGTTCTATTTCAGTGGTGCTATTATCTCTACTACTGGTATTAACAATAAAGGAGATATTATTACTGATGTGAAGGAAAGATCGTGCCTCTGGAACCAAGAACTGTCATTAGAAACCACAGACGAACCCAGCCGATCAATATTACGGGAAGAAGTTATCTATGCCATCAAAATCATAAAAGACGACAAAGATATTGGACCAAATGATGTGTCCATTCAATTATTAAAACTCTAATCTAATATATCAGACTGCCACAATTCTCAAACAGTGCATTTCAAGATTTCCAACCTTCGATAGAAGATGGAACGTAAAGAAAACGAATTATCTCTACAGCATCAGTCACTCCCGATCTTGGAGGAGATGCCAGACAATTCTGGCATACTCTTCTCGATCTTGTGTGGCTCTAAAGAATGCATGGGCATCGATGTTTGTCCATCGCCCTTTAATCGACACCTTTGTCACTGGCGTTCAGAGATTTCCAGAATTCATTACAGAAGAGAGTTTTTTCTGTAATTATTGTATATAATCTGTTCGTTTTTGTCCAGTTTTGCTTTAACCTTAATTTCTCCTTGTTCTTTAGGCCTTTTATAACTCCCTTGTGCCTTTCTAGTTTATCCTCATATGTTAGTTATTCTAAGATCGTACTTCTTATCATTCAACTTGTTTATTTTGTCTCGTCCCCTCTTTGGAATAACTTTTTTCTGGGTGAAGCTTCTAGCGGTTGCTAATATTAAAATATCTTTTATCTATCTAGGATGCCACGTTGTTAAAATGTTTAACTTAACTAATCACTACTGCTTTGTTTTTGCTGCTGTAATAATAGATATAGTTATGAGTTATCAGTTGCATTTGGTAACATTATAACCAGAACATAAATCTGAATCAACTGACTGTATGGTTTTGTAGAGTGTTTGTGGGTGTTTATAGTAAGAAACCTTAGTAATAAATATGTACATCGTATTAGGTACTTACGTTCTAAGAACTAATCTTCCATCGACTTGTACAACTCTGTAGTTTAAAGGAATGTATTATTTTTTATTTATTTATTTGTTTAAATTAGTAATATATTTGTTTATATTTTAAAACAATTTTTTATTTCTCAAAATGGAAGTGTACTTTATTCAGTAGCTTAATATCGACTTACTAATATGACCAATTCCCGATGAAAACATTTGCTGAAACCATAAAATTTAGCTAACTGACTAACTGAAATGTAACTTATTATTACTTGACACTGTCGGCGTGTAATTTCTCAGAATGTATTAAAATGCTTATGCTTATCTATAAGGCTTGTATATTGGGCAGATTTTTTTAAACAAACAATAAAAAAAACAATATTGAACCTTTTAAAATATAAACTAAGGCTGGTATAAACAGAGACGTAACAGAGGTCTCCGCAGCGTGAATTGAGGATGGGGGGCAATTTTGTAAAAATGTGTTATTGTTATAACGTATGATCCTAAAGTTTTGGGAAAAATTTCAAATGCATATAACTCTGACTACAATAATCTTATATTTTTATTAAATTATTCAACAATTTAACTTAACTATCCTTATTATAAATCATAATTCAAATGACAGACAAGGGACCATTATTTTAGATTTGCCTAATAATTCCCCTGACACGTTGCTTCATCCTTTGGACGACCTCGGCGTCAATTTCTCTAATTTTTGTATATATGCGGCGTCTTAACTGTTCCTGATTTTGTGCTTCCCATCCGTTATTATAGACTTTCCGACTTAATATTGCCCAGAACTCTTCAATTGGACGAGCCTAAGGTAGGTGGGGGTATTGTCTGCTTTCGGTACAAAGGTAATGTTGTTAGTTTCGTACCAGTTCCTTGTGATCCTCGCAATGAAGCAAGATCTGGCCAAAAGACTATTTGATCATTTGTATGATGTGTGTTCATAAACTGAAGCAATTTAGAGAGACATCTTTGAATATAAATATTTGCGTTTTAGGCTTCGCCTCGAACAACACCAATGTAGGGCTGTGAGATAAAGCCAGCCTCAGAAATTGCACACCTTACCAAAATTTTGTCCTCAAATTTTTTCTTACTTTTGAATTTTATTTCATCAGGTACATTTTCGTAATCGTTCATGTAAAACCCATCGTTACCCTTCATCTCAGAGTTGGACAAAGTAAAATATTTTTCATCGTCCATCACGATCAACTTGTTGACGAATGCACTCGCCTTAACGCGCGGCAACATCTCGGAATTCTCTCTAATTGATCCTCTGTGTATTTTGGAGCTTTCCTTCTTTTCCGGTAGATAATATTGTTACTCGATAGGATCCTGTATACTGTAGTCTTTCCAACATGAAATCTTCTGGCCAGTTTTCGCTGTAAGACCCCAATTTTGTTCTTAGCTGCTTCAATAAGTCTTGCCTCTTTTATATGGTTCAAAATCCGCGGTCGGCCATTTTTACGCAAGTTAACACATGGTATCCCTTCTTCACATTCTCTGATTGTCGATTTGCTTATGTTTTGATCTCGATAAATATTAACAATATCTCGTTTCGACATTCGCCCAACCATATTATAAACACCTCGACGAATATCAATTTTATAAGACATTTTGCAGAGCACAAACCAAAATATTCTGCTTTGTTTATTAAATGTCAATAACTGATGACATTTCAATTCCATGGCCTTCTTTGTTAAATGTATTTTGCTTCTCAATCAGACCAGGTGAAATTTTTCCCAAAACTTTAGGACCATACGTTAACAGCCCAACAAAAAACAAAATTTTGTCTTGCTGCCAAAAAATCAGTTGATTTTGGTTAATTCATCTGTGCTGATTTCAAAAATACAAACCTTTTCTTTGTATCAGCTCTACTTTTCGAGATATAACATAATCATCAAATACTTAAATATTCTTACATTTCTGTATATTCCAACATTATAATTGCAATATGTTTATTAACAAACAACAATTTCTAATACAAATGCATACTAATGACTTCTAATTTAAGTGTACTTATTGGAAATGCCAATAACTTAAAGTTATCGCTAATTGCTTTTTAACTATTGTCCAATAAGTAAATAGTATTTTTTCTGAAATGACTTTAATAAATTCCTATAAAGTCAACTGCATTCCATCGTAAAATTTAGGTTGAACTTGAGTTTCGTTGTAAGTTGACAACTGAAAACCATGGCTTCTATAAGCAGGCATTGTTGTGTCCAACCTGGACGTTTTTTGCTACATATGTGGCGAGTACATTGTAAGGGAAAGTACAAAACCAGTTTGTGATTTTATAAAAAGGGCATATCAAGCCTATTTTGGTGTTAATTTAGGAGATCAAGATAAATCCTGGACTCGACATGTATTGTACAACACATGTCTTGAAAACTTGTGACAGTGAATGAAAGAACAACGAAAATGTTTAAAGTTTGGTGTTCCAATGGTATGGAGAGAACCAAAAAATCTTGTCTTGTAAGTATAAAGGTCATTAATCGTAACAATCGACATACGTGGACATATCCTAACCTGGATTCAGCACAATAAGACCAATTCCACATCAGTCTGAGCAGATACCCATTCCAATATTTAGCAGTCTGCCTACGTTACCAGAGAATAATGTCGAAACGTTATCTGACGAACTACAGACTAATAGATTTGAGGAAGATGACAATGATTTTGAAGAAGATTCAACACGTCCTGAGCGCTTTACTCAGAAAGAGCTAAGCGATCTTATCAGAGATTTGAACCTTCTAAAGGATTCTTCCGAGTTGCTTGCCTCCAGACTAAAGAAAAAGAATCTTATTTACCCAGACACCAAAATTATATACTACCGTAACAGAGAAAAAATATTTTGCCTTTTTTTTCAGCAAGATGATATGGTTTTTTGTAACAAAATTAAAATAGAAAAAATTTGTGTATCAGAGTATGCACCAGATCACTGGCATTTTTTATCGACAGTTCCAAACGAAGTTTAAAGAGTGTCTTTCTACATAATGGCAACAACTATGGAAGTATACCAATTGGGCATTCTACAAAAATGAAATAAGAATATAAAACCATATCGCTGGTGCTAAAAAACATCAAGTATGACCAACATCAGTGTACGATTTTAAGATGGTGCACTTTCTCCTGGAACAACAAGGTGGCTATACAAAATATTCTTGTTACATGTGTCTTTGGGATAGCAGGGCCAAGGACCAACACTGGAGTAGAAGAAAATGGCGCTTTAGAGATGCTTTAGTTTAAGGGGAAGCTAACGTTAACAAATCGTTGGTGGACCGAGAGAAAATAATATTACCGTTATATATTAAACTAGGGCTGGTGAAACAATTTGTAAAAGCCCTGGACCAGAATCGTCCTTGTTTTGAATACTTGTCCAGCAAATTCCCTGCACTTGGTAAAGAAAAATTGAAAGCCGGAATATTTATGGGCCACATCTACGACAACTTATAAAAGATTCGCATTTTACAGAATCGATGACTGAAATTGAATGTAATGCATGGTGCTCTTTGTGAAAGTTGGGGAAAATTTCCAGTGTCAGGGATATCTAGATTTCAATGCTAATTATTCCGAATTTAAAGAATTTTTATTGAAATAACTGGACAAAACCCATGCAATTGATAAAGTGTAAGAATGAAGTAAGTATTGGTTAATGTAAAGACAATAATACTATATATACCGTATTTTTTAGACAACTTTATTCAATATATATACAACTATTTTAACACTCTCTTTGATATAAGTAAATTAAATTAAATTAAAATTAAATACCGTGATACTATAATAAGTACTTATTTTAATCTGCGATAATTTTCGTGGAGTACGCTATTAATGATTCTTTCTAAATTAGCTAAAATCATCTTAACATTCTAGGTAACCTTTTTCAGTAGTGTTATATACGAATACGATGATTTCATAATCTGAAAATAAAGATAAGTGCAGTTAAAAGTTCAGACATATGGCGGTAATAATATAATTATATACAAATCACGACATTGTTTTATTGACCATATAACACAATGGCAATCGCTGTGACATGTTACACGTTTCCACCTCTATATTCATTACACAGTAGGTACGAATTGTTGTAATTGTCACATTGACATTACAAATTTCAAACGAAATTCTGAAAGAATAAACAAATAATTAATAAAATGCCTATTACGTTGTATACCGTCCAAGAAAAAATGAAACTTGTAACATGGTACTTTCAGGGTCATTAGATACGCGAAGTAATTGATTTATTTATTGTTGCCTTTGAAAATAGACCCTCACCACTTCGGGATGTGTAAACAGTTGTAAAAAGTGTCATGAAGGTAATGAACCACGTGTTAGACCTGTCGATGAGGAGCATCAAAACAGGGATATTGATATTTGTGCTTTTGTGGAAGCTAGTGAACCCTGCAATAGTGTACAAATTGCTAGGGAAGTTAACGTGAATGCTCGAACTGTCCAGCGAGCTCTCAAAAGGAATCGGTATCACTGTTTTAAGATACAACTAACCCAAGAACTGATTCCGAAAGATAACTTTAGGCGGATTAAGTTTTGTGAAATTATGTTAGATAAACAGAATGAAAATGTACCTACACATTTTTCAAAAATATTTTATTTTCTGACAAATGTTCATTTTCATTACATAAAAAACACAATCCATCCGTTGCAAGGTATTATTCTCGGAAAAATAAGCACCTCAGTGTTGCAGTGCGAACGCAGCAACCGCAAAAGTTAAATGTTTGGACTGGGATATTAGGCGACCATATTGTCGGTTAATTTTTTATCGATGAAAACGTAAATGTGCCCAAATATTTACAGCTTTTACAGAATGAGATCATTCCGGCAGTTCGACGCCTTCTCGTTAATTTTCAGGAGGTTTATTTCCAACAGGATGGGTATTAGCTCACAACTCTAGAGCAACTATTGACTTCCTCAATCAAACGTTTCCTGATCGACTGATAAGTACAGGTGGTACAATTACATGGCCCGCTAGATCCTGTGACTTAGCGCCTAAGGATTTCTTTTTTTGGGATTTTCTCAAAGAAAACATTTATAGTCATCAGTTTGAAAGGTCCACAGACCTAGTCGAATTAAGGGCAAAAATATTTCATTTCTCTGCAAGCATTACACCAGCCCTACTACAAAAAATGAGGAGAAATCTGTATGACAGATTTGGGTACTTTTTACCACAAGGAGGTGGAGTATTTGAGCCCTTAATTCATTAATCTGCTTTCCTAATTTTTATTTTTTGTTAGGTACATTTTACGAAGTTTGTAGGTTCTTAATTAGGTATTTTTTTTTTATGTTTAAATTTGGAAGAATTTTATTGTTTTTTTTTTATTTAAAAGTACAAACGATTCTTATTCTGATTTTTTTCTTCTTTCTTGTCTTATTGCTATAAGCTTTGTCCATAAAATTTTTACAATTTTCAGTGACAATAATGCATATTACTTATTTACTTACTTATTTCTTTGTATTGCTATTAAGGCTAAAAAATAACCAAAAAATGAGTTTTAGAGCATTATAATAAATACACTCTAGAGATGGGATTGTAATAAATCCTAATTCCTATGGTCAACAAAACAATGTCCGTATTTCGACGTAGCCCATATAACGGTTGCATCTCGAGACGACGATGATCTGCCTTCTAGAAGCTTCTGGATGTATCGACCGGGATGGAATCGAAGCGATCATGCAAGCGAATAGAGGTGGACTATTCCAGAATATTCTAGTACATAATAACTTGTATATATGAATAGTGCTTTTATGAGTTAAAGTTAGTTGTTAAGATACTATCGAACTTACAAATAAATATATTTACATAAATTAGAACCGCCCGTTTTATTGAAATATGCTACAGTAGTGTCACGGTGTGAGATTTAAAAATCAATTCAGCAGTGACTTTTGAAAAAGACTTTTGAAAAGTATTGTTCGTCGGGAACATCCGCGTAGTTCAGTAGTGACCTTTGTAAAAAAAGAACATTTAAAAAGTAGCCTCCATCAGCTTTTATAAACCAAGAATTATCTGGGAGGCCATAGAAATTTAAAAAAGGCCAAATTATCTCAATAAAAAAGATGCCGGTTACCGTTGACAAGACCACTTATAAAGAAAATATTGTCCACTCCATCTGCAAATCAAAATCCCACTATCAGAAATGTTCCTCCAACCCCCGCGCCGATCCTCGCGCCAATCTCCACGCTAACCCTCACGTTAACCTCCACCCAAACCTCGTCACCATAAATGAACCGATAATAGTAGTGAATTGATTGTTGATCAGTGTTGTAGTGTCTGGGGGCTCGGTAGGCTGAGACCTCGGAGGCCCTGAACAAGACATCAGAGAATATGTCGAAAGCTCGGGGTTTAGCTCTAGGTTTAGTATATATATATATATATATATATATATATATATATATATATATATATATATACATATATATATTCCGAAAAGAAGGAGGAAACCCATTGCAAATATGGATTTTGTATACAGATTGAACGAATTTAAAACGGAACATACGAAATCAATGTATTTCGGCTCAACTCCGCTCTAGGTGGTTGGCCAACAAAAGGTTGTCAAATAATTATATTATAAAAATCCAATACTTCAGCGGGCTGCTGGATTCTGAATTCATTCAAGAACAAGTCAAAACTCCACCCAAATAGGTTGCCTAGAATCCATCGAGTTCACTGTGGAAACTAGACTACACAAGCAGTTATTATGCTGTCAAACCACTTATCGCTTCCTTATAGTCCAAGAGATAGAGCCGAAATTTTGAACTGATCAGTAATATGACATTTCTCTATTGGAATATATTCATTGTAACTGGGTTAAGACTTTGCCTTACAGGCGGACGCCCCTCGTGGTACAGGGGGTGGCTATACAGGGATGAAGTTGTAATTTTTTTCAGAAAAATTAACGATCGATAATATGGCTGAAAATTTGCCCAGAGTAAGATCTTGGTATAACCAGACGAAATCCCAAAGGGCGGACGCGAGAGTGGATACATAAGGGGTGGCGGAGAGGGGTGAAATTGCAATTTTTTGGGGAAAAATTAACGATAAGTAATATGTCAGCCATTGTCATGGCTCTTTATTTAGCCCCTAAAAACTCTAAATCCAAAAGGGCGGTCAGCTGAGTTAGTACAGAGAGCCATAAAACGGGGTCAAATGTACCACTTGCCTGCGCATTTTAGGTCTCGGTAACAATTTTCAAACTGATTTTATTATGATATTTTTATACCGATTGATTTGAAAATTTGTATGCTCACTTCTGTTACTATTCTGAGAAGCGTCAAGTAGAGTTTTCCTCAAAATTTTCCAAAAAAATTTCCGTAAATGAAAATTTTCGTAATTTTTTGAGGTAAAATCTAATTTATAGAATCCTTTCGATTTTCTGTAAGTTATACCATGATTTTTTTCCAAAAATTTTCAAACGATTTTTACGATAAGAAAAAAAAATTAGAAAAACTTTTCTAAAACATTTGATAAAACTCTACGTCATCGTCCGAATCTTTTATAGAATATTTTGTAGTTTTAAAATGATATTATGATAATGTTTTTTTTTCAAACTAAAGTCATATTTACTTTACAAATCACATTTTTTTCTTAAATATAAATATTTTACGAATTACATTTTTAATTGAATAAATGTTTGATATTTGATATTTTATTAAATTAAAGTAATTTTATAATGTAAACTATTAAATATTTTTGGTATAACAAATAGTAATTTTACTTATTTTTTATTACAATAAAAAGGTTTTTAAATTTATTTTGCATAAATAATGGTTGTTCAGATATAAGAAAAATTTGATTTATTATTACATTAATAATCAAATACAAAATATATTATTTCTATTTATCAATAGGTAAAATTCAATTTGTAGAATTCCTTTAACATTTTACAAATAATTATTAATAAAAATCAATTTAATAGTGGAATTATCAATGTTTTAAGTTTTGAAATTTACTTTGTACTTAGATATTTTCAATATTTTTTTTAACTTTCAAATTGATTGAATTTTTTTTTTCATTAGTTAATTATAATTTTACAAATTCTGTTTGGACATTAATTTTGCATCATTATTATTTTAAAATATTAAAATAATAATGATGCGTGTTCCATTTAGATCAGTAATTCTAGACGCATGCGCTAAATGTAATAAGTGTCAAGATGCTTTTATCCAACTTGGTGAAACTGACTTCAATTGTAATGAAGTTTTTGAAACTTTAGAAACTTTCATATGTCACTTATATGGAACAGGACTGACGAGAACAATTCCAAAAAGAAAAGTAAACGATGTCAGATTTTCACTATTTAACCGGCAGTATAAGATTCATGATATGAACGAGCCTTTTAAAAAAAAAAAACTAAAAAATTTCGATACTTCAAGCTTACCACCATGTCAAGATGAATTACACCAACATCTACTGCGAGCCCATTATATTTCAAATATTTGGACAAATGCTCATAAAAAAGTACCAACAGAATTGATTGTTGAAGAACATGGTTGGAGTTTGAAGATGAAACATATAAATTCAAATGGTTTAGTGGACCTCAGATGCCAGAATCAATTCGAGAAGTAGTGATTGAAAATGAAGCAGATAATGAATGTGATATTATTGAAAGTGAAAGTGACGAAGATGATGAATGTGATGACATCAGTGAGAGTGAGAAAAATGACGAAATTTTTAAAGTTTTTCTAAATTTTTTTTTCTGATCGGAAAAATCGTTTGAAAATTTTTGGAAAAATTCATGGTATAACTGACAGAAAATCGAAAGGATTCTACAAATTAGATTTTACCTCAGAAAATTACGAAAATTTTCATTTACGGAAATTTTTTGGAAAATTTTGAGGAAAGCTCTACTTGACGCTTTTCAGAATAGTAACAGAAGTGAGCATACAAATTTTCAAATCAATCGGTATAAAAATATAATAAAATCAGTTTGAAAATTGTTACCGAGACCTAAAATGCGCAGGCAAGTGGTACATTTGACCCCGTTTTATGGCTCTCTGTACCAACCCAGCTGTCCGCTCTTTTGGATTTAGAGTTTTTAGGGGCTAAATAATGAGCCATGAAAATGGCGGACATATTACTTATCGTTAATTTTTCCCCAAAAAAATTGCAACTTCACCCCTGTCCGCCACCCCTTATGTATTCACTCTCGCGTCCGCCCTTTGGGATTTCGTCTAGTTATACCAAGATCTTACTCTGGGCAAATTTTCAGCCATTTTATCGATCGTTAATTTTTCCGAAAAAAATTACAACTTCATCCCTGTATAGCCACCCCCTGTACCACGAGGGGCGTCCGCCTGTAAGGCAAAGTCTTAACCCAGTTACAATGAATATATTCCAATAGAGAAATGTCATATTACTGATCAGTTCAAAATTTCGGCTCTATCTCTCCGACTATTAGGCAAGCTCCTCTTTCCTTTAAAGGAGACAGATAGTTGAACGATATTTTATACAATGTCTATCACCGGGTATGGATTTATTTTTGTCCAAGTTTTATATTGGTCCACTATTTCAAATGCAGTTCAAACAGACATATATTAAATTGTATGTTCCATTTTAAATTCGTTCAATCTGTATAGCGCATAACTACGTACCAGTAACAACAGTTCCATGTTTAAAGTTCCAAATGGTAATGCACTCAGCCTAAAAGATCTTTGAGTATTTAGTAATATAAAAAGAATATCTTTTTTAACACGTAGATCAGCCATATACCATTTCGAGCAAACTATATTTGTTGTAATAGACTTTGTCTGAAATCAAAATAAACATATATATTGTTTTAAAAGAAATACTGTTTTTTTAATAAATAAAAAATTAAAAACTAGAAAATCTATATCTAATTAAAATGTATTTAATAATTTTAATAAGGTCCATTTGCTCAACTCCTGCTTTTAGGACATAAAAATGAAACAAATATACTCAACCATGTTATTAAAAATAAACACAAAAAACAATAATAGAAATAAGAAAAACATTACAGGGACTTTGCAAATAATGATCTGTAAAACTCGTGATGAACGTTGGGAATCCAATCCAAACACGAAAGTACATGTTTAAGTTTTAGGTTCAATACCAAGCCGTGTAGCATATTTTTTCTGAAGATCTCGAATAAAATGTTCTTGTAGGATCCCAGTTCTTCCTCTTTTTTGAATTGAGTATGTATGTATCAGCGATTTCGATTTGTTCAAAGTTCATTCGCACAGCATTTCTAATACTACATGGATTAGCCGGTGTAGATTTCATCATCATCCAGTCCCATTTTCACATCCATTGTTGGATATAGGCCTCCTCCAAACGTCTCCAGTTCTCTCTATCTCTAGCTGCTGCAATCCAGTTTGTTTCTATTCTCCTTAGGTCGTCGGTCCATCGGGTGGGTGGTCTGCCTCGACTTCACTTGTCGGCTCTTGGTCTCCACTCCAATAATCTCTTCGTCCATCTTCCGTCTTCCATTCTAGCAACATGTCCAGCCCACCTCCACTTTTGTTTATTGATTCGCAGTATAATATCGTCTACGCCAGTTCGTCGGCGTAGACTTGGTGTAGACTTGGGTTGTACAAAATAGTTTCTCATTTCAGACACTTTTAAAAAATCTTCTTGATTCATCTTGTAAACGATGAATGACTTTTTCTTTTGGCGTGTTCTTAGTATGTTTTCCCACTCAGCAGGAGAATATACATATTGACAATGAGCTCGTACGTATTTTTCTACAACAGCGAAATCTCTGTCTGATGGTAACATTGTGTGTCCGACCTGTGGTAAAATATGTATTATTTCTTTAAAATTTCTCAGACCTAGTAAACAAAGCCACACTCCAACCAAAGACCAGTTTTTATTTTGTCCGATGCAGTTATCAGAGATAGCTATTAACGTATGTCCTTTAATATTGTGCATCTGGAAGTGTTTGAGCAGACAGCTTCCGATCTCGTCTGCACCTCTAGCAGCGGTTGACTCGTCCCACAAATAAAAGTATCCCTGTGAGGGATACAACGAGTGTATATCCAGATTGTAAGAAAAAAGTTTCTTTTTATAAAATGTAGGACCAGTAGACAATCTGGGGGTTGGAAGTGCTTGTTGAAGGTCAAATGTTATTGCATATGTTTCGTTGCTCTTTTGTGCTTTTTTTGTTGCATTTTTTATCGCGTCTGAAACAAAAAATTTTTACTGTTTCTATTACTGCGTGGACCTATACAAATATTTATGTTGGGTCTTTAGGATGCATTCATAGACTTTTATTATGCAACAGCCCTGGATGTTGGAGCAAATAAAGCAGTTAACTAGCTTCTTATACATATTTTTCTAGTTTAGGAGTAGGGCAATATTCAGTTACAAAGATTATCAATGTATTTCTTTTTCTTTTTTTTTAATTCAATGTAATTCTGCTTGTTCCTTGTCAGTTAAACACCTATACCTCTATGAAAGGTTGTCACTTTTGCGTGGTGGTCCGATATTTCTTTTGCCGATTGGTGACTTATCTCGTGCTAATTTCCATATCCATTCCCTTCCATTTCCATTTTCCATTCTTTTTTTCTATTTTGTGTCCATTCATTTATATACTGGACGTTACATTATTTTGTTATGTATTCACTTCTCATTTGATCTCTTAGCCCATTTCCTGTAATTCTTCTGAGTACTTTCATCTCTGCCGTTTCCAGTAGCCTTTGCATCGTGGCTGTGTCGGGTCTTGTTTCTGAGGCATATGTCAATATTGGTCTTACACTGGCTAAGTTATTGGCTTCTATTGGCTATTATATAAATTATTGGCTTCATCTCATTGTTAATGTGTCTGTTTTTTTTTAATTTTGTAAGAAAATAGCATCAAAACCTTGTTTTGTTAACCTTTAATCACACTATAAATTTCCTTTACCTGGGTAATTATTTGTTGGCCTGTAATGCAATTTGTAGTTAAAGACCAAAGCCATCCAGAAATATGCATGATGGCAGCGAGCGGTTTATTCTAAAATAGAAAACAAATATGTACAGACAATTAAAAATAGCGCAAAAAACTGAAGCCGGTAATAATACATTGTTTATATTTTTGGCCCTCAGATTAAAAGCATCTTTGTAAACTACAACTAAACTCTGAAAACACTTATTAATTTAAAATTAAGTTCATTTAATTTACGTTAGATTTAACAAAGTTTCCTATTACTGTTGCAAATTTCGTTTTATTATAATTTTTGACATGACCAGAAATTGTAAAGTAAGAGAATATTGAATGAGAGAGAAGAATCACATAAAATGATGAGAGTTCAGGCATCAAAGATGATATGTAAGTAAAATAAAAGATTTTCCTTTAAAAAATAGGACTAATGTTTTGATTCCAGTGCCGGATGTTGATAGCGGTCGATTAACTTCAAGAAATGTATAAGCCATTTTGTCTGAACGTAATAATGATAAAATACCTTTGCGAATTGCAGTAAATATGTTATTTAAAGGTTCTGGTCAAGATTTTCTCAGGTGCACCTGTAAAGGGTTTTGTGGCTACAATAAATGTTCCTGTAAACAAAGAAACAAACAATGTAATTCAAAGTGTTATGGATCGCTGACATCCAAAAATAAAAGAGGAAATTTGGTTCTAAAATTTTTTGTGTTTAAAACTTATTTTTATCTGCATTTTTTAAATAAAATTAGAAGTTTCGTTATGTGGGTATTTGTATTTTTATTTACATCATTTAGCATCATTTACATATTTTATAGCTATCATTTTTATTAACGTATTTTTATTTACATTCGCTTTGTGAGTATCCGACAGACTTCGTTCTGTCAAATAGATTTGGAATGTTGCAGTTTATTTATTTAATTCTCCTGAACAGAACCGTCACCATGATGATAGGGCGATGTGTGAGGGTCTGCTCGGGTGACCTAAGTATCTTCGCTTCCACGAACTTTGGCCACCCTTTTGGACCCACTAAAAACTCCGACTGGGATGTCTACCAGAGGGCTTCAAACTAAGAGAGGATCTTAAGGTTCAAACCTGATTGAAAAATAATCTAAACGGATAGTGGGAAGTTAAAGATGACAAATATTTATAAAGTGGGTGCTTCAATGACAAAACGTAGAGATAATTAATTATTTATTATTATTATTAACATAGGGTTAATAACCGATGTAATAAAGAATAATGAAATAAAACGTATATAAGTATTTTCAGTAATCGCTTCATTGTAAATCAAGTGAATCATAATTATTAACAAAAATCTGTTTTTGTTGTAGTGCTTTATGATATACAATGTTTTTTGTTTGATTACCTGGTATATACAAACAAATCTGATGGTTTTCCAACACGGGAACAGGCAACATACAATTGACCATGTGAGAAACATGGGTTTTCTAGATTAATACCACAAACACCTAATGATTGCCCCTGGTACTTTTTTATGGTCATAGCAAAAGCAAGCCGCATTGGAAACTGTAGTCGTTTAAATTCAAATGGTACATCAGTCGGAATCATTGGGATGCGTGATATCAAAACGTCTTCTCCTTTATACTTTCCTTTCAGTATAGTTGCTTTTATCACGTTGTTCAATAATTTTTTTATCGCTAACCGTGTGCCGTTGCAAAGACGCGGTTGGTTGATATTTCTCAAAATTATAACTACCGATCCAACCTTTAATTGAAGATTGTGAGGTGGCAATCCTGGTAAATCCAGCGAGTATAAAAATTCAGGCGGATAGTTGACGACATCATCTTGGTTAGTAGCCGAATCAACTAATTTATATATCCTCAATTCGCCTGTGAATTTTGAAATTGAATTCATTTACATCTATGTTTTTTGCATCCAATATAGCCCGTTCGCTAAACCAATCATTGTTTCTGTAAGTTTGAGCAACATCTGGAAACACCTTTTGAATAAGTTCATCTTTTGATGGAGTTAACTGACAAAAACTTTAAGGAAAGTTAATGCAACCAGTCAAGGTGTCTATAGGAAATTTGCCATTACCATCGTTAATGAGTTGTTTAGAGAATATGTCTCCAGATTGGTCATTTTGCAACTTGACACGCACATTCTTGCTTAAGTGTAATACCTTGACATTTTTCCACAAATTGGAGGACTTTAAAAATGCACTGAGTTCATTAGCTGGTATTGATCGTGGAATCACTGGCAATGTTTGACAAAAATCTCCTGCTAATAAAATCATTGAACCACCAAATGGGTTATGATTGCTCCGTAGATCTTATAAGATTCTATCCAAAGCCTCTAAAGATTTTTTATGTGCCATCGTGCATTCATCCCCAACAATCAATTTACATTGCTGCAAAACCTTTGCCATTGCAGAGTTCTTCGAAATGTTGCAGGTTGGAGTTTCATTGCTTTGCATGTCTCCTTTATACTTTCCTTTCAGTATAGTTGCTTCTATCACGTTGTTCGATCCAACCTTTAATTGAAGATTGTGAGGTGGCAATCCTGGTAAATCAAGCGAGTTTAAAAATTTAGGCGGATAGTTGACGACATCATCTTGGTTAGTGGCCAAATCAACTAATTTATATATCCTCAATTCGCCTGTGAATTTTGAAATTGAATTCATTTACATCTATGTTTTTTGCATCCAATATAGCCCGTTCGCTAAACCAATCATTGTTTCTGTAAGTTTGAGCAACATCTGGAAACACCTTTTGAATAAGTTCATCTTTTGATGGAGTTAACTGACAAAAACTTTAAGGAAAGTTAATGCAACCAGTCAAGGTGTCTATAGGAAATTTGCCATTACCATCGTTAATGAGTTGTTTAGAGAATATGTCTCCAGATTGGTCATTTTGCAACTTGACACGCACATTCTTGCTTAAGTGTAATACCTTGACATTTTTCCACAAATTGGAGGACTTTAAAAATGCACTGAGTTCATTAGCTGGTATTGATCGTGGAATCACTGACAATGTTTGACAAAAATCTCCTGCTAATAAAATCATTGAACCACCAAATGGGTTATGATTGCTCCGTAGATCTTATAAGATTCTATCCAAAGCCTCTAAAGATTTTTTATGTGCCATCGTGTATTCATCCCCAACAATCAATTTACATTGCTGCAAAACCTTTGCCATTGCAGAGTTCTTCGAAATGTTGCAGGTTGGAGTTTCATTGCTTTGCATGTCTCCTTTATACTTTCCTTTCAGTATAGTTGCTTCTATCACGTTGTTCGATCCAACCTTTAATTGAAGATTGTGAGGTGGCAATCCTGGTAAATCAAGCGAGTTTAAAAATTTAGGCGGATAGTTGACGACATCATCTTGGTTAGTGGCCAAATCAACTAATTTATATATCCTCAATTCGCCTGTAATTTGTTCTTGAATTTTGAAATTTAATTCATTTACATCTATGTTTTTTGCAGTCAATATAGCCCGTTCGCTAAACCAATCATGGTTTCTGTAAGTTTGATCAACATCTGGAAACACGTTTTGAATAAGTTCATCTTTTGATGGAGTTAACTGACAAAAACTTTGAGGAAAGTTAATGCAACCAGTCAAGGTGTCTATAGGAAATTTGCCATTACCATCGTTAATGAGTTGTTTAGAGAATATGTCTCCAGATTGGTCATTTTGCAACTTGACACGCACATTCTTGCTTAAGTGTAATACCTTGACATGTTTCCACAAATTGGAGGACTTTAAACATGCATTGAGTTCATCAGCTGGCGTTGATCGTGGAATCACTGGCAATGTTTGACAAAATCTCCTGCTAATAAAATCATTGAACCACCAAATGGGTTATGATTGCTCCGTAGATCTTGTAAGATTCTATCTAAAGCCTCCAAAGATTTTTTATGTGCCATCGTGCATTCATCCCAAACAATCAATTTATATTGCTGCAAAACCTTTGCCATTGCAGAGTTCTTCGAAATGTTGCAGATTGGAGTTTCGTTGCTTTGCATGTTTAATGGCAATTTTAGTGCTTTTTAGTGGTTCGACCACCTTCAAACAAAGTTGCTGCGATTCCCGACGAAGCGAGTGCAAGTGCAATTTTATTTTATGAGCGAATTGTTGCTAATATCAATGAAATCAGAAAAGTTTTTCCTCTACCAGCAGGTGGACTCTAAGAAGTAAATCCCTCCTGTTTTATCATTTGTTACGTTAATAAGTGTATAAAATAAATACTTCTGTTGTTCATTCAATAGTGGAAGATTTGTTTGAATTAATTGTTTCAAAGTGTTGAGATCCTACAGTTTTTCTCAGTGCAACTCTTGGTTAAAAGCATTATGCATTGGACGAGTGGGCGCGGCCAGGCCTAATTGAAATAATAGTTCGTTTGACATCATCAAACACATATTCTTAAATGAAATCAATGCTTTATTGTTAATTTCTTCGCTTATTTGTATATTTGGATTTCCCCTTCTAATCCGCATTTGATACAAAGAATGAAAGAATATTGCGAGGCCTATTAAATCTATAGCTCTTACATTTTTTGATTTTTCAATTTGATCGATATTATCACTTTTGTATGAACGCATTAGATCCTCACACGCGAACACGCACACACACGAACGCGCACACACACGAACGCTCACGCACATACATTTGATTGAATTTGAATTGTATGCAGCGACAATAAAGCGCAAATTGACTCTTCGACGTTAGAAACACACCTATATTGTTTAGACAACAGTGAGTGCTTGTAATTTAATATAAACTTAATTGAATAGCAATAAAGTTTAAATTGACTCTACATTTAGTTAGAAAATATTGGTATGGAAAAAAGAAAAGGGCTGTTTTAGGGTTTTCCCGGAAATTTTTCGAATTTTTCTCGCCGTAAAAACCATCCTTAGACATCAAGGAACATTTAAAAAAAGTTATGCGCTTACCAACACATTTTTCGATTCATTTTTATATTATAGATAACGCGAAAAATCGTTGTATGTGTCCGACAGTCTTCATAGTTTCGCATTGTGGATCTTCGCATCATATTCACAACGCGTTCTGTTCACGTCAAAAATACCCGAAACGCGATGTGAGAAATAAACGAAATTTACAACGCTTTGTGGGTATAAATTTCGGCCAATTGCCGAATTCGGTTATTGAGTACAACATATTTATTACAATTATTGCTTTTACAAAATTTATTTCTGTATATGTATACCTAATTGATCCATCATTAGATGGACCTCCAAACATTTGATTTTATAAATCTAGTTTTTGAATCCAACTTAGATTAGAGATAAAATAAAAAATTAAAAAAACAGTTTAGTTAGAATATTTTTAATAAATTAATAGCTGTTAAATGTAAATTAAAATGATCATACGTACCCAGCTAATTAACTGATTTACGGTTACGGCAAAAACGATACTAACTACTAAAGACACTATTCCAACACATGCCTTTGTAAGTCTATTTAATTCACCAATAATTCTGAAATATCAAAATAAAAACTTATTTATATATACAAGCTTCTACATGGTATAGATTATTTAATGTACCTTTATGTGCCACATACCCTAATATGACTGAGTTTTAAGTATATGCAGTGGTACTTTAATAGAAAGAAAAAACAATTACCTTTAAAATGTAGATTATAAAGGGATTCTATGATTTACTTTAAACAAGATATGATTCTCCAAGTTTTCTACTTTTAACGATTTTTACGTAAATTGATCGAAATGGAGCTATAGAGTGGCCACCTAGATCTCCAGCATTAACACCACTGGACTTTTTTGTAGAGATATTTAAAATCTGACAATTTTACTGAATTTTAATTTTAAGTTATAAGTAGTAATAAGTCTATTTTCAAATTCTTATAGCCCTTTTTGAAATTTCTTTTTTTATATTTCTACAAATTTGAATAACGCGCTTCATCTTAAATCATCCAGAAATATCAATTGTGTTTTGTAAACGTCAAATTTTAAATATCTCTACCAAAAATATCCAACGGTGTTAATGCTGGAGATCTAGGTGGCCACTCTATAGCTTCATTTCGATCAATTCGCGTGATAAGATAATTTTGGTTTATCCAATCTCACACACCAAAATCTGGTCAGGTGCTTATCCAGAGGTGTAGAGTTGTCAACTGTGATGTATATATTTGTTTTATCGACTATAAAAAGGCATTTGATAGAGTAAAACATGACAAGCTCATATCCATCTTGAAAGAAGCGGACTTGGATGATAGAGACTTGCGAATTATATATAATTTATATTACTACCAAACATTAAAGTGGATGACCAAATGACAGAGACAATTTTCCATAGATAGAGGAGTGAGATAAGTATGTATTCTATCTCAAGTGCTTTTTAACAAGTACTCGCAGCGTATCTTCGAGCAAGCACTGGGACAACTACTAAGAGGAAGGTGTCTTAATTAACGGACTGCGTCTGATAAACAACATTAGATATGCTGACGACGTAGTAGTTTTTGCAGATAGCCTAGATATTTTACAAGCAATAATGTCGCGCATTTTAGATATAAGCCGAAAATATGGGCTGGATGTCAATACAAACAAAACAAAGTACATGGTAGTTAGTAAGTGCGGAATATTAAATACACATCTTTTGGTAAACCAATAGTTAATTGGCAGAAAAACAGCTACACATATCTTGGTACTAACATAAACAGTCAATGGTACCATTCTACTGAAATAAAACAACTCTACATCTCTACAAATTTTCTACATTCTTGTACGGAGTAGAGGCATGGACGCTCTCTGAAACTTCTTCAGGAAAGCTCGAAACCGTTGAGATGTGGTGGTTCAGGCGCATCTTACGAATTTCATGGGTGGATCGTGTGACTAATATTGAAGTCCTATGTAGGTTGGACAATGAATGCGAGATCAACAACACAATCAAAGAGCGCTTATTAGAATATCTTGGCCATGTGTTGAGAAATGAACACAGATATGACTTATTGCAATTTATTCTTCAGAGCAAGGTATTTGGAAAGAGAGGCCAGGGGGAAGAAGAATATCTTGGCTTCAAAACCGAAGGAAGTGGTTCAATACGTCTGCAACCAGACTATTCTGAATAGCTCCAAGTAAAGTTAGGATAGCTATTCTGATCGCCAATATCCGGTACATATAGGCACAGTAAGAAGAAGAAAATATACATACTTAATGATACGTTGATTATATTTAATCCATTTACTTAGTCGTCTTCGTTGTTCTTCTTTATCATCTGTCTCGAAGATATTATTAAACATATTGTTTAAATGCTGAATATGGATGGTTAGCTGTTGGGAAACTTCCCAAGGTAAGAGACTTGCCAATCCAACTAAAATGAAAATATAGTAAATATTTATATTCTAATTGTTCTAATTGTTAACTCAATTTCTTTTATAATTAATAATACCTTGCCTATGAAACAACTTAAGCTTAAAGTTTTTATATCGTTTTTCGATATATTGTTACTCGGAATAACAATTGTTGCAATAATTACCCTCTTTACTTGAATATCTTTTTTATCCAGATTTAGTCATATGGCTCACACTTAGTCTAAGGGGGAAATTCACTCATCCCAGATACCTACGGTATCATAAGGATTGAGCTCTGGTGGGACTCTTTCCGTGTTATCGAGCCATAGGTGACTTGGTATGTTGGAGTAACTCCCAAAAATTTTCGTACACATCTGGACGTAGCGAGGTGCACAGCTTTCTGCATGGTTTTATACTGTTTTATGTTCTCTGGTAGGTTTTTGGGAATAACACCAGTAGTAGATACAATAATAGGTACCGGCTGAGTACTTTCCATTCTCCATTGTCTCCTGATTTGTATTTCTAGATCTCTGTACTTGGCTATCTTTTCGTTGTATTTAACACGGAAATTATTGATGTTTGGTATCGCCACATCAATAACTGTTGTTTGCCTAGTAAGTGTATTAACTAGTATGAGATCTCATCTACTATATGCCACTGGTTGGTCTGTGAGCACAGTACGATCCCAGTATAGCTTATAGTTATCATTTTCAAGTATTCTATCAGGGAAGTATTGATAGAGGACGTAAGGAAGATGTTCGGTTTGAATAAGTTCCAGTTTATCAGCTAGTTCTTGATAGATAATTTTTCCTACTGAAACACAGCCACCGATAAGATGTTGGATGGTTTCTTGGGCTTGGCTTCCTTATTGGCATTTGTCATTTTGGACTTGAAGATCTTTAACAATATATTTCAGGTAATTTTTAGTTGGAATAACCTGATCCTGAAAGGAAACCCTCAGTCTCGGGAAACATCTTTCCTGATGTCAACCAATGGTTCAACGCTGTATTGTCGACATATTCTGATCTCATTGTAATGTCGCCCATGCAGAGGTTTAATCATTTAGGTGCGAATTTTTTCTTACTTAGTCAGGTGGTTTATGCGCATTTCTTGTTCCCCCGGTTTAAGCGGCGTTGTATCTTCTGCTGTGCAAATTTGACGATGTAAAGTAGATGTCTCAGCCTGCACCTGAAAATAAGTTCTTAAACTAGCAATCTGTTTATCCAGTTGCCCACCTATGTCGATAAGTCCTCTTCTCTCTTGATATCTTGGTAATGTTGTTTTCTCTACTGCACTGCGTGGATCAGGTTTTTGCTCCTTTGTGAGAAGTATTCTTACTTTTCGCTGAAGACTTTCTAGTTTTTGACCATCTGATAATTTTAAATGAACAGGCGTACCAATTTAATGCCTTAAACAAATTTTTGCTATTCAGATATGACCGATTTAGCTGTCTTACTCTTCGTACAAACTTAGAAGTTAGTTTGGTTTCCATTTTGGTCAATTTTTCGCGCTTGCTGTTCTCCGAGATATTTGTATATATCATTTTCACCCATTACCTCGATGTTTTGGCCATCTTGAATATCGGAACCTCCAGGCTGAACCTTTCCTCTGACTATATTTAGTATACGGCACTTGTCTAGTTCAAAGTGCATACTAATATTATTTAAAAATGGTTCCACAGTTTTTAGCATTTGATCCAGGTGGTTTAGAGTGAAAGCCATTTATTTCAAATCATCCATATACATGAGATGATCAAGCTTCGCACAACAGTATTATTATTTTTGATGCTAAAACTTGAGCCAGTGGAGTTTAGGTAGCTAAGATAGTGGGTACTTCACTAAACAGAACTAAAGTGGATTCATCGAGTCCCCCTGGAACAGACTCCCTTTGATTGGGATATCTTGAGTTTCGATATTATTTTCACCAGGTATTTGAACGTGAATTTTAGGCTTCCACTTCCAGTCCGTCATTATATATATTTTATATATCTTCAGTATATCTGTCTAACTGTATAACTGAATCAAAGGCCTTCTTGTAGTTAATAAAGGCAGTAAAAGATTCCTTTTTTGTGTATGGCTGGTTAGAAATGACTGAGTCGATAATAAGTTGTTCTTTGCAACCCATGGAACCCATGGCATCCTTTCTGTTGAGGTTCTATGATATTGTTTAGAGCACAGCATTGGTAGATACGCCGGGCTACACATAATGTGACCAATTTGTACAAAGTTGGAAGACAAGTAATTGGGCGGTACTTAACTGAATCTTGGGTGTTATTTTGATCCTTTGGTATTATATAAATGATTCCCTTTGTAAGAAATGATGGTATTTCCTGTGGATTAGAGATAACATAATTACTCAACATTGACAAACACTCACGAACACTCCAAAACTTCTTTTATATATCTTTTTTTTTATTATATATTTGCTAATTTTTTTTTATTAAATACATTTTGATGGTTTAACATATACGAACATTCAATATAATGTAGGTAAACATAGTATTCAAGACTATATTTTTATAAAACTTATTAAATAATTTAATTTTGTTATACTCACTAGGTATTACAGCATATGCCATTAAGATAAATTGCACGAGCGATATTATTAATTGGGTCGATACGTTAACCTCAAAAGGTAGCCACACAGGACACATTGTTAAGCAATTAATATGCAAACCTTTCTCTTCAGCTAGTTTGAGACAACTTTTTCCTCCATATAGAACTGTAGCTTCATATAAAGCCACACATTGAAAAAAGAATATGGTGGTTAGAATCGCCACCCGATTGCAGAATTTAATTGTTTTGTCGGTCTTAGGAGGTTTACCAAACATTCGGTAATCTGTAAGAGATCGTAAAGTTTTCGACCAGTCCTTTGAATATATGGGATATGCCAAGCAGATTGTTACTATTCCTATTGTTGAGACTATAATCGCTAAATGCTCTGTAATATCTACGTCAAGTTTTTCTAAAAAAAACATAAAATATAAACTTTTAGGTTTGCACCATTAAAAATTGTACTCATTTTGATAGTTAATTTTCTCATGAACGGATTAACAGATTTATTAATTAACATTTAAAACATACTCGTGGATGCGTAGATTGTCTACATAAAATAGCTCTCTGGAGAGGAAGAACAAACGACGCTAGAACCGGAAACACCAGACATTACCACAAATAAAAAACTTCTATCACTTTCATCTAAACCTCTCTGTTTGAACACTGGTAGCACTTTTGTTACTTTTATTACATCTGGGAAAATCCCTTCAGTAAGACAATTATTATAAAGTATAATTAATTTATTAATAATTTTATCGATTGTTTCCACAATTATTTTTTTGTTTAAGAAGTAAAAATCCGTGCAGTGTGAATTTTTCAATATATGCAAAACATTCCTGATTTCAGTATCACAGGTAATAACAATAAAGAGTTGTAAGGAGAGTGTACATCTTTCAAAAAGTCTATGGTTACATTTTTATCTGTAGAATTAAAAGCACTTCTAATATGTTTAGCTACTGAAGGAAAGTAATTATTGAAATCATTTGATGTAATCGCGCTTGGACAGACTTTTTTATTTTGAAATTTATTTCTGTGAATATTTATACCTTTCCAACTCTCACGAGATATATTTTCTAAATTGGAAAAAAAAGTCTCATACGCCAGTCTTTTCTTTAATGATATTGTTGTTCATCATCAAACCAAGAAATTGGAGCTTTATTATGAGTTCGTGATTTTTTTATTGGAAAATTGATTTCAGTTAACTTTTAGAGTTAATTCTGTTGCTGTTTTTAAGAGAAACAACTGAAGCCTAGTCAACATTATTTAACGACTGTTTTAACATCAGGATGCCATTACTTGTTATATGCCTTCTGTATGTATTACCACTATGACTTTTTTCAGATTTTATTTTTAAGTAGAAAAATTGATCAAGATGGTAAAAAATACATGGGTCCACAATTCCAGAACCAACTATCTCACTGCTTATGTTTGTTATTATGCTATCTAAACAAGTTGCTGACCTAATTGTGATACTAGTAGATCCATTAATATTTATGGTTAAGAAAAAAGTAGAAATTAGATCACGAAAACTGTTTAATTCATAAGAAGCTTTTTTGAAATCAATGTTGAAATCTCCAATGATTATTATTTCTACAGTCGGTTCACAATTTGTTGATAGCTCACTACAAGTTTAACCCTAATTAGAAAACTGAAATACAGAGAGGATAGGTAATACGATATAATAGTAAAAACCAACCTAAAACTGACGGTTTAAGACGTTTTCGACTAACCCACCTTATATCTGAAGGAATACAATACCTTATAATCCTATTACGGCGATATTTTGAATGGTTAGAGATGAACAACCAGTGTCGTAGAGTATATGATTGAAACATTTATTTGAACTAAATAAATATATTTTTTAAATTGTACTTATGTAAATTGTATTTTTTAATAAAACTTATTTATTTTATTCAAAAATAAAAAGTTTCTTGCCATTTGTCAAAGATACATTTATTTAATTAAGGAAATAGGCGCCAAATGTCCCCTGGCAAAATTTCCAATGTGTTTTAAATGTATCCATTATTTTCGAATCCGGAGAAAACTAATAAATATTTTTGAAAAATTTAAACGCAGAATGAAAGATTACATTACTACTCAGGGCAGAAAGTCCCTGAAAACTTCTACAATGTTTATTTTAATATATTATGTAACAGGGGTGAAAATAAAAGATAAAATATAGTATAATTTTTAATTGAAAATATTGCATGCAAAAGAAACTTTACAACTATTATTACTTACCTTATATAACTACGATTAGAAAACTATTTAAATTCAAAATAAATAGGATCAACTTCGGAATCCGAGTCATCTTGAGGGTTAATAATTAGCGGTTCTGTCTCTACGGTCGCATCAATTATGTTATCAAGATCCCACATTTTTTGTTCTTCTATTACATGCCTTACTGCATCTTTCCAGTTTTGTTCTGTAATATGTTGTAAAGACTCGTATAACAATTCACGTACAGCTTGTATTTTATATAACGTATTTTTTCTAGCCACATAACTTTTCATTTGTGCCCAAATGAGTTCAATTGGATTTATTTCGCAGTGGTAGGGTGGAAGTCTAAGGACTGTAATGTTTCGCCTTTCCGCCATTTTGTCAACTAGGTATTCCTTGAACTTAGATTTGTGTTGCCGGGCAATTTTTAGAAGTTCTGCTTTTACCATTCCATCTTCGTAAGGCAGATACTTATTCCGCAGCCAGTCAAGAATATCCCGTTTCTTCCACGCAGTCGTTGGAAGTCTTTCTACTAGTCGTGAATGATAAGGTGTATTATCTAATACTATAATTGAATTTGGTGGTATGTGTTCAATCATATGCTCAAAATACTCTTCGAAAACATCGGCTGTCATCTCCTCGTGATAGTCTTTTGTGCTTTTGGACTGAAATTCCAACAAACCATGCTTAACAAATTCTTTTTCACTGCCAATGTAAGAAATTATTAATCTACTGCCTTGTGGGGAGGTGGGGAGATACCAGTAGACCAACCTTCTATAAAGGCTTGCCTGGAGCTTAATATATTTTTATCTGACCAATTTTTTTTTAGAGTATGACCTGAGTTTACCCACGTTTCATCCTGGTAGAAGATGGGCCTTCCTTCAGCCCGGAATTTTTGTATGGATCTTAGATAATTTCTTCTCCAACATATTATCTCCTCCCGGTCAATCAAAAGTGATTTTCGGTCTGATTTCTTCCACCGGAAATTTAATTCTTTTAAAACTTGCCACAATTTAGTTCGTCCGATATGAGGCAAATCCGGGTCGTCTCTAACTTCTTGTAAAATTTTGTTTAGGTTTGGTATTTCTTTTTTGAAAAAAAATCCATGAATTTTCCTTCGAATACCATTTTTGGCAAATTCATCAATTTCAATAGGCTTTTTCCCTCTCTTTAAGTGTTCGTTTGTGTTTGAGTTAGCTATACCGTGTTTTTTCTTTCTGATAGGAACCTATATATATAGTTGATTCTCCTACGCCAGTCATGTTGGCACAACTTTCGACTATGTTGCAAACAGTGTTTGTGGGATTCTGAGAAACCAGAGCATCGTGAACATTCAGGACAATAGTCTTCTCTCTTGGTGAATAGACAGACTTACTGACTGGACGCAACAGTACCGGTGTAAATCTTGATGATGTTGATGATGAAGCCATCACAAACAATCCAACAAAACGAGCACGAGCGAAAGGTACGTATATGTTCGTAGGTATATGGAATAAAAAATCACTCACGCACTGCATATAATTCGCAAAAGAAATATTCGAGACGCTAATTACTGCCGTAGACGCGGACACACCGACGAGCCGTAAATTACATACGATCAAAAACGTACTAAACAAAAAAATTGTTTTCGTTCGTAATAACTTCACCCTTTTAAGTTAAGTTTCGAATATAAACTGAACAAACGAGGCACGTGGCCAAAGCATACCCATTATATTATTAAAAATCTGGGGAATTCCATCCTAATTATCTTGCAACGAATAGTACCTTCGGATATGAATTCCAGGTTTTCTAGTAAAGTGATTAAACGCGAAGATTAGTATTGAAATATCCAAAGAGATAAGGTATTCTTATTTACAAAATTGTTAATGGTTAAATTCTTATTTTTATTAATATAATATAATTACATCACATTAGCCGTGAAAGTTTTAATTGTTTTTTTGCTAAATATATTAGTATTAAAATATTATTAATATTATATATATAACAGTATTAAAAAATATTATATTATTATTTAATGAATAAACACCTCAGAAACGCCTATGGTTTACGACCGTTTTATGAGTTTGAGGCACATTTCGTGCTCTCAACAATTTATGAACGGAGAATAAAAAATTAAAAGAGCAAAACACCAATAACCTTTCAAATTGGTCCAGAAAAACTCCCATTTCCGGTTCTATACACTGTTACTAAAATAGTTTTAATATCTATAATGTCTAATGCACAAAATTCACCCTTATATTTACATGAACATTATCATTTAAACAAACTGGTCGTGTAGAGATTTTATTATCGCTAAAAATTACAACACCTCCATGTTCCTTTACCTTCCGACAATAATAAGTAAAAAAATACCCATCAAGCTTTAATCTTGTTAATTCGTTTTCTCTGAGACAGTGTTCAGAGAAAACGAAGTATAATAATTATGAGTTAATACTTTATAATTACTTTGTTTTGATTATTCAAGTATTTATTTGTGATTTGTTGATACAGATTACTACTGCATATACTCTTCTCTTGAATAGAATATTGTGTTCTTGATTTTTTTTTTTGAGAAACATTTTTCAGTTGTGTTTAAAAATTTTTCTGATGGGTGGTAGAAGGTAAAGTTTTAAACATCACATGTTGGTTATTTTTCTTTCAATAAACATTTCATTTCAATTTTATACATTTATTGACTTGTTTCTTTCATTTTACTATTTTTATTTTAAAAATAGTTGGAGTTCAACTTTTTATTCAACTCTTCAATCAACTAAATACCCTATTTGATCTTAATTTTTTATTTTAAATGTTTGAAAAGAACACTATTAAACACTTTTATTATAAAATGAGCTAAAACTTTACATCTAGAATTTTAAAACATAAATATTATGAAAAAAACCAATGATATTTAGCTGTTATCATTTCTTACCTCGTTTTACAAAGTACAGATGTATTATAGTTGATCCTCCTGAAGAAATATAGGTACAGGATCGTAAAAATACGCTAATTGCAAGAAAATATTTATATCTCTTTTTTTCCACTTCCGTATACTGAGGAATATAAAGCATAAAAAATTTTAAAACATGCATGTTTACTCCAAATGCATCGTGCAGCTTATTTTTGAACATTATGTTCTTCAACTCTTTTTAAAAATAAAAGGTATACACAAGATATACGCTCCCGAAGAAGCTGAAGCTGTTTTCACTGCAAGATCCTTTTTATGTGGGGGATCAGTCCTTTCTGGGTTTAGTTTTACAGTTTCTGGTGTGACTTCGATATTTCCACTACTTTTCTCCGTTCTTCTCTCTCTTTGATTGACCTTTCTAAAAAGACTCCTCTAGCAGAATTTAGAAAAAAAGAACAAGTTAATTTTTAATATTGTAATGTACAAGGACCCATCACAAACATTTTAAAATTAATAAATCAGAGGTAATGCAGGTCTAATCATGTTGCATAATTGAAATTAATATATCGATGATCCATAAAATTTAAATGAAATAAAGCATAGAATTATCTTTATTTTTCTTTCAGTTTTAGAGAAAAATCGTTTGGTAATGAAATTATGCTCAATTAACGGCAATATATTTTTGTACTTACGATTACACAAAAAATGCGTCAATTCCAAGAAAATATTTATTGACTCAAACATTCAAGCTACATTGAAAACTCTAAAGTGAATAATTAATTGCTTGGCACTATAAGTGTTTGTCTCTAATGATATATATTGATATATATGTATATTTCAGTACTGTATAAATAATTTAATATTGTTTGTTCTTTAATCATGTATTATTTATATTATAACTTTATCCCTTGACATCTGAGAAGTGATCTCATACCAGCATATTCGCGTTTTCAAACGACTGTGCTGCCAACTGCTGTCAAAATAGATAACCAATAAAATAGAGATAATTGTCAAAAATTTGAATAAATTATAGTTTAAAAATGGTGTAAATTGCATCAAATTTTAAAAATATTGAGCGATAAGAAGAAAAGTAATAGATATTGTTCAGTGAATATTTCTCTAGACGAGAAATTACGAAAAAACTGGCAAGTAGCTCTTCGTTTTGCGAAACCTGTGGCAAAATTCATAAATGGATGCAGTCGACACTTTAAGAACTCGAATTACTTTTAAGATACAGTTTAAGATACAAATAGGATACAGATAGATTAGCGAACATATGTAAAAACAACAAGCCGTATATCAGAAGACCCGTTGGAAGGTCGCCAAAAAGGTGGATAGATAATGTACAGTCAACAACGACTGAAACAGAATAAGAGGCAGACAAACAGGAGTAATCCTAGTCGCACGAAGAAGAAGGAGAAGAAGACGAAGAAGAAGAAGGAGAGAACTACTTTTTTCCAAGTAAATCATATTTGATAGAAAATTTATTTAGGTAAGATTGTATCAGCCTGGTTCTCTCTTAATTATTGAAATAACGTTTTATTTTTTAGATGTTCGGACTAGCAAACGATTTTTAAAAAAAGGTTCTATTCCATCTGAGAATCTACATATTCGATCTTTGAAATCATAATCAAAATCATAATCATTTTTTTGCGTTTTTTTTTAGAATAGAATATACTATAACGTCTCCGTACCCTGTGAAATATAAACCAAAAAAGCTTTAAAACATGCAAATTAACTCCAAAAGGTCCGTGAAAAGTCCTTCGAACATATTGGTCGGCCACTCTTATTAAAATTAAAGGGTGATAATAGAAATTTTTCTCAACACATATTTAAGAACAGATATCTCAGAAAAATATTATTTATTAAGTCTCCATAATAACCATTTTAAAATTCAAAAGTTAGGCGGGATTGCAGTTGTCTCACACTGCATTATTGAACCTATCACATCGATGAACACATCGATGACCTATAAAACTTAAATGCAATAAAGCATGGAATTATCTTTATTTTTCTTCCAATTTCATACAAAAATCGTTTGGTATTGATATTAAGCGCAATTATCAGCAACTAGTAACTTTGACGGTCGCATGCGGCGGGGAATCCGATCAATTGTAATCTACAGTCAGTCATTAAATTTTTAAAGTAATAAACTTTTTGCATTTAATCCAAATCCAGTTTATTAGGGCTGCATTGCAATATTTTGTGCCCTCCAAATAAAATTTGACAGGACCCTGGTCTACCTCGCCTTTCGGCTATACGACCTTTAGCGCCTCCACTGCCCCTACGAGTCCAACACCAAAATGAAGGTGCCACGCCACGTACGCCAGGCACGTTTTGTGGGGCTTCACCTTCCCCGTAGTACCTGTGTTGCGATTACCTCACCTACCCGTTATTCCCTCCCACAGGCGGATAGGTGACGCAGGCAGAGAAATTTCCACCTCGGATGTAGACATCGTCGCCGCCGAGGATCTCTCCTCTACCACTCTTAAATCTCCTGGCGGGTACGTGCCGGGACACCAACACCACGATTGGCACAAGGCCAAAAGAGGTGTGTACAGGCCCAGCTCGTTCAACCTCGCCTGATTCTCTTGGAATGAGATTAGAGTGGTCCTCAAGAGTCTCGTCTCGGATACTAGGAGTGTAAACCGGTGACCGTGACGCCTAGGCGTCCGTGTGCGTTTCTACATACCCGACACCTCAAGCAACGGCTCTCCACCTCTAGATTCCTACCCATAAGTCGCCTCTTACGTCAGGCCCCTTCTCGCCTCGGCCGTATTCTTATCTCCGCGAGCCGAACGGAGGATATTAGGGCTGCATTGCTGAATTGCGTGCCCTCCAAGTATAAAAACCTGGCAGGACCCTGGGCTACCTATCTCACGACATACGCCCATAGTGAAACCTCTGCCCCTACGAGTCCGACACCAAAGTGAAGGTGCCACGCAGCGTGTGCAAGTCACATCATGTGGGGGCTTCACCCTCCCCGTAGTACCTGTGTTGCGAGTACCTCACCTACCCGTTATTCCAACACCACGGGCGGATAGGCTCGGCAGGCGGAGGAATTTCCACCTCGCACGTAGACAGGTCGCCGCCGAGGATCTCTCCTCTACCACTCTTGGATCTCCCGGTGGGTACGTGCCGGGGCACCCACACCACGCCTGACACAAGGTCAGGAGAGGTATGTACGAGCACAGCTCGTTCAACCTCACCAGGCTCTTTTGGAATGGGAGTAGAGTGGTCCCACGAGAGTCTCGTCTCGGATACTAGGAATGTAGACCGGTGATCGTGTCGCCGAAGCGACCGTGTGCGTTTCTACCAACCCGACACCTCAAGCGACGGCTCTCCACCTCCCTATTCCTACCCATTAGTCGCCTCTTACGACAGGCAGGGCCTCGGCCATATTCTTACCTCCGCGAGCCGAACAGAGTATTAAGACTGCAGTCAGAAGGTTGGCCGGTATGTTAAAGAAACACTCTTTTGAATTTTTGTCTAGCTTTCGGAATTGTGTTAGTCCTTTTTCAAGACGCTGTAATATAGATAAAAAGAATATGTAAATATTTACAAAATATCACAATTCGTTAGTGCAACTTACTGGTTGTTAAAATTATTTATAATAAGCTTTGACCCTCAACATTAATAACACAAACATAAAATAATGGACAAAATACATTCTAAAATTTTGGTAAGAATAGTAAAACTTTGTTAATTCTATGACATCTTTTGATGGTGTGTTTTAACTCTGATACATAGAGAACAGAATGAAAAAACAATACAATTAAAATGTAATTAGGTACTTTTAATATTGTATTTCTTTTCAAAAACCAAGAGACCCATACTGGGTTATTTTTAATTTTTAAACCTGTCTTAATGGTATGCAACCTGTTATGCACACAGGTGTATTGCGAAGTGTATATGTATAAGTAAATATTATTTTTATTTTTGATGTTTTTCCAGTAAATAACAATAAATGTTGCTCAGTTTATCTATGTCGGACTTTTTATTTATGCAAGACGTACTATATTTTATGAATCACATTTCCAAAAAAACACGTTTTGAATGGTTTTTTTCTTGTACCAAAATACAGGAATCTTCGAAATTATACTCATGTTTCAAGTTATTGCATGTTCTGTAAGTGCACATGCATTTATTTTAATGGTTTTTATGTCACTACGATGTGAGATTACCCTACTGTGGAAATTACGAGATGATTCTCCGATATATACGTTGTTTTAATTGGTACACGGTATAGAATAAACAATATTCGAAGACTCCTGTATTGCGAAAGGATCCTTTGTTTTTGCGTATAACTTAGATACCGTTTTCACATTCCTAGTTGTAATTTTTAAGTCATTAACATTTTTGAAAATGCTAATTATCTTAGGTGTCAGAACTGGAATGTAGAGTAGGGAACCAAAAGTTATTTTAGATTTATTGATGTGTTGTATGTCAATGTCAATTTTCGGACCTCATTATTATGAAAATTTTGTTTGTCAGAAAATTGATTTGACAGATTCTAGATATGTTTATTTATTCATTTATTTATTTAATTATTTATTTGTTTGTTTATTTATTTATTTATTTATTTATTTATTTATTTATTTATTTATTTATTTATTTATTTATTTATTTATTTATTTTTTTATTTATTTATTTATTTATTTATTTATTTATTTATTTATTTATTTATTTATTTATTTATTTATTTATTTATTTATTTATTTATTTATTTATGTATTTATTTATTTATTTATTTATTTATTTATTTATTTATTTATTTATTTATTTAATTAATTCTTTCTTTATTATATACAATAGTTTTTTATTGAGCTTTTTATAGAAAGTTCGCTGGCGATTATATACTTCAAAGTGGTCGATTAGCCTTTTCACACTGCAACATGAAAGATCTGTTATTAAACAGTATGTATTTAAGTTGAGAAGAGTAGAATTGGTTTGTTAGAACAGTGAGCGAAGCATAACTCACAGTCAGTCGAACGCCGCGCACGTTCGTCAAAATCAAAGAAATGTTTCTCTATGATAACGGTTTGTTAGGTTCTGCTGAGCTGCACGCACTGCAGAGCGATAGCCGTGTACGTCGACGGTGTGAGCTGGAATCAACTGCGATTTGATTTGGACGCAAACGTTCAGCTGAGCTCACAGGGTACACCGTACACATCTATACCGAAATAATAATTGTATTTTTATATAGTAATTATTATTGTAATAATTAAGTGACTTCTACTAAATTTTCTCCTGATGAAGATGAAAGACTAGTGAATCTAGTAAAAATTGTAAGATAGTTCCAAATATATCCCTGGAAAGTCTAAAATATTCTCTAAGTTTTTCCTCGTTTTAAAACAATCTTTCTTTGACTGTTAATTTAAAAGCACCTTCTGTATTAAGACATAAAAAAATTTCGTTTAAATTTTTATTTCTTTTATTTAGATTTAACGTTATCAACTCTTCTTCTTCCTCCTCTTCTTGGAGTAATAAAATTATTGCGTTAAGTTTGCGAGAATTCATTTTTTAGACACCTACTCCCACAACCTTTGCGTGAATAAACGTGAAACTTATTTCTAATCTTGTTTTTAGAGCGGCAGAATATTTATGTGAATTAATCTAACAAAACGACTCGACCCAAACTGCCTTGAGTCAAGTACAACAGATTTTGCTGTACGTGTATGCTGTGCGCTACGCACTTTTCTAACAAACCCTAGCTTCAATGAAACCTAATATCAATTTTAAAACCACCAACTTCAGTGACCCAATTAGGATCTGAAACGACTTTTTAGATATTTGTGGCATTGGCTAACATGTAGTCTAAAGTTTGCAGTTAACACGGTGTGCATAATTTGCATGTTTTTTGATATATTTTTGAAAGTTATAACCAAAGTCATAACCATTTGCATTGCCTGCGATAGTACGCTGCCCTAAGTGTGTACTTTTTCCCGTTTTGAAACATCTTCCAAGATGAGATTTTACGGGATAACGCAGCATGGTCTGTTCCAATAACAATACATATTCTTTTTTTATATTGTATGTAGCTTTTGTAAAAGTAAATAGATATTTACAAATCTTATATTCCTGAGTGAAGCTTGGCTGACAGAATCAATAAATATTGTGGCCCAATCAATTTTTTTCCAGACACGCTAAAGCATAAAAATCTATTGCTACTAATTGCATATATTTGCCTTAATTATCGATTTCTCTATTAAATAAAAAGTAAAATAAAGAAATCTTATATAAGTACGTAATACTATGTATTATTTCATTCAATTTTTATAGAGCATTCAATTATACAATATGATAAAAATTTCAATCCTTTATAAATCATAACTGTTTAAAATTTTTTTATAGCGCGTACACATCACCATATTAAAAATTAATTTATTTTAAATAAAAAGGTTTTTGGCGAAAAGAATATCGTTTAGTTTGCATAAACGAACAGATCAGATTTAAAAGCATTACAAGGGTTGGGAAACAAAATGTTGTTGCAGAGGTACAAAAAAAAGATGGAACAAACATTTGGAATTAGTTGGTTGGTTCTAGAAACTTTCACGCTTTTAGTTCCACAAGAAACGGAGAAGCAAAAAAGAAGATATAAGTATATTATGACAATAGCTGTATTTTGTAAAATCTGCTGCTATATTTCTTCTGGGGGGACAACTATGATACATTTGTATCATGTGAGGAAAGGTAATGGATTATAACAACTAAATATTATTGATTGTCTTTTTGTATTTTGCATGTATACTTTACTCTAGTTGTTAAGTTTTTTTCATTTTATTTTTTTTTTATTTAGCTTTACAGCGTAGGTACACTGACAGGTACAATTTTATTATATTACATCACAAAAATATACAGTAATATTACAATCAATAAAGAAATACATTAAATATTCGTACAATTAATAATTATCAAATTCTAAACGACGTTTCTTTTTCTAGATTTCCTGTAAAAGCCTGGTTTCACAGAGAAAATTAATAAGGTTTTTTAAACTGATCTGATGAGCTCAGAATATTTTGTAGGTTTTGACTTAAAAGATACTTTTTTCTGTTGTTGTTGAAACAGGGACAGTCTACGAGAATATATTTAACAGATAGAATATTACCAGAGTATGTACATGTAGGTGGATTTTGGGAAGTCATTAAATGTTTATGAGTTCTTTTTGTATGATCGATTCTTAAGATTTTGATTTTTCGTGTCATGGAAGGGAACTCAAGCTTTTTACCGGTGGGATGGATATCACCAAGATTGGAAGGGACTTTATTCCAGTGATCTTGAAAAGACATTTGGATTATTGAAGGTTTGTGTCGAAATCACTTCTTTACTCCTCGAATAATACAAAGCGTTGTCCATCACCACAACAGTTTTCTCTGGAAGATTAGTAGGCAGCTTTTTCTTAAACCATTGTTTAAGTACGACCATATATCTCATCATGATAGTCCGCTGAGTTTTTTTAGGGAAAAACCAAAAAACCTCACCTTCTACAAAGCCTAATTCGCTACCCGCATGCGCTATAACAAATCGGGAGCTTTGTTGTGTCGGCTGTTTTAGGCCTGTTGACAACCCTTTAACAAACGCATCCCTGGTTGAAGTCACTGAGAGGTCGTTGGAAACACTATGTCCTACATTCATTCAAGTTTCGTCCAAATAAACGACGGTGTATCCTTGAGAACGAAATTTTTTATCTTACGCAAATACTGATGCCTCCATTTTAGAATATCGAGCCGTTAAATCATGCTTGACTTTACTCCTCATTTGCAAAAAACAAAGTTCATTTCATGGAGTATTCTTCACATTGTTGTGCGTGACATGCATGTTTATCGTAGTAGTTTTTAGTGATGCCCCACACCAATTCAATTGGATTGTAGTGGCAGTGATATGGTGGTAGTCTTAGGACCTCATGACCATATTTTAGTGCCATTTGGTCAACGACAAATTTTTTCTCAGTAATGTGGTCTTTGCACTTATTTAATAATTCAGCTTTTAAAACTAGATGTTCGTGTTCTATATTTTTCTCCGACAGCCACTTTCTTAAGTCTTCTTTTTTCCAGCTGCTTATGGGAAACTTTTCCTCCTCTCTGGTGTGATACGAAGCATTGTCTAAGACTATTAATGAAGGATTTTCCAGATTTTTTAATAGCATTGGGAAGAAGAAAATATAAGACTAGCATTGAGTATAAAACCTTCCGTATTTCCTGCATGCAATATAATATATCTTTTGCCATTACTCGCAGTACTACTCGAATAGCATTTGGTAGAATCATCTTGCCAGGATGATTTGGTATTATTTCCTTTCGCAAAAATCCATGTTTCGCCAAGAAACACAAATTGTCTGGCAAATTCGGAATTCTTGTTTTTTAAATAGTTTCTTATAAATTTCCACCTTTTTCCAACAACATTGGACAGCTCGCACAACACTTTACGATTATTGGTTTTTTTGTATGTAAAACCCATAGCTTTTAATACTTTTGATAAACTGGTCAAACCCATATCACAAAGTTCTCCGTCCTTTATTTTTTCAATAAGTGTCTTTCTTGTAACATGTTCTAAAAATTGTTTTGGTAGCGCTGATTTATCCTCAAGTATTACAGCCGACCAGTAGGAGGTTCGGTACCACAAAGCAGGTAGAAAAGGGAAAGCATAACAGAGTGGCTGTAACTAGAGTCATAAATTATTTTTCGGGCATTAATCCAAAATACGACTGGGTAAAACGACTTTACTATACAACTCTTCGTGTCCTTCGGTACAACAGACCGGTTGTTCCTAGGGACACTTACATACATACAAAAAAAAGTAATAAAATGGGTAGAACTATATAAGTTGGAAAATTGGCATTTTCGAATTAGCTTTACAAAGGTATGATCAACTGTCCAGATTTTATTATTTTTTAATATCTTTATTTATCTAACTTATAAAAATCAAGTTGTAAAAATTGATGTTCCCCTACATATATTTTTTTAGAGTTTAACTTTTTGTTTTGTTTATGTAAAAATACATACAATATATTTGTTTATTATGCAGATGTTTTGTTCCTTGTAACTAAAACGTATGTAGATATGTGCTATGTTTATGAGCTTTGTATTTTGAACATATGTTCGATAATTCGAACAATTTGATAGTCCGAACTACCCCTGTACCAATTAGTTCGTATTATCGACGTTCTACTGTATATGAATTCAAAATAGCTAAAATATTACTTATTTTTTTTTAGAAAAAATTGACATGGATATCAGCGAGGATCTAGCCCTTATAGTCTCGTCAGCAGGAATAATAATTATCTGCTTAGCATATCCAATGTTTTCACAGGGTTGGGCGAATATGCTGCGAGCGCTTACAGATTACAGTAAATTTGGTAAACCTGCCAATGTCGATGAGACAACTAGATTTTGCAACCGGGTGTCGGTTGTAATAGTCATATTCTTTTTTCACTGCGTATTTTTATATGAATTAGCAAATTTGTATGAAAGTAAAAACTGTTTTAAACTAAATAGGGAACAAAATTTAAATCTTTGTTGTTTAACAATGTTTCCTGTGTGGCTACCTTATGAGGTTACAACACGGGATCAAATATTAATAGCGGCCGTTCAAATTGCATTAATAGCATTTGCTGCAATGCCTGGTGAGTATAACAAAGTTCAAGTAAATATCATTTTCAATTAATACATTAGCGTATCTATAATGTTGTTAATGCCTATTTGAGTCACAGCTACCACCAGCATTTTGCTATAAAATGCAATAAACAAAATAGACACCTGGTCTACGCTTGCTGGATTTAGGTTTTCAGCTCCTAAATCCAAAGTAATTCACTTTACCAAAAGGCATAGACCTAATCTACCTTCTATAACTCTAAATGGACTTCATTTACAAACAGAATATTATTTGACACTTTTTGATATCACCTTTGATAAAAAGCTTATCTGGAGACAGCATATTCAGAAACTTAAAGGAAACTGTACCCAAAGAATCAATTTACTTAAATCTCTTGCTAGCTTCTCTTGGGGAGCTGATAAAGAATCTCTCCTTAAAATATATAGAGCGTTAATTCGCTCTAAGCTAGATTACGGTAGTGTTCTTTATATGACATCTAGTAGCTTCCTACTAAAATCTCTAAACACAATTCAAAATACATCCCTACGACTATGCCTTGGTGCTTTTAAATAAAGCCCCACTGAAAGTGTTTGCGTTGAATTTTCAGAAACACCACTCCATCTAAAAAGGCAGCAGCTTCTACTTTCAAACTTTGTAAGAATATCAGCAAACCCAAGTAACCCGGTAACAAATATAATCAATCCTATAGAACCTCCCCCAGCAAACGCATCCAATCAGTCTCTCACATTACCACAAATATTATCTCCTTTATTAGATTCCATCAACCTTTTCAATACTATTTCTATTTATACCCCCAATACAGCTCCACGAATGCACAATCTTCCAATATTCAATACTGATTTATGCAGATTCGACAAAACAAAAACCCCAAACTTAATCCTTAGAAAATCTTTCCAAAAAACATCCTCAAGCACAATTTGATGAAATTTTATACACCGATGCGTCCAAGAATGAAGACTATTGTGACTCCGCTGTGTCCACACATAAATGCCTCAAAGTTGTAGTACCTACACCGCAGAGTTATAGGGAATACTCCAAGCATTAAAGACTTCAATCCATCCTACTTCAAATGAAAGCAAAACAATCGCCATTTGTACTGATTCTCTTTCCTCGATTCATTTCATAAGATGCATTTTCTCGAAAAACCCACTAGTTTAGGAAATACACACCATCTGTAACCAACTATATTCTGCTAACATAAAAGTCATAATGATCTGGACTTCATCTCATGTTGGTATATTGGGAAACGAAAAAGCAGATCAGGCCGCTAAAGTAGCATGTTCTTCTGACTTAGCCTGCAAAAAAGTCCAAATCCATACGGATCTTAAGATATTGATAAAACAAAAAATCCTCAGCTCATGGACAGACCTGTAGAATAAAACAAACACTAAGCTGCATGACGTTCAACCCAACTTATCTCGCGTCAATATCTTCTCTATGAACAGGAAAGAAAAATCAGTTATTCACCGACTACGAATAGGGTATACCTGTCTCACACATGGATACCTTATGGCATCAGAAAACCCTCCAGCATGCCACTACTGTGGCATCTTTCCATATCTTTCCATCAAACACGTGATAGTGGTATGATTCTTCCAGAAACAAGCACAGCCTAAAAGGAAATCTAAGAGACATTCTTAGTGTTCCAAATCGTTTTGACAGTGTTCTTAAATTTTTTAAAGAAACAAGTTTAATTCAGCTAATATAAACAGTGCATAGTGATAAGCTGCCGAGACACGTTAATTTTAAATAAAAAAAAAGTATCTTCATCAATATGCTTAATCGTGTGCAATATTTAGTGTAGACTGGTTGTTGGCTGATGCCAAAAGGCCACCTCTCTAAATCTATCTATCTATAAAGTTGGTAACGAGGAGATATTTCTTCATTCACATGATGTCACAACTATGCAAGCAGCCGTTAAAGAAGATACAGTTGTGCCTGCGAGAAGTGAAACTCATCGCCTATATGGGCTGCCATAGTAGCTCGCCTACAGGAAATTGTCGAAGAAAGAACACCTGTTGTGATGGAGCCTTAGAATCATGAAGATCAGGTTGGCCGAGGAATCATGATTGAAAAGGAATTAAAGAATTCTGCTAAAGAAATTCCTGTAAGACTTAGCAATACCAATGACTATGATCATCTCCAAGAAAGAGACAAAAGTAGAAACCTGTGTACCTGTGACGACAAATTCAACCAAATGGTTGCAGTTGCTGGCCAGTCTCTAAATTAGGTGAGGAAAAGGAAATTACTTGTATTGATTTCTTCAGCGGTATCGAGACAATGCTAAGCCAATGCATCAAACAGCTCAACGATTACCACAGGTGAAGAGAGAGAAAGCTGTAAGGATTGTTTAGGAAATTAAGAAAGACGGGGTGATAGAAACTTCCATGTACCAGTCCATGGGTCTCTCCGGTGTTGCTGGTCAGGAAGAAAGACGAAACGGCGAGGTTTTGTGTGGACTACTGTTTGTTGAACCAAATTACCAAGAAATATAGTTATTCTCTACCTCGGATCGATGACACGTTAGATACATTTGCTGGAAGTAAATTTTTTTCTACTTTGGATTTAAAGTCTGGATACTGGCAGGTAAAAATGGACCCAGTAGATAAAGAGAAAACAGCCTTCACCACAGGATATGGATTGTTGCAATTCAACGTTATGCTATTTGGACTCTGTAATGCTCCTGCGACATTTGAAAGAGAGGGTTATCTTGGAAAACGTGCCTGGTGTATTTAGACCTGGACCTAGACTGTCCCTATGGAATTATCATTATTAGAGGCCATTATTCAAAACATATAGCCTGAAATTTTGGTTTCGAGTTGTGGCAACAAATGTGAGGCATTAGAAATTTGCCTAAAAAACGATCTAAGACGTTTAACACTGCTTCTTTTTCATTACACAAGTACGTTTTTCTAAACTAAACATCTTTAGCTACAAATTCCACCTAACGTAGTCTTTGTAGAAGCATTTCCCGTGAAGTGCGATCGTTTCTGATGTAACTGTTTAAATTAAGCGTTTCTTGTAGTTCTAATATACATTTTGGTTTGACATTATCTTAGCTACATTTTTTATTTTAAATATTTTTTTCTGCGGCAAACAGATTTTTAGTAAATCTATTTTTTCTATTACAACCACCACCCCTACGAGATGGAGGGGCTTTTCTAAATCACTGTTTTTGTAAATATATTAAAGTACTTACAGACCTATTATCTCCATATTTGATTAGTTTTCTGGTAATTTATTTAACAGGTCGGTCGATTTATCGCCGTCCTGTGCATTGTCGATAATTATTATTTTATATTATATTTTACAGAGATTTATGGCTTAACTTACATATATTTTAAGGCTTTTGTTACCTTTTAAACAATAATTAAGTATAAGAAATATGAAACAATGAAAATATTTTTATAAAATTTCACTTTAAGTTGGAGTGGCTAGTCTCTTACCATGGGAAGTTTCCATACAGTTAAACAACCACATTCGACATTTAAACAATATGTTTCATACTATTTGGGAAACAGATGACGAAGAAGAGCAACGAAGAAGACTAAATCATTGGATTAAATATAATTTTCATCTTACTACGTAAGTATAGATGTTGTGTATGTGTGTGAGAAAGATAGACAATAAGAGATATAAAGAAAGACACAGAGAGAGGGAAGATGGCTTGGAAGTAGGTCGTTTAGCTACATATTTTTATTTAGTATTTTCTAAAGTGATCTATTAGTTCTGTTATATCTATATTTTTTTTTCTTTATTTACGCTGTAACCATAAGGGTTATTAGCGACCTAAAAAATATAATACAGGTAAAGTTAGAAAAAATTACAATAATTGATACAGTCCTGAGCCTTTAAGATAACTTCTGTGTTTTTAATATTCATGTTTTTTCCTAAGGCTTCCTTTTTATTATTTGATATAGTGTGCTTCTTTCTTGCTGCTTCATATGTTTTGCACTGAGTTAGTATATGCTTCACGCAGAGTGTTACTTGACAATTTTCACACATTTGGCGGCACAGTTCGCGTAAAGAGGTGTTTATATGTAAAGTTACTGTGTTCTAGTCGCAAACGTGTTATTCTCACTTGGTCGTGTTTATTCGCTGTGGGTTGGGGCCACGGTTTAACTAATTGTTTGATTTCCTTGAGTTTATTATGTGATGCACTCCACTTATTTTGCCTCGTACTTAACACTTTATATTTTATTTTTGACTTGAAGTCATCTGAAGAAACCTCATTAATAATAATGGAGTCCTGGCTGAAGGATGCTAAGCGGGCTAATTCATCTGCTTCTTCATTTCCTTGTATAACTGAATGAGATGGAACAGACATGAAGTCAACAGTGATCTTATATTATTTAGAATCTCTATTTCTGATTGGATATGTGAGGCAATTGGATTATTGGTATATAAACGTTTGATAGTGTGAAGTGAGCTTAGTGAATCGGTTATTATGAGAGACGGGGACTGTTTCGCCTCTTTTATGTGGATAAGTGCTTATAATATTGCAAACAACTCTGCAGTGTATGACGATGTAATGGGGTTGAATTTAAATTTTAAGGATGTAATGGGTGTGAGGATGGCTGCACCAACACCGTCTGAAGATTTGGATACGTGATTTTCATAAGTTTCCATTTCTATTAAGAATGATTGTTTGATCAGGTCTGTTATAGTTAGGAAATTTGTTGGGAGAATTTCAGGAAATTCAAGATGTAGGTCATGAAGGTTTCTTTAGTAAAATGGTGGATCTAGTCTTGTTGTAGAGAAAGTGTCTTGAAATCGATCTGTGAACGTATTGGTATAAGTAGGGTGTTCTTTATTACAAGCTATTTTAGAAGCATATGAGAGAGAAAGGTATTTGCATCGTAAACCTAGGGGTGGTTCTCCTGTTAAGCATTGTAAACTTTCACCTGGTGTCGTTCGAAACGCACCTGTAGCTATTCGTAGAGCTGTGTTTTGGAACAGTTTCTAAGGTTTTCAATACTGATACTTTACTTGATGAATAAACTATCGCACCATATTCGACTTTGGATCTAACTAAAGATTTTCAGTAATTCCAGTTTTTGTTGGAAATAGTTTTCATAAAATTTAATCCTGCTTGGCATGATTTTTTAAGTTCGTCTGTATGTTTTTTTCCAGGAGAGCTTTTGGTCAAAGACCAACCTGATGTTATTTGGGAAACTAAGGGTTTGATTATATAGCTTCAGATGTGGAGTTAGAGTGTTATGTTTTTGTGTAAATAAAATACATTTAGTTTTTGTCGGTGAAAATTGTAATCCGATAGTCCGAGACCATGATTCTAACTGATTGATTGTTTGTTGTAAATGTTTTTGAATATATGAGTTTTCTCCTAGTAGTAGTATGAGCAAGTATAACTATGTCATCAGCGTATAATCTTCCTTTAACAATCGATGAGCATTGTTGAAGTATAAACCTATCTATAATTGTTTTATTTAAATGACATGGTTTGTTTCCTTTAAAAAGTCGATCAATACGTTGATTATTCTTATCTTATGGAAACTTACTAAATCATCATCACCATCATAACCAATCAGTCCTGATTTCTCCATTATTAAACATATGACTCCTCTAGATATGTCGATTTTTTTGACAACCACTTTTTTGTACGTCCCATGTCCTCATTTCTTAGTAGTCTATAGCCAGCTAGGTCACCGTGGCATTTTCAATTCTGATCCCAAGTTTTTTCTATGTATTTTTGGCTGCTGATTATGAATTTCGAGGGTGGGTTTCTATCCGAGTGTCAAACAATTAATATAAACAATTTAATTGTTTATAAGGCTCAAGATCGTAAACTAACAGACATAAAAAATGTTTTTTCAAATAAAGAAAGAAAATGGCGTTTACTAAACTTTATTCCATTAATTAGAACTCGTGATATTGTAAAATTGTCACAGTTCTTAGAATTATGGATCTCCATACTTCTGATAAGGGGATAATTTTATTCTTTTCCCAGTCTGCTTCTGGCAAAGATACAACTCATTCGCCTAAATTATATTTTCAGTATTTCTCTTGAATTTTTTCGTTTTTGCTTTGATGTACTTGAAATTTTTTACAAAGTCATTTACGTCAAAGTAACACTAAAGTTTAGACCCTCTTTTTATCGATTTCATCGGATTATATTGTATACTAGATGATTGGCCTTTAAATTTTACAATTGATCGTCGATACACATTTTCTCTCCAACAGAATAATTACCAAATTGAGAATTTAGACAATCCAGAGAAAGTTTAATTTTATATAACCGATCGGTATTATTTTTTGGTAATAGCGAGTTGTCGTTTACATGCAAAAATCTTAAAATGGTTTGAAACCTATTCCTTGGCATAGTTTCTGCAACAAATCACAGAGAGATCTTCTTGACCAAACCAATAATTTCGGACTCCAGGAACTATAAGGTAGTCCATTAAGAAGTTTATCCCAATAAATGCTAAGAGTTTTTCCTTAGACATATTCAGTTGTTTTCCCTTTTGTGTGGCATAAAGGTAAGAGATCAGTTGTATCTGATAAGTTATATCTTCTACGCTTTTATCTAAAAGCTTAACAAAAATATCTAAAGCGGTCTCACATGCTCTAAAATGAACTTCTTCCCAAATACATGCAGCTTTTTTATATTGAAGAATTTCTGTCTTTTTTTTTTAATTTACGCCCCTAATCTTTCTAAACATTCAGGTTCCATGAAGTTACCAGGCCCTTGATCTTGATGTTCATTAGGTTCCTAAATTTGTCGTTTGTTAGATTGGTCATCAGGAACTAATTTAGGGTCCTCATAATTTGCCTCTTCTTCGCGTTTTATTTGTAAATCTATCCAGGCAGTAAAAATATCCAGGTCCTTATCGACATCTGATTCAACATCAGTATCTTCTGCAGTATCTAACGGAGGCAAAAAATGATCAAAATCATCATTTTTCATAAGTTCTAACAATTCGCACTAGACATCGCATGACAGGAGCTACATGAGCAACCAATGAAATCGCGTTGTTTAAGTCTAGACTTAGAAGTACCGCTAGGAAATAATCGCTTAAATCTAGTTGTTTTAATGTAAAATAAATGAAGTGGTACTTATGTGTACCGGTGGGACTTAAAGGTCGACAAATTTTAAATTCATCTGGGATTGAAAGGGTTAAATTACTAACAGGGCAATGCTCAGGTAAATTTAATAAAAAATCCAAATAAATGCCTGAGGTGTTAAAAATATGTAAATTTTACGACTTTACGCAAAAATGCAAAAAACGATTATTTATCACAAACAGCTATAGTATTTAAAGTCATAGACAAACAATTAAATTTTGTCCATTAGTGTAATCGATGTTATGAAAAAGGTAACTTTTTTATTAGACTGCTTTAATCTGTTTGTTATATTTAAATGTTTCAGAATTATCCAGGAATTAAATAGACTAACAAAGGGATGCCTTGGGATAGTGTCTCTAGTAGTAAGCATAGTGCTTGCCTTAACGCTAAATCAACTTCTAAACTGGGTACGTAATATAATTTTTATAAATACTTAGTAACAGTAAATTAATTAATTATTTTATGCATCTTATTTTTTTAATTATTATTATATGCCTGATCTAGATTATCTTTAAAATCCTAATAAAAAAAGAAGACCTTAGAAGTCTTTCTAACAAATTTTAATAGAAGTAGAATTGCAAGAAGCAACTGTTATCAGATCTAAGCTACAGAAAGCATACTGAAAGATCATTTTGCATATGCAGTAGTATCTCCGAATCTACTGCTGAATGTAGGCCTTCCGTAAATAATTCCAGTGGATCCGATCTTGAGCACCCTGAATCCAGTTTTGCTTCGATTATGATAAGCATCGTGTCTGGGTCTCCATTATAAAATTTGCTTAATCCATTTCGATCCTGTCCTGTCCAGTTCCATTTCATCATTGCGCCTCTTTGGTTTTTCTCCTCACTATTTGATTCGAAACTCTGTCTCTAAAGGATATATCCAACATTGACCTCTCCATTGCTCTTTATGCCACTTATATCTTATTGATTACTTTGTGGTAAGGGTCAATGGTTTTGCTCCATACATTAGAAGTGAAAGTACACATTGATTAAGCACATGGACATATTTTATCTAAAGATTTTCCTTAGTTTTCCGTATGTTGCTCATGTTAGTCCTATTCTCCTGTTTAACTTTGTTGTTTGGTTGTCTCATTCTAATTTAGTATCGTGACCCAGATGCTTATAGGTATGCCTCTCTTTTGTCGTTTCCCCATTACTGAGAATCGTGATTTCGTCCAATGTTCCTAACAATTTTTCTCCATTCGTCTCTATCTTCAGACGCTATGAAAGCTTCGCAGAATGAGTTTCCAGCTAAACTCTCAATTTGGTCGGACCATCCAGTTGGTAATCGTTCTCTTGATCTTTTTCCCGAAACGTTTCCAGGGACAATATTGATCTCTCCAAACTATCGTCACCTCTGCGAATCACGTGACCGAAAAAAGAATACATTGCAGATATATTGTGGATTGGATATATAAGATTGGTTAAGGCTATAATGCGTAAAGTTGTTTGGAAAGTCGAAATACAGGGCAAACAATCACAGGCATGCGCTGGCGTGTCTCCTTTTCAACATAGCTCTGGAAAAAGTGGTTAGGGATGCCCAAATAGACAGCAGAGGAAACATTTTTAATAAATCATCCCAAATTTTGGCATATGCAGATGATGTTGACCTAGTTGCCGACACAACACGCAAGCTAGAAGAAATGTGTACCATCTTTAGAAACCCAAGATAATGGCATTAACACCCAACAATAGAGCCAGAAACGACGGCTACCAATTCACGGTTGATAACTCTACCTTTGAAGTTGTGGACAAATTCACATACTTAGGCTCCCTGATCACCAAGGAGAACGTCATGACGGTAGAAATCAAGCGAAGAATATTCCTAGCAAACAAATGCTATTTTGGAGTAGACATATGAGAAGCAGAAACTTAAGCCAAAAAACAAAAATTACCATATATAAAACCTTTATACAACCGGTGTTAACAAATGGATCGGACACATGGACCATTTCCAAGGCAGATGAAAACCTCCTGCTTATATTTAAACGAAGGATCCTGAGAAGAATATTCGGTGACTTCTGTGAAAATGGTGTTTGGAGAAGGAGGTACAACTACGAGATATATCACAGATATAAACATATATTTGGTGGTAAAGACGTACTATCTCTTATAAAAATAGGAAGACTAAGATGGGCAGGACATCTGGCTAGATCACAGCACAACAACCCTCGCAGAAGAATCCTTATGTCACAACCTGTGGGAAGTAGAAGTAGGAGTAGACCAAAACTCAGATAGAGAGATGGTGTAGATGAGGATGGTAGACAAATAGGCGCAGCAAACTGGCAACAGTTGGTAATGTATCGAACTGACTGGCGTAATAGACTTGGGAAGGTCAAGGCTCTCTTATAGGGCTGTAGCACCAATGATGATGATGATTAAAGTATTTTAGTTGGGTACAGTAGTTACTCCACATGGCCTGAAGCGTAAGTTTTTGTAGCAAGGTTCCGGAAAGGTTAAATATAATACGAAATATCAGATGACTCCATATAAGTTTGGTTGTTTGTATACATTATTTAGCAAGTATAATCGAGTATCTATATAACTATAATGTTCTCTTTTCTATTTCAGAATAAACCTCTTGCTGCAATAATGCACCTGTTCGGATGGCTTTGGTCTCTAGGTGTGACATGCTTTACTGGTCAAAAAATAATTGATATGGTAAAATGATTTTATTAAAATAAAGAAAGATTGAAATGTATAGTACTGATATTGTAATAAAAGTTTTTAGTTCGGAACGTACAAATCCAGTTACAACTATAAAGTAAAAAAACTTTTAATATAATTGAACACCGGTTAGTCTTACTCCGGTTCTAGAAATCATGATAGTTAGCCGTGTGCATTAATTGCTTAAAATTATCCCTAGATCCTTCTATAATAAACCACTAATTATTATATAATTTATTTTGATTCCAGACAGAGTCCATTCCAGTAAATATGTGGAACTCAAATTGGTACATAGCTGATATAAAAATTAGGAAAGATGTTCAGTTTGCTATGTTAAGTGCTCAAAGATCATTTACGCTGACTGCATTACCACTTGGAACGTTGGACATGCCATTATTGTTACTGGTACGTATACGCAGTACCTTGCAAGAGGTAACTTTTCGTATGCAATATCATTTTTCGATGTCTAAATAAATTTATTACCTTTACTTTAAATAATTTTATATGAAAAAAAAAGAGAGAGAGAGAGTAGGGAGAAAGTGAGAGAGAGAGTAAGAGAGAGGGAGGAAGAAAGATAGCGAGAGAGAGAGAGTGAGAGAGGAAATGGATAACATGCCAGGGAGAGGGACAAGGACTGGACTTTTCAAGTAGATCAATTTGTGAATGAAGAAAAAAAGATTTTTTTTTAACTTTATCATGAATACTGCAATTAGTCTTCTTCTTCAAGTGCCATCTCCGCGGCGGAGGTCGGCAATCATCATAGCTATTCGAACTTTTGAGACGGCTGCTCTGAAAAGTTCATTTGATGTACATTCATACCACTCTCTCAGGTTGCGCAGCCATGACATTCTACGCCTCCCTATGCTTCTCTTTCCTTGGATCTTTCCCTGCATGATCAGTTGGAGCAAGGTGTATTTCTCTCCACGTGTAATATGTCCGAGATATTCCAATTTTTTTGTTTTTATTGAATTTAAAATTTCCATTTCTTTGTTCATCCTTCTCAGAACCTCTTTGTTTGTGACGTGTTCTGTCCATGATATTTTAAGAATTCTTCTGTACACCCACAGCTCAAATGATTCCAGTTTTTTCATTGATGTAGCATTCAAGGTCCAAGATTCCATTCCATAAAATAAGGTCGAAAAAACATAGCACATCGCCAACCTAACTCTTAGTTCCAGTTTTAAATCCCTGGTACATAGAACTCTTCTCATTTTGTTGAAATTTGCTCTAACCTTTTCTATTCTTATTTTTATCTCCTGATTGTAATCATTTGTGGAGTTAATCATTGTTCCCAGGTATGCATATTTGTCCACTTGTTCGACGTTGGTTTCGTTTATTAGAAGATTCTCGTTATTTCTTTGAGTTTTCGATATTCTCATAAATTTCGTCTTCTTGACATTCATTGTTAGACCATACTCTTTTCCATACTCTGCTATTCTGGTCACCAGTCTCTGAAGATCTTCAATGTTTTCGGCTAAAATCACAGTGTCGTCCGCATATCTAATGTTATTAATGGGAACTCCATTTACCTTTATTCCAGCTGTTTCACCCTCAAGAGCTTTTTTCAGGACCTCTTCGGAGTAGGCGTTGAAAAGAATTGGCGACAATACGCATCCCTGTCTTACTTCACATCTAATTTCAATTTCTTCTGACAGCTGTTCGTTAACACGTACTTTTGCTCGCTGTTTATAGTATAAATTTGATATGATCCTGAGGTCGTTGTAGTCAATATTCTTTGATTTCAGGACATTCATTAAATGTTTATGTCGTACTTTATCGAATGCTTTATTATAGTCAATAAAACATGCGTATATATCTTGATTGACGTCCAGGCATCTTTGTATTAGTATATTAAGTGAAAAAAGAGCTTCACGTGTTCCTAGGCCTTTGCGGAAACCAAATTGTGTATTATTAACGTCTATGTCCAGTTTGTGATATATTCGGTTATGGATGACTTTAAGTAGTAACTTTAGCGTATGAGACATTAAGCTAATGGTGCGGTAATCGCTGCATTCTCTTGCGTTTTTCTTTTTAGGGAGACAAATAAAAATAGATGTTAACCACTCTTTGGGTAATACGCCTGAACTATAAATTTGGTTCAAAAGTGTCACTAAAACATCAATGTGCTTCTCATCTAGAATTTTTAGGATTTCTATAGGAAGCATATCAGGTCCAGGGCTTTTCCCGCTCTTCATTGTTTTTAATGCGTGCAATATTTCTTCTTTTGTAATATATGGACCTATTTCTTCTGACGTAAGTTCTACGTGCTTCAGATCTCCTCTTTCATCATCGAACAATTCATCGATATATTCTGCCCATCTTTGTATTTTCTCGTCCGTATGTGTGATAGCAGTACCGTGTCTATCCAGAATTGCACAAGTGGGATTTTGTTTTCTTAGTCCTGCCAGTTCTTTGACTTTCTTGTGTAGGTTAAACAGATCATATTTATTTTGAAGGTCTTCGATCTCTTTGCATTGCTCTTCAAAGTATTTTTCTTTTGCCTGCTTTATCGTCTTTCTAATCTCGTGGTTTATCTCTCTGTATTTATTGTTATCCTTGTTTTTAAATTGTCTTCTTTGTTCCATCATATTAAGTATCTCGTCATTCATCCATTCCTCTTTTCTTCTTGAGGAAGTCTTTAATATTTCTTTACAGGGTTCCAGTAGACAATCTTTTAGTCGATTCCAGTACTCGTCAATATCGTTGGTGTTTGTGTTCAATTTCTTGCAGTTCACATGCAGTTCATGTTGGAGGCATTCTTTTATATTTGGTTCTTTAAGTTTTCTTGTGTCTATTGTAGGGATTCTTTGATGTCTTTTAATATTTTTAAGGGTGAGTGTAATTTTGGCTATAAGTGGATTGTGATCTGAGGCCACGTCTGATCCAGGATATGCTTTCACGGCTTTAACAGCATTACGGTATCTTTCATTGATCATAATGTAGTCTATCTGGTTCCTGACTACTTTCTCCGATGTATCTGCGGGCGATCGCCATGTATACAGTCGTCTGTTTGGTAACATAAAAAATGTGTTTGTAATAATAAAGTTCTGCTCTTGACAGAATTGTAACAGACGGTCTCCTCTCTCGTTTCGATTTCCCAGACCATAGTTTCCTATACACTTTCCGCTTTGTCCCTTTCCAATCTTTGCATTGAGATCACCTAGGACTATCGTGATTTCTCTTGTTTTCGTTATTCTAAGTGCCTCTTCGATATCTCGATAAAATAATTCTACTTCATGTTCGTCGGCATTCGCCGTAGGAGCATAAACTTGTATCAAATTCAGTTTGGCATGAGATGTCACTAACTTCAGTACCATTACTCTTTCTGAGATAGGGAAATAGCATTCCACCGCTCTATTAGATTTTTTATTAACTATTACTGCCACGCCGTGTCTGTGTTGGTTATTCTCGCTACCGGAATAATATATTGTGGCTTCGTCTGTTGAAAAACAACCTGAGTTGGGCCATCTAGCTTCACTGATACCCAGTACATCGATATTCAACCTGTTCATTTCTTGAATAACATTGTGCATTTTACCAGGCTGAAACATGCTCTGAACATTCCATGTTCCTATTCTAGTGTTGGACAGTCTTATTTTTTCATCTGCGTTGTTTTGACAGGGAATTCGCTGATTAACGACCTGAGAGTCCTTGTCTTCTTCTCCCCTGCCGGATCTTGGCTTCCGAGGGCCATGATCAGTAACGCCGTTATTAGTTTCTAAAACCATGATGATTTTACTAGGGATATCCATGGGGATCTTTAATGTAGTGGTTTCCCCTTGCCTTCTACATCCTTATGCTGTTGACCAGTATATTGGTTCCTCCATCTTCGAGATCGATTTCTCAACCCCAGAATAAAAGGGTGCCCTACCACCTACCAATTCTTCCGCCCAGAGCCGTTGATTAGTAAGTGTGAGATTGCTTATACCGGCAATCGGTCGGTGAAATTTTCACCATATCTGGCTACCCTCACTTAGTTTAGCCTGCAGACCAATGCAGTTGTCCAGGGTGTGGCACTTGGAGCCATAAGTGAGAGTTAGGTGTCTTATGAGGACCAGTTACCAAGAACCATCTCCCATCTATGATGCTCGATGTGGTCGTTCCGATAAAAGGTGCTACCTCTATAACACAACCCTACACCCCACTGCAATTAGTACTTTTGCTTTATTTATCATTAGATACATATGTAATTATAGATACATATGCCTGTTTAATAAAATAACAATTTTTGGATGTGAAGTATGTAATCGCAGTTTTTTGCACAAATTGCTCCAAAATATCACTACAGATGATAATTTTACTATGCGTGAGTTGTAAAATGTGAGCTTAACTTTTTATTCAACAAAATATGAAAAAAATTCAAAAAATTCGATATTTTTCTTCATTTTTCGCACATATCTCAGGAACAATTAGTTTTAGTATAATTTTGTATTTCTATTGGACATAAAAGTTTTGTAATTAACTTACATACTTACTGGTAGTTTAAAATCTTAAAAATTATTATTATTATTAAAAAAATACTAAAAACAGTTAAAGAAAGGTTTTTTCTGTGAGTTTATTTTCTAAACTAAAATCAAACCTAGGCCTTTCATATTTCGAGAAAGAACACTCCTTAGTATATTTATTCATCATACAAAAAGATTATTAAAATATATTTAATAGTTTTTGTACAATAATTTTGTAATCTATTTTTTTAAATGAATTATTTTAAAAATCATGCAGGTCAAAAACTAAAACTTTTAAAAAGACTAAGTCTTTACTCAACACTGAGGAGTAGGCAAATTGAGACCTCAGTGTTGTTTGACGGTTCTTGTATTTCTACAGAATACGACACTGATACGTCACAAGTGAGGGAAGTAGGCAGATTGAGACCCCAAACTCGAACTTAACCGTATCTGTCTTGATAATGGCTCCAAAATGGGTGACGAAACGTCGCGTTTTAAATTCTCAACACGGTTCTTTCCAAGAACTTAGTAATTTTCTCGAGAACTTAGTAATATGGTGTATTTATATGTTGTAGTTATTAAATTATTAGTATAATTCTATACTTTATAGATATGCTAAAGTGTTTTTTATTTTTAGCTTCTAAAGTCGTCATATTCCTATTTAACACTAGTAACAAACTCAACCTAGAATCGTTAAGGTGCTATTATAATGTTTTGGAGAGAACCAGGTAGTAGAATATTGCAGGAAATTTTTCTTAGATTAAAAAAAACACAGCAAATATTTAATTATGATTTATTATAGTATATATAGTATGTTGAACAGCTGTTTATATATTTATTTACTTAATTTCCTTCTTAAAAATAGTAAGTAACTCAACGTAGAACCACTAAGATGTTATTAAATATTCTGGAGAGAACCTGCTAGTTGCATAATGCACGACAATTAGTTTAAAATAAAATAAATACATTATACAGTTAATATATTAGTATTATTAGAGCATTATTATTAACCTGAGAGCATGGTATAAAAAGACCTCAACACAATTATTTCGTACAGCAACCAACAAAGTCATCATAGCCAGAATGATCGCCAACGTTCGGAACCGACAGGCACCATAAGAAAAATAGTACTATTATAATTATTATTTATAGAATCTCTATTGGAATCACACAGCGAAAGTGAAGTTTGAAAATAAACTGAAAATTTAGTGATGATACCGTCTTTCTGACAAGAATGCTAGAAGAACTGCAATACCTTGCTTAACAACTAAATATACACTATACAGCTCTGTCATATAAACTATCAAAAAAATTGTTAGAGATTATTTTAGAACATACTAAATTTACACCTTAATTTACCGTAAAAAATACAATAGAACTAGTTAATAAAATAAACTATTTTCAACTAACAACTCAAAATTAATTTCATTTAACGTCAAGAACCTTTTTCCTAGTATTTGTTAATTCTGACTTCAATATAGATGGACTGTAGTAATAAAAAAACTGGTGATTGCACTATATTTGAGATTTTATTAACACTACTGAATGTACTCATAAACTAATATAATTAAAACGAAATATGTATGTCTTATTTTAATGTAACCAAAAATTGTAATGTTCTAAAAGTCCTCTGTCTTTTTTCTTGCGCATGCGGTTGCTTTTGCACTTCTTTTAATGCGCCACTGCCGTCAGTGGAGTTCAGCCACACACAGGACCGGCTTAGTTTTTAAGTGAATGAATCACAATCTTAACATACTCCCCCCTTTTGAACAGCATGTTCAAAAATTCTTATCAAAACACATCGTCATTAGGAGAAGGGAGTGGACAAATTTTCGAAACACCCCGTTTAAAAGTATTTTGCGAAGTTTTTATAGTCACTACCCGCACTACACCATCATCGCCTGGATGGACATCAACAATTCTTCCCAAAATCCATTTAATAGAAGGCAGGTTATCATGCTTTACGACGACCAGGTCACCAATATTGACATCCATTTTCCCAGTTTTCCATTTGTGTCGTTTCTGCAGTTCAGATAGATAAAAACAGGACCATCTTTTCCAAAAGCTTTGATTCATTTGCTGCAATAATTGAAATCTGGACAGCCGGTTAATTGTAATACTTTCATATAGTGGGTCAGGAGGTGATGTGAGAGCATGTCCAATCAATAGGTGAGAAGGGGTAATTGGGTTTAAATCATTGGGATCTGAGGACATAGGATATAAAGGTCTAGAGTTTAATGTTGCCTCAATTTGCGTTAATAGTGTTGAATACTCCTCAAATGTTAAAATAGATTCTCCTATTACTCTGTGGAGATGATGTTTAATGTTTTTAATATTTGACTCCCAAAGACCTCCAAAATGTGGAGTATTTGGTGGAATAAAATGCCACGAAATTTTTTGCTGTGAACAGATTGTAACAAACTCAGATTGAGAATTTTCTAAAAACTTATATAACTTTTGCAGCTCTTTATAAGCTCCAACAAAATTAGATCCATTATCGGAATATAAATGATTAGGAGTACCACGTCGAGCGGCAAACCTTCTAAATGTAGCAAGAAATGCTTCACTCGTTAACTCAGTGACCAGCTCAATGTGAACACCCTTAGTGGCAAAACATATAAATAAACAAATATATGCCTTATAAGTTTTATAAGGTCGGCCCTTTCTATCACGCAACAGTACTGGACCAGCGTAATCAATTCCAGTATTTGCAAAAGGTTTTGAAATTTGAACCCTATGTTTAGGGAGGTCAGCCATGATTGAGGCGGTTTGTCTAGGTTTATTTTTAAAACATTGTATGCAATTTCGTACCACCTTCTTGGCAAGACACATGCCAGCAGTCGCCCAGAACTTCTCACGTACTGAAAACAATAAAAGTTGTGGACCTGCATGTTGTAATCGTAAATGTTCGGCGTGAAATATTAATTTAGTGAATAAATGTTTACCATTTAGGAGATATGGATGCTTTTCATCAAATGACAAAGAGGAATTTTTAAGTCTACCCCCTACTCTCAGAAAACTGTTTGAATCTAAAAATGGAAAGTAACCTATGTTTATGAGGCAAATTTTTTTGTTGACTAATAATAGAAATTTCATTTTTAAAACTTTCCTTTTGTGCTAATTTAGTTAAACATAACATACTGTTTTCCATCTCTAGAACGCTAAGAGGACCTTTTGTCCTTGTACGTTCCTTTAGGTTTGTAATGAAGCGTAAGCAATATGCAAAAACTCGTTTTAATCTATTAAGAGAGGAGAACCGTTGAAACAATAATAATTGTTCGGTAACAACAAGCGTGTGACAAATTTTACGGATTTCTGGAAGCTCCTTGTTATCTCCAGCTTGAAATAATCGTGGCCAGAATGGTTTTTCATATAAAAATGAGGGTCCATTCCACCATACCTTGCAATTGGATAGTTCATCTGGATACATGCCACGAGATGCTACATCAGCAGGATTTTCTTTAGTATTGACATAGCTCCAATTCGATATATTGCTCAGCGTTTGAATTTCTGAGACCCTATTGCTTACAAAAACTTGTAGTTTATTGGCCTCTGTATTCAACCACCACAATACTATCTGAGAATCGCACCAATAAAAAACATTACATTGACATGTAAGTGCGTTTGACACTTGATTGACTAAGCGAGCTAGTGCTAAAGCACCACATAACTCTAATCTAGGAACCGTTAATACTTTTATAGGTGACACTCTGGTTTTGGAACATAGCAATCTGACATACACTGTTCCATTTTCATCAACCGTTCGAACATATAAAACTGCACTATAAGCATCTTTGCTAGCATCACTGAAGGCATGCAGCTCCATGTGAACTATTTTATCACACATAATATACCTGGGAATATTTATTTTATTAAGAACAGACAATTTTGATTTAAATGTTACCCATTTATTGAGCAGGTCTCGTGGTAGTTCATCATCCCAATCTAAATCAAGCAACCATAATTGTTGAATTAATATCTTAACTAGAATAATACATGGACTTATTAAACCTAAAGGGTCATATATCTTAGCAATATTACTAAGTAAACTTCTTTTAGTAATAGGTTGTTTATTACTGGATGTTGAAACATTGTATGTTAAGACATCAGTATTACTAATCCATTGAATTCCTAAAGTTTTAAGCCTATCACTCTCTCCTAGTTCCAATATACTAAACTCATCAGATGTATCTTGTAAACCCTTTAAAATATCTTGGCTATTAGAAGCCCATTTTCTTAATTTAAATGAAGCTGATTTTAATATCATCGAAATTTGATTACAAATTTCTATTCCATGTTCTTCACTGGTGAAGCCAGTTATTAAATCATCTACATACATGTCACGGTCAATCAATTCACTAGCAATTGGGTAATCATGTTTATAGTCAGAAGCTAATTGTTTTATGCATTTTATGGCCAAATAGGGAGCACTAGTCGTACCATAAGTAACTGTTTGCAACTCAAATGGTGCGAGGTCCTCATTAGGATTTTGTCGCCAAAGAATGTTTTGTAAATATCTTTCTTCAGGGTGTATCAAAATTTGACGGTACATTTTTTCCACATCAGCAATTACAACAAACTTGTGCTGTCTAAACCTCAACATAATTTTAAATATATCATTCTGAATGGCTGGCCCAGTATATTGGATATCATTTAATGATATCCCAGAATCGGTTTTAGCCGAACCATCAAATACAATCCTAACGTCAGTAGTAAGACTGTCTTCACGGAAAACAGCAAAATGGGGTAAAAAACATCGAAATTGACTGGATTCCTTTTGTGTTAATTGCCTCATATGTTGCAAGTTTAAATACTCATCCATAAATTTAGAGTATTTGCTTTTTAAAACATCATTCTTTTCCAATTTTTTCTCTTGAAACAGCAGTCTTTTAACAGCTAAGTTTTTTGATTCCCCTAATTGAGTGGCTTCTAATTTTAGTGGAAAACGAACAATAAATTTTCCAGAAGGATCTCGAGAAACTGTTTTATTGAAATAGTCCTCACAAAACAAATCTTCCTGTGACATCTGTTTCTGTTCATGATGAATCTCCTCGACAAACCAGAACTTTTGAAGATCGTCATTTATTAAAAAATTGCAATTAACCTCTTTTTTCATAGGAATATTTATCGGACCTGATACTACATAGCCAAAGACAGTATTAACTAGATGAGGTAGATTTCGACCGAGGTTTATTCTTTCATTTAGTACAATCTCCCAAAACAAATCCGCTCCAATTAATAGATCAACATTTCTAGGACAATTAAACATAGGATTAGCAAGTGCAATGCCTTCAGGAATGTGCCAATTAGAAATATCGAAGTTACAAGATGGTAAATTACTTGAGATTCTTTCAACAATGATACAGTTTAGGACAGTTTGAAAGTTATGAATATTAGATTTTATTAGTACCTCACATTTGTACCGTAAATTAGAATTAATACCAGCGATACCAGATACTGATACATCAATGCGATTGGTTTTCAAATTTAATTTTTTACACAAATTGTCAGATATAAATGAACACTGACTACCCACATCCAAGATGGCTTGGACTTTGTGAAATTTACCTGTCTTATCTTGAACATCAACAATTGCAGTAGGTAAAATAACATAATTGTCATTAAATACAGTATTACCACAAATAATGGATGACCCATTGAACTGATCACTTTGTTTAGATTCTGAGTTAACAAAATCCTCAGAATTGTTTTGATTATCAGCAGAATTGTTATTAAAGGAGTTAGATTTCTTATGATGTAATAATGAATTGTGCTTACCCTTACAAAACTTACAGTTTCCTTTCTGGCAGTGTGTATTAAAATGGCCATGACATAAACAATTAGTACACAGTTTCAATTGTTTTATTTTGTGCCATCTTTCAGCTACTGACAATTTTAAAAATTGGTCACAAGTATAAATAGAATGTTTTTGTTTGCAATAATTACATTTTAGTTCCCAAGTATTTTCTGAACTGCTAGCTAAAAATGAATGATGACGTGTTTTACTTTTATGACCACTTAGTCGCGTGTCTTTATTTTCTCTAGTGCTATTTGTTTCTATTGTTTCCAAAAAATCTGCTCTATTTTTCAAAAACTCAAAAAAACTAGCTAAACTCGGCAACATCTTATCTGTACGTGATTGCTCCCATTCCCGATTTGTATTTTTATCTAGCTTTAAAGAAATCATATGAACAATCATAGCATCCCAATGCTCAGTAGGAAGTTGCAATGTTTTTAACGCCCTAATATGCTTGTTTACATAATCAATAAGCCCTCTTAACCCTACTGCTGATTCTTTGGGTAAGGACTCAATTTCAAATAAATGTTTTAAATGATTATTAACTAACAATCTTTTATTGTCAAATCGGTCACACAATAACTGCCAGGCATCCTGGTAATTATGTGCTGCAAATTCTAAACTTTGGATAATTTTCAAGGCTTCTTCACCTAAGCATGACCTTAAATAGTGATATTTTTGAATTTCTGAAAGCGTAAGGTTGTTATGAAAAAGTGCTTCAAATGTATCTTTGAATTCTAGCCATTTACTAAATTCACAATTAAAAGAAGGGCATTTAATGGGTGGTAATTTAATTGCATTTTCGTTAAAAGATTGACTATTATTATTTACTGACCCTAAGGTTTGGGGAATTGAATTACTTTCAATCTTTTTAACAACCTCTTGTGTCCTAGCTACACAATCTATTAGAGTGTTTAAAAATATGTCTGCCTCTTCACGTTGTGCCTCAAGTTCATCGTCTGGACAAATGTCCTCAATCACGGCTTGAATCTCTTCAAATTCCGTTTCTAATGATTCTACTTTACCTAATCTGATTTTTAATTCTATTATCTCTTTATTATCAAATTCTTGATTTGTTAGAAATCGATTATATAATGGTTCAAAATAGTTTTGAAATTTAGTTAGCTTATGTTTAATACCTCCACGCTTCCGTATCTTTGCATTTAAATTAGCGGCCATCCTGTATTCTTTTATGTAGAATAATTATTTAGTATATAATAGTAATAGATCCAACTTTATTAGAGCTCAATGAATAAATCGATAACTTTTATAATTATAACCAATATATTTATTACAGCAAATAAGAAGTAGCTGTTAATGTAATATTGAAATTGTAATTGTTTATAATCACTTTTTATTGTTGTTTTGCCTTAGGAATTTGAGATGACTATAATTGCGTTTAACTGTGTTTAATGGTTTAATTCTCGATATCATACATGAACATAATAGTGAGATACCCTTATAATAGCTATGTGTATTTAATATAGAAATATTAAACTCAAAGAATAATAAAAATGGAAATAAAACATACACATTTAAATGGAAAAAAACATTGAAAATAGCTTTACAAGTAGAATTGATATTATATTATATATTTGATTTTGTATTGATAATTGATATTGTATTATATGTATAGACAATTGTTAAATGACTGCAAATTGAAACAGCATTAACTCTACAACGACAGGAATTTAGGTAAAATGGATTTGACCTACTTGTATTACCGGCGCCATTCCATAAACCACGTGCAAAATCTCAAGCTGCAATCCAATTTTATCCGGCTCGAAGGACCAAATGTTAATTCTGACTTCAATATAGATGGACTGTAGTAATAAAAAAACTGGTGATTGCACTATATTTGAGATTTTATTAACACTACTGAATGTACTCATAAACTAATATAATTAAAACGAAATATGTATGTCTTATTTTAATGTAACCAAAAATTGTAATGTTCTATCTTTTTTCTTGCGCATGCGGTTGCTTTTGCACTTCTTTTAATGCGCCACTGCCGTCAGTGGAGTTCAGCCACACACAGGACCGGCTTAGTTTTTAAGTGAATGAATCACAATCTTAACAGTATTCCTCCTACAAAAACTGTTCTAGTAAAAGACCTTTTAGACCATAATATTACAAATCAAATCATTACGTCTGAAATTTTACATCTTCTTGAAATTTGCATAATCCAGGACTACTTTAAATTTAATAATCAAATATGTACAAATAACAGTGCAGTACTTACAATAGGTAATCCTCTAAGCCCATTGCTATCAGATTTTTTTATGGACCATCTAGAAACAAAGAATTCAAAACATCGGATATTCAAACAGTTTTTGTATTGGTGGAGATACGTAGACGATGTACTGGTATATTTTACAGGAACCAACAGACAACTTGACCAATTAATATAGTCAATTAATTCACGCCATAGGTATGATTAGTTAATATTTTGGTTTATTTGTCCCTATACATCGAAACAATTTTCAAATTTATATTTTAATATAAGACGTTCTGACACCTAAGAGACTAAGTTAGACATGGCCTAACAATTGGTTCCCAAAAAAAGTTGTAAGTTTTATTGTTGTGAGCAGTAATTCGCTATTATGATCTGAAATATCTACAAACGTCTTTATTATTTTCTCTTTTGTTTTTATCTAAACATCTAGCACAAAACGTGACATAATTGGTGATATCTGACATAAAACGTGATGTGTGAGATAAAACGTAGCATAATACGTGAAGTGTGGCATAAAACGTGGCATCTGACGTAAAACGTGATATCTGACATAAAACGTGACATAATACGTGACGTGTGACATAAAAGGTGACATAAAACTTGACGGGTGACATAAAACATGACATCTAAGATTAAACGTAGCACATTTGACATAATATGTGATTTAGAGGAAAGACTAAGACTTTCCTAAAAGAAAAGTCTTAGAGAACTGATAAACACGCACTTTCCGGGCTCAACAATTCTAGATGATGCAGATAGGCAAACCAACATAGACCAAAGGCTCACTAGGCCAAGGTCTACAGATTGGGAAATAGCCACAGCAATCACAAGACCAAACAGAATTAGATGGGCTATAAATAAGTTTCGTCCATATAAGTCTCCCGGGACAGATGGCATATATCCAATACTGTTGCATATGGGATTAAAGATATTGATACCATACCTATGCAAGCTCCTCAAAGCCAGTTTAGCATGGGGGTCGTACCGGAAATATAGCAAGAGGTTAAAGTCATATACTTGCCTAAGGTAGGTAAAGTATCAGACCTAACACCAAAGCCATATAGACCGATAAGCCTATCTTCTTTTCTATTAAAAACGCTAGAAAGGCTTCTTGATAGGTACATCAGAGACGAAGTACTAAAAAATTCTCTAAACAATCGTCAATATGCATACCAACCTGGTAAATCTACGGACTCTGCGTTGGATGATCTAAATAGGCTGATCTCAAAGTCAATGAAAGGCAAAGAGATAGCAATGGCCGCTTTTTTGATATAGAAGGGGCATTTACTAATGTTACCACCAGCTCTTTGATAGGAACTATGAGTACACGAGGCGCACCTGCGGTAATATGCAGATGGATTAGGGCATCATAAGGGCATAAATTACCCGAATTTACACTAATAGAGGGTTACACAAAGTAAAAATTTTAATCTACATGCAATATAAAGGTTAATGAGTAAATAAGGTGTTTTAATTAAAAGTCAAACGTTTTCTATATTTTTTTTATTTATTATAAAACATAATTACATAGGTAATATCCTATTATAAAACAATTGACGAACCCTTTCTTTGGATACATAAAAATTGTCCATTCACACATTCCAAGGTGGCAGGAATACGTATCAGGGGCAAAATTGCCGTAGCGAGAATTCTGCTACAAAAATTGTGAATCAAATCTGCAAGCATTAATAATTGTGAAGCCCCATAATGTATTGTGGATGTACTAGGAGGCCAATGTCTTGTATCGGACGACCTTTACAAATGTGTAATATATCGCTGGTTAAGGAGAACCATGCCTTCTGTTTTTCTCGTTGCGCTCGTGAAAACAAATCGCTGGTCGATAGTAAATAATTGATAGTAAGAATTGACAACACCGAAAAGAATAATAATTAACAGACCGAAAATAAGAATAATTGACAGTTGATATTAGCTACGGAAAAGAAGATGAATTGACAAATGACAGCCGAAAAACAAGAAGAACTGATGGATCGAAAGAAGAAGAAGCGACCGACATTTTAGCGGGATTTCATTTTCATTGGCAGGATCTCATTGGTAGGACATTATAAATTCAGGTTTTAATTCTAGATCTTGTGTTTATACTGTATCTTTGCCCTCCTTTAGTCACCCAGTCACGTGGTACCTTTGTGATAAAAATTATTTTCTTACATGAGTGTTAGTCCCTAAGTCTTCGAGTTTTCAAAGTTATACAAATTATAAAAAGCTACAATTGTAACTACCTTCTTAAGCACAATAGACTACCTCTTTATTCAAAGGTAAAATATTGGATATCAAATCCAACGAGAAAGTCGATCTTGTCGATAATGAAATCAATTTATCAATAAGTCATATTTTTAGTGCCATCACTAAGACATATACGAGTATGTAGTGTAATTTCCTTTTAACCGTCGAGTGTATAAATTAAATTTCTCCACAGTATTCACAAAAAACCAAAAATCAATGTACTTAACTTTGACGATATAAACCGAAAACATAACATTAAAAACATTAAAAAAGAATTTAACATTAGAATAAAAAACATCGGAGAACAACTACAAGATCCACAAGAACTACTATGGAGTGACTTTAAAAATCAAGTTAACGAAATCTTCACAAACAATGATTATAGAAAAAACTTAATCAAGAAAAATAAATGGATGACAGACGACATCTTGAAATTAATGGAACAACGTCGAATGATAAAATCTAATAAAACAGAATATAGACGCCTGCAGAGAAGAATACAAAAGGAAATCAAATTAGCCAAAGAAAAGTGGATGAGAGAAAGGTGCGACGAAATGGAGGATGTAATATCTAAACAAGACTTTTAATATTCTAACAAGACTATGTCCAAAAAACTAAAAGAAATGAGTAATATATTTAAAAAACGAGTTTCCTCTGTACTCGTTGGCAACAATAACAAAATTATTGTAAATGAGCACGAAATAAGAAAAGAATGGCAGCTGTATATATCAGAGTTGTTTGAAGATGACAGGAATAATATTGCCAAATTCCACCAAAACTGTACTGACGGCCCAGAAATTATTAAATGCAAGGTAGAACATGCTATAAATAATGCTAAAATGAGAAAAGCTTGTGGTCTAGATGATACACCAACTGAGTTGCTGAAACTAATAGAGGATGATAACATAAAAGTAGTAGTAATACTTTTTAATTCAATATATAACACCGGAGTAATTCCCACAGATTGGCTCAAATCCATCTTTGTCGCAATACCTAAAAAACACAAAGCGAGAAAATCCTCAGAATATCGATTAATTAACCTAATGAGCCACAATTAACATTTTACTAAGAATAACAATTAACAACAGAATTAGACGCAAATGCGAAGAAGATCTCGAAGATACCCAATTTGGTTTTAGAAATGCTATGGGAACCAGGGAGACACTTTTTGCGTTTAATATCCTATTACAAAAATGCTGTGACCAAAGAAAAGATGCATTTGCATGTTTCGTGGACTTCTAAAAGATATTCGATAAAGTACAGCATGTAAAATTAATACAAATACTAAAAAATATCGGAATAGATGACAAGGATATTCGTGTCATTAAAAATTTGTACTGGAATTAAACTGCTATCGTAAAAATTGGAGATAACTACACCGATGAAACCTCTATACAACGAGGAGTCAGACAAGGTTGCATTTTGTCGCCAACATTGTTCAATGTTTACTCGGATCAGTTATTTAAAAAGGCACTTTTTCTGTTTCTTAAACAACTTTACTCAATTAATACATATCTAAGTATTATAATCATTTTGACATCAATTTTAGCATAAGTGAATAAAAATTGACTGGTGTAATAAATAGAAATTATGGGTTGAGTTTACCGAAATTACAAGCTGATTATAGCCGCAAATGTCAAACATGGAACACAAAATTTCGCTATAGCAGTGTTGGCATGTTTTTATAATGTAGATGCTGTATACTTCAAATATAAAAAAGATAAAGCTTTAGAAAAGTACATTTTGTTTATATTATGTTATGAATTGGCGCTGGAGCGACGATATCAAAAGAGTCGCAGGACCAATGTGGAAACGCCTAGCACACAACAGGGATGAGTGGCGAGAAATGGGAGAGGCCTTTATTCGACAATTCGTATAGAAAAAGGGCTAAAAAAAAAAATGTTATGAATTCTGCAATTTTTGATTTATATAAAATAACAATGAGTAAATATTTGTTTCTTTGGATATTAATTGCAGTTAATTATTAGACATTTTTTTAGCGATTACTTTTTGATAGATTAGGGGATAGATTTGGCAATCGTCAAATCAGCAGTTGCCAGATTACAACAAATGTTTGCAACTAATCTCCTAAGAGACCAATATCTACTCGTTATTGCTTTATATAAATTAAAAATTGCAGGATTCATAAAATAGTATAATCAAAATGTACTTTTTAAAAGCTTTATCTATTTATATTTGAAACATACCACATATGCATTATAAAAACATGTCAAAACTGCCAAACCGAAATATTTTTGACATTTGCGGCTATATTCAGCTTGTACTTTCGGTAAACTCAACCAAATTATGTGCTGTGTTTTAATCCACGCTAACTTCAGTGCAATATTCTCCTAAATGGTTGTCTCTAAAATAGCTTATAATATCTTGCGATTCTATGCTGTGTTTTCCAATAGTGTTACATACGAATAGGATGATTTTACGATCTGAAAATAACAATAAACAACATAAATATATGTATACGAGTATATTATATTAAACCTAAAGCTAAGATTAATATGAAAAAGACAGACAAGATTTGATTTCACGTACAAAGCGTCTATGTATCTCTTTATACGTAATTCGCTTTAATAAAGCTCATCAGAACAGCTATTTATAGGCGTTCTCAATGTGAAAAATAAATCTTTCCTGTTTTTAAGAAGCAACAATAAAATGACTTTGAAACGGACGCAATAGCGACATCTGATATTAAATCCGTAAAATAGTTTCGAAACACAATTCAGATTTCTGCCTTAATCTGAGCCTTCTACAAATTGCAAGGCATAGCAGACGTTGAAAAAGATGTTAATAGAGACATGTGGAATCTAAAATTTGCATTCCACGACATGTCTCCTCAACTAAGCAGAAATCTTTAGCGAATTGGTTTCTTTATTGGAAGCTTTATTAATTGGAGCTTTATTAAAGCGAAATACGTATAAACAGATACATAGACTCTTTGTATGTGAAATCAAATCTTGACTGTCTTTTTCATTTTATTCGGATCTACTCTGTATAAGTACAAGAAACCAATTCGCTAAAGATTTCTGCTTAGTTGAGGAGACATGTCGTGGAATGCAAATTTTAGATTCCTCATGTCTCTATTAACATCTTTATCAACGTCTGCTACGCCTTGCAATTTTTAGAAGGCTCAGATTAAGGCAGAAATTTGAATTGTGTTTCGAAACTATTTTACGGATCTAAGATTAATATTATTACAGGAATTAATATTAAAATCAACAATATTCCGGGTTGAACCGCGTCGATTTTCATTGCGCCAGGCTTTCGACATATTATCTGATGTCTTCTTCAGGGCTTTAGAGGTCTCAGTCTCCCGAGCCCCCAGACACTACGACACTGATCACTAATCGATGCATTACTTACAATATGTTAACCGGTGTTGTTTATTTGGAATGTCTTTGGAGTGTCTTTGATTGACCGGACAAGCGATAAACAAATTAATATTTGTTTAAAATATTTCTTATTTGTTAAATAAATACGTAGTAGCATGATATGAATAAATTTATATAGTTAAAGAGTACCTAGTATCTTTTAATACCGACATTTAACTACACCGACTCCCTAACCTATTATCAGTTTTAATGCCCTAACTAAAACTACCGAAAAAAAAACATTTATTTAATAATGGAAATAGGACACTAATTAAAACATAATTAAAACTATTAAATTTGCATATAGTGCATACATACCATTAACAATAGTTCCATGTTTAAAGTTCCAAGTGGTAATGCATTAAGGGTAAAAGGTCTTTGAGTTCGTGATAATACGAAGATAATATCTTTTTTAACACTGAGACTAGCCATGTACCAGTTAGAACAAATTACATTTGTCGTAATGCTATCTGTCTAAAAATAAAAGTCATTTAATCATAAATAATATTTAAATCACACAAAAAGTGTCACAATATTTTACCCGAAGTAAGGCAGCGTGATAAGATACGCCTCACAACCCCTAACAAGAAAGATACATTCAAATTATGTCCCTTAATTCTCCGTAGGCCTAAACAGCCCTCACCTGGGTACCTTTCGGGATCAAGACAGGGTGGGCAGAGAGTGCTGAGAATCTGCTCAGTCTAAACCGCTACCCAAATAAAACTATTCTTTATATAGCGACATATAACTGCCACTCGCTATCAAATAAGAGACTCGCTGGACTTGTTAAATTAGAAAAAGAAACTGAAAATAAAAATGGGACGTCTTAGGAATCAGCGAAGTAAGACGGAAAGATAAAGAGCTATTGGAATTAGCGTCAGGGAACATATTCTACTATCGAGGAACATCAATGGGCAGAACAGGCGGTATTGGATTCCTTGTCAACAAGAAATGGAAACGAAAAGTAGAAGAAATAACTAATATCTCGGATAGAGTAGCTAACTTATCTTACAACTATTAAAGAGGTCCAATATACAAATTGTACAAATTAATATAAAATACATAAAAAATTTTTTACATAAAATATACTTGAGTAGCACTAAATGGAACCACTAGGAACGATATTGACTTCATTCTAAACAACAAGATACATTTCAAACAGACAACGACCATATACCAATCAGAGCAAAAATTGTTCTCAAAACTAAATGACATGACCCAATTGACAGCTCTCGATTAATGGAAATTCTCCTTGAGAGTGAAAAAGAAATCGGAGGTCCGCAACAACAAAATATATATTACACCAGAATTACTGACAGAAATGAAAGAATACAACTCATGACGAAATTCTTTAGCGAAATATACAAAGCTCCTAAAACTCTTAAAGAAGCAGTCATCATCATCATCTGTGGAATTACAGCTCGTTATGAGCCAAAGCCTTCTTCAGAACAATCTTCCATTCGCCCCTGTCTCTGGCATCTCTTCTCCATGCTTTAACTCGGATGGATTTTAGATCATCCTCTATGTTATCTTGATACCTAAGTTTTGGTCTTCCTCTGGCTCGTCTTCCCACTGGTCCTCTTCGGTCGAAAATTTTTCTGATCGTTGCATCTTCATCTCGCCTAATTACATGTCATCCATCGTAGGCGTGCTAATTTAATACATTTTACAAGGTCAGATTCCCCAAAACTTCTGTATAACTAAAAGTTGTAGCGCCTATGCCACAAACCCTGTTCTTGGACTCCTCCATATATTTTCCTAAGAATTTTTCTCTCGAAACGTTTAACCAATTCTTGGTCGTTCTGTGTAAGTGACCACGTTTATGATCCGTATGTTAACACTGGCCTTATTAGTGTTTTACTAGTGTTTTACTTGGTTTTCTGTGCGTTTATGTTTAATCCCATTCTCAGTGCAGACGCCTTAGTAATCGAAATGCTTCGATCAGAGATTCTGTGGACCTAGCAATAATGTCTGTGTCATCTGCATATCCGACCACTTGTACAGATTTATTAAAAATGGTGCCATTCGTATTAATATGGCACTCTCAAATTACTTTTTCTAGTGCAAGGTTAAATAAGAGACACGACAATCCATCTCCCTATCTCAGTCCATTTTTACAATGGAAGGGTATTGAAAAGTCGTTTTGGATTCTGACTACACTCTCTACGCCTGTGAGTGCAAGTTCCGTTAGTTGAACAAGATGAAGCAGCATTTGTAATTCCACCATAGAACTCAAGCGTTTTCTTAAGAATCTGCCTTGACTGTGAAGATTTGATCCGTTGTTGATTTGAAAGAAGTAGTCAGTAAGCAAGAAAATGTACCAGAAGTTCTTTTGAAAGAGGTAAAATTACCAATTACACAAACAAAAAGTGGTAAAGCTGCTAGAATAGATGGCAACTTTAAAGTGTCGGTCCTTGGTCTATATTTTAAGCTCAAGAGTTTGGAAATGTGCTATCCAACACATTCAATATTACATAAATTGATACCCAGTGTGAGTATAACCAAAAATAATAAGGAACTATAAACATCTCGAGCCATATATTTTTACTTTTCAATCACTCTATAGAAATTATTTTACCTGATTAATTATTTGTTGGCCAGTAATGCAATTTATAGTCTGAGACCAAAACCATCCAACGAGAGTCGCCAATGCAGCAAACGTTTTTTCCTAAAATATATGACAAAATATATAAAATATCTATTAGATCGTCTGCGTAAAGTACTCTTTTAACATAAAAAAATTTATTTCCTAAAACATCCTCCTCCCGTTTATTTAAGAAAACAATGATTATATTGTATATTTAAAAATAGTAAGAAGGTAAGATTCAGAAGAACTCACTAGTGGTCTGCCTCTCACTATCTAACAACTGTTTTATCAAATTAAATATTTATGTATTATAGTTTTAAATAATATCCTTTAAATTTTAGTAGAGTATGGGACACTTAGGCCAGACAATGTGACGTCATTACCGGTGGACCTATGTCATCGAATGCCATAGTCTGTGGACTAGTACGCATTTCTGCAGACCTGACGCCTTGACGTGCAGACACCTTTGACGAGCCAGACTTATTCAAAGTTAGAAGCCCCAGATGCCGATGGAAGTCCCGGAGTAGACCCAGTCATCGCCTCCCTACCGAAAGTGGTTGGACGACCACGTAGACTTCGGCACACTGGTACTCTACGAAACCCCGTCGGATATGGCAGATGGGATCCGGACGACCGAGAAGAGGACGAGCCCGTTAGAGGAGTTGGCACACCGACCGAGGATGGACCTGTAGGAGCTTGAGATGCCGTCATCACCACCGATCTCCTCCTGTAAGTAGTGCAGTGTTGTGTGAATTTCTTGTTGAACATTTTATGAACATTTTACTTGTATTTTTATGCATATTTTCTTGTGTATTTTCATATTTGTATTTTTTAATCAATAAATATTTTTTCCCAGACGCAGAGTCTCCAGAGGAGGGGGGATGTCATCGAATGCCATAGTCTGTGGACTAGTACGCATTTCGATGCGCATCGCCCCGCCTCGAATTTTTCCATTGGCTCTTGACCTGGAAATCCCTATTTATCGCTCGAACAGCGCATATAAATATTGGCGATTTTCAGGTCAGCCAAGTCAGTCCCTCACGGGCTCTACGAGAGCTTAGTGTTCTCGGGGCTCTGCTTCCTGCATTTATTTTCCATACTCTGTGGCTGAGAATTGTTTCAACTTAACTTGGTGTTTTTATTTCGACGAAGAAATTGTCATGTAAGAAATATCTTGCCTTTTTCAAGGCAATACACCGAAGATAAATATTTTCCAAGTCCATAACCCGAAAATGGACTTAAGTAGAGGAGCTCTCGACAGTATATTCGAAGCCCTCTACAGAGCACCCGGAGACAATAGAAGGTGGTTAGACCCTTATTTGTTTCCCCGAGGTGACACCTACATCGTAGTGTGGTTTAAAACCGTAGTTACGTTAAGAACCGTAGTCAGGAGTGAAACTGTCAAAAATATCCTTAGCGACCAAATTGCTTCTTGTAGGGTGACGTGCGTGGGCTCTTTAAAATAGGTGTAAAAATTGGGGTATAATCATACGGGTATGTTTTGCTGCATGATAAATAGACCGGAATAATGTATCTGCCAAATGGTGTAACGTAGAGAGCTGTGTAAGGTGGTGTGGGGTAGGTTAACAAAAAGAATACGATTAAATCCACAAATTTTATGACATAAACATAATATTACCTCTGCATGTAAGCTGCTATTGGGTTAATAATCTAGTACCTAGAGGACTTAATGTGTTAGGGATTGTTGTAACGGTAAGAGAGCAAGAGGTACATCAGTATAGGAAAACAGTCGATACATCTTGTCCAAATGAATTTAAGCTTTTAGTGTCTAAAAGATTTAACGTACAAGGAAAATATATGAGAGATCAAATAAAATATGTGGTAGTTATAGATGGTTCTTTAATAGCCCCCAGTTAACAATTTTTCCTTAATTAAATAAAATTATTTTTTTATTTTAAAATCAAATCTTTTTTTTTTCAATTATGCTTATTATTTTTACAATTTTATACAATAGCACTAAAGGCCTTAGAGGCCCATGGCTTGAAAAGTTTGTTCTTTTTTCATTTTCACTTTTCTTTATGTACTAAGATCTTCTCTGGCTCGATATGTGATTTTTCTCCATTCCTTCTTGTTTTCATTTTTCTTTTCTGGTCTTCTAGTCCAATTTTTTCCATATCTTTTTCTACCTCTTAATTCCATCTATTTTTTGTTTCTGGCTTTTGTAATATTTTCATAAAGTTGTTCTACCTCTTCATCATCTGCAGAAGAAGTTGGTGCATAAGAGAGAATTATTTGAATGCTGTATCTACGATTTAGTTTTATTACCAGATAGATAACTATATTAAAAATCACTTGGAATTTAGTTACCAAGTTTTCAATTCTCTTATGTACCAAAAAGCCTACGCCTCCTATACCTTGGTTATTTCCTGAATTGTATTGTTACAAAGTGTGCCCTGATTTTAGTAGAGTCGTTTCTTCGCCTTTAAGCCTTGTGTCGCATAAGTCTACTATGTCCCATTTTATGGTCTTAAGTTCTTTTTGCAAATCTTCTAGATTATCTTCTGTCCTCATCGTTCTGATGTTATATGTTTTGATGTGCATTCTGTGTGTACTAAGCGAATTCTTGCCTCCACCAGATTCCACGAGGCAGACTGTTTTCTGGGTGTGGGATTTGGCATAACATACTCCACCCACCTGGGAACTGTTTTCGTTCGTTTTAGTATTCGCCATATCTATATAGTTGGAAGGATGAGTAGCCTTAAAACACCACGCTGGCTAGACGGGTTGGTGAGTTTTATATCAGCCGCCCACTCTGGGCCAGATGCTGTTCGTAGCCGTCCATTCTGGATCAGACGCTATTGTTTTGATTCTATATCAATCCTATAATCGAGGGTTGCCACTTCCGCCATCCGCACCGTACCAAAGATCCGCTTCTCCTCCATGGCTGCCGTTGTGGACTTCATCCGTAACTCTGGACAAAGAACCCTAAATAGGTACTAGTTTCCCGGGTCAGGAAACCCCCGGAATCTGCGGAGGGTAGGGATTGATTCATTTTCCCTGATAGGACTATCTTCAAGAATTTAAAGAGTAAATACCCGCTACCCTAATTTATTTTTAAAGGATACTATTATTTATAACGATAATGCATAATTAAAAAGAGAAATCAAACGATTTCTACCTAGCGAAACCGAATTCAAATTTTTACCACTGTGTTTCCTAAAATTTGCGAAACAAACAGCTGGATAAATTACTCGGCAAGGGAATCTAAAATTGCATTCCACATGCCGTTCATCCTGGTCAAAATTTGTAGTGAATTCAGTTTCTGGTATTCCAAACGAAGTAAGTAATAAAATATAATGACGGTATTTGATTTTTGTTTTGATACAGGGCAGCGACAGCCGCTTATACGTATTTCGACCTCTTTAGGTCTCGTCAGAACGGTATAGCCACTGCTCTATAGATAGATATATAGAGCAGTGGCTATAGCGTTCTGAGGAGACCTAAAGAGGTCGAAATACGTATAAGCGGCTGTCGCTGCCCTGTATCAAAACAAAAATCTAATACCGTCATTATGTAATGGATAAATATTTAAGTTACCTATCTTTTCATAACCTTTTCTAATAAAAATAAGAGAAAAGTAAAATTTGGCAAACCAAATAATTATTTTAAATTGTGTAAACAAATTACTCTACAAATAAACCATTCATAAATAATCCAATTCATTTTTAATAAAATTTAATTAATAATCAATGCAACGAGGTACATAACATAAATTTTCGTTGAATAGAACCCGAGAGATTGTGACTTTTAAAAATTTGACTTTATGAATTCAGTTTTTGAAATAGTAAAATCGAGAAATAAAAGAAAGTGCTTTCTCGGAGTCTAAGATCCATAGGACATTGAATTTTTTAATTTGTGGAAAAATGCTGACATTTCGAATAAAAAAATTAGCTTTCTATATGTCAACACGTGTGAGTTATTTTAAATATTTATAAGCTTAATTGCTTTATCTCGAAGTAGCTAACAATTGTATGTAGGTCTAGGTCTATAAAGTGATAAATTCGTACACACACGCTAAATGCCGACCATAGTGGCACTATAGCGGAGTAATTTCAAAGCAATGATTATTTTAAAACATGCTTTGTATATCTTGATTTTAAAACCGACCTAGACTAGACATAATATATTAAGTAGAAGAACAATTCCAGGAAAATATTGGTTTCAAATAGCTGTTAAATGTAAAAAATATAATACATACCCCTTTTGTTAATTGATGTACGGTTAAGGCACAAACTAGGCTAACTACTAGAGACAATATACCAACGCATCCCTTTGTAACTTTATCTAATTCAGAGATTATGCTGAAATGTTCAAATATATTTTTTTTTGGTTTTAAATGCGTATTTACAATCTACTCATAAACAGTACATTAAGTAATTTGTAATATGACTTTGTTTTATGACTTTTGTTCTTCAATGACAGTTCTGACTTAAGTAACCAATTCATTTGTTTTAATTTTATAGTGAGCTGAGTTTTATGGAGTTAATGTGTTGCTTCCAGGTCAGCTTTCGGTTCAAATGCGTTTAAGAGCGTAGGCCCAAATTTTCGGGCCAATGCTGTTAAATGCATTCATTTTTTTCGAATCCTGAGAAAACTAATAAATATTTTTAATAAATTTAAATGCAGAATGAAAGATTGCATTATTACTGAGAGTCGAAAGTCCATTAGAATAAACAAAAAGTTTTTTTTTTGAGATATTTGAAATTAAAAATTTCACTAAATTTTCTCTTCTTTTTCACCCCTGTAACTTATTAAAATAAACATTCTAGAAGTTTTCAGGGACTTTCGGCCCTCAGTAATAATGTATCTTTCTTTCATAATCTTTCATTCTGCTTTTAAATTTTTCAAAAATACTTATTAGTTTTCTCAGGATTCGAAAAAAATGAATGCATTTAAAAAGCATTGGTCCGAAATATAACGCTCTTAAATATAATGTATACAATAAAAGTTGCCATGCATAAAAAATGTTCTATAAAAAATCTAAGCTACTTGGGAAAAAGTCATGAAATAAGTCAGTAAGTGGGGGTTAGCCTAGGTGGGAGTTAGGGTGGGGATTGGAGCGAGAGTTGTCGCGAACATTTCCGACAGTAGGATTTTGATTCGAGGATGGAGGGGGCGATATTTTTTTATGAGAAGTCTCCATGTAGAAGGTAACCGTATGGCGTCATGGAGACTACTGGATGAACCGTCTTCTGGTCGTAGTAGTGAAGTGACTAGTGAGTGTAGTAGTGTCTGGGGGCTCGGAAGACTGAGACCTCGGAAGCCCTGAAGAAGACATCAGAGAGGATGTCAAAAGCTCGACCCAATGGATATCGACGCGGTTCAACCCGGAAGACTGGTGAGTTTAATATTAATTTTTATAATAGTATTAATCTTAGCTCTAGGTTTCATTGTACTAACCGCGGAAATCTTTCCGAACATATATATACATATATACATATATATATATACATATATATATATATATATATATATATATATATATATAATATATATATATATATATATATATATATATATATATATATATATATATATATATATATATATATATATATATATATTCGGGGATTCTACAGTATTCACCGATTTCCCTCGCTCAACCGTTTCTATCTCTCTCTGTTGTTCCATTCTCCATCGTTTATGCCTCTCTCACTCATAACGTCGTCTACTTCGTTCTTCCTATGGGGCTGCATTCGATTATTCTCTTTATCCATCTGCTGTCGCTAGTTCTTCTTACATGTCGATACCATTTTAGTCTTTTTTGTTCTATATATGTTAGTATGTCTGTTTCTTTTGATGTTCTTTGCTTTATTTCGTCATTACTTCTCCTATCCATTATTGTCTCTGCAGCATCTTCGCAGGCATTCCATCTCTGTTGCTACTATCTGACTGCTGCTTTTCTTGTTTTTAATCCAATTTTCAGCCCCATATGTCATAATACTTCGCACTAATGTTTTATAAATCTGTCTTTTTGTCTTCCTATTTAGGTGTCTATCCCACCATACTGAGTTAAGTTGTTGGATTGCTGTTCTTGTTTGTTCTAATCTTTGATTAATTTCTTCCTCTGTTGTTGCCTTTTTCGTGATTATAAACCCCAACTATTTGAATTTATCCTTTCCTTTGATTGTTACGTTGTCATCAATATGTCTGATAGAATCAGAAATGAAGAAATAAGGGAAAGACTCAAAATCAAACCGATACTCGACTCAATCAAGGAGAAAAAATTGGCATGCTTCGGACATCTAACCCGGATGGACAATAATAGACAAGTAAAAAGAGTGTGGGACGCCAAACCAATAGGGAATAACAGAAGAGGAAGACCCATTAAAGAATGAAACAGTGACATCTCACAGATACTGCAGAGTAAGGGTAAGATTTGGCAGGAAGCAACACAGATGGCATCCAATAGGAAGGAATGGAGAAAGTTCGTTAAGAGCTAGGACACCTCAGAAGACTGTAAATTAATGTAATTTAATAAATTGTATTATAAACGGCCCAACACCGAAAGGTACAAATGGCTCTACTGATTAAGTAAAGTAAAGTTAAGTAGATTTGCATGACTAATAGTAATTTATGAATGTAGCCACGGTAGAATACAAACTCATTGATGTGAGTTGCCACTATGTTGGTTATTCTAGAAAAAAAAAATTGTAACAACACTTATACTGACCTTATGATATGATTATGGTATTTAATCCATTTATTAAGTCTTTTTCGTTGTTCTTCTTCATCATCTGTCTCAAAAATATTGTTAAACGTACTATTTAAATGCTGAATGTGGTTGTATAGATGTTGAGAAACTTCCCAAGGTAAGTGAATTCCAACTCCAGCTGTAATGGAAGTATTTTAAAAATTATTTTAATATTAATTTTTTTAGAAACGTTAAGTTACTTTGTTTCCCTTTTTATTTTGCTTTGCTTCGCAAAAAAGCGGTTAATCAATTCTGATTATTCTGTTTAAATGCCTACATAACCCGTTAAACGCTTAAAATAACGGGTGGTTCAATTTTAATTTTAGTAGCCCAGTCTGGTTATACAAAAATCATCGATTTTACGGCAAAATGTTTCGCAGATATCTGAAGCTTTTAAGACATAGGTGAGGGTTACTAGATGACGAATAGATAAAAAGATACTCCTATTTTTACCTTGCGTTTTTTTTAAACAATAATTTATGGTCAGAATTTGATTTTTTATCTATAAGTTTTTTCCCTTATAATTTAAAGAAACAATATTTATACCATTTTTTTATATCAAGAATATCTTTATTTTCTCGTTTTTTCAATTAAAATTGATAAATAATTTACGGAGATATTTGCAAAAAAGCAGTTTTTTTGCACTAATTTATAAATTTAATTAATTTTTTTATTAACAAAATAAAACTTGAACATTGAACATTGAACTTGCCCTATGAATGACGCTAGACACATTTAACAAATTTCATAGGATTTTTTAAGACTTATACTATCTCAGAAGTTAAATGAATATTGAGTTTTCATCGAAATTATTTACAAAATAAACGTTTGAAAAAGGGGTATGTTTTTTACTTATAAACAATTGTAATAACTTCTATATTTTTTAAGCTACAGACTTGTATGTACAACCATTAGATAGCTGGTAAAAAAACTCACATTTAACAAAAAAATAAACCTTCTATAAACAATAGAGACGAAGTTAGCGACAATTTTTTTGTTAATTATATCTACATTGTTTATAAACATTAAGAGGTAAAATTTGCACAAATTTTGAATGAAAATCTAAACTTTATATTGAATTTTATAGCTATAAAATTCATCCAATTTTTCGAAACTTTCGAAACGAAGTTACTTTCGAAAGATCGACATAGAAAAGTGGAGGGAAAACTGTTTTAGCTCCTCGCTGCAAAATTTAATATTATGGTTACGGATTTGTCATTCAAAAGCTTCAACAGTTCTGTAGGAATTTCATCAGGTCCATTTGCTTTTCCATTTTTAGCGTTTCTTTTTGCGTATTCTACTTCTTCTTTCAATATTTCTGGCCCAGTTGCATTGATTATCTGAGTTAAGTTGTTTCTATCGTCTTCAAATAATTCATTCAGGTATTCTGTCATACAATAAGATTTGCATCTTTGTCTTTAAGTTTACCTATTTGGCATTTCTTTCTGTTATCTCTTTTATTTTTTTGTGCATATTGATTGCATCGTACTTTTTCTCATAGGTTTCCATTTCTTCACATTGTTCTTTAATCTACTCCTCTTTGGCTTCTTTTATTCTCTTTTTTATGTGTTTATTAATTTCTTTGTATTTGTCTGGGTAGTTCTTCATCTTTCTTCTTTGTTCCATCAAGTCTAGTATATCTTGTGTCATCCACCTCTTATTCTTTGTTGTTGTTTTTGTAAGATGTTTCTTTCCTGCTGTTTGTATGGCTGTATTTATGTACTTTAATTTTTGGTTAACGCTGTTTGTATCGTTAATTTGTTGCTGCACTGAACGGAGGTTTTCATTTATTTCTTCTCCTGTTTCTTGTCGTATATTTTTGTTTCTAAGTTTATTTAAATCTAGTGCCTTTCTGTGTGGTCTTCTAATATTTTTTGGTCTCGCTTCTATCACAGTAACTACCGGGTTATGATCTGAGCCTATATCAGCTCCTGGGTACGTCTTAGTACATTTAACAGCATTATGATACCTCCTTGCTATCATAATGTAGTCTATTTGATTTCTCACTATTTTTTCTTTGGTATGTTGTGGAGATGTCCATGTATATAACCGTCGAGGAGGTAATTTGAAAAAGGTATTTGTTATTACGAAGTCTTCACTTTGGCAAAATTGAATCAATCGATCTCCTCTGTCATTTCTGTTTCCAAGCCCATATTTTCCTACTTGTTCTCCTACCTTACCTTGGCCCACCTTGGCATTAAGATCGCCCAATAATATGGTAATGTATGGAAAGACTGACTTAATAAGTAAAGACAAACAACCTGCAACAAAAAGGTTCAGACCTGACAGTGAAGTCGAATAAATGAACCAAATTTTAACTTTTAAACCAATGTATGTAAAAATAAAAAAAGTAAAGTTCAATAAACATTGCAAAATTTAATAAGGCAAGTGATGAAAAAATCGACTTATTTTATCAAAGCAGTAAGGCAGATTAGATTAATATTGTATATCATATTTGTAAGAAAAATAGAATAAAAATCAATATTGTTAATTATAAAAATACAAACAATTATAATTAATATAAGGAATATAATAATATAATGTGTAAAAAATTACCTGAAATTTAATTTATAAAATATATAAGTATTATTACATCATTGATATAAAATGAAAAAAAATATGTTGATTTTCCGTGATTTTCCGAGATTTATGGGGGGTGAAAATTATGTAATCATTATTAATACTGCGACAGACTATTCGAGCAAATTAAAAAAAAAGTAAGTATTTAGGGTGAATTTCAAATGGACTCAATTTTTCCGAGTTTTCCCATATTTTCCGGCCAGTGAAAACTATGTAGTTATTCATATTTCGACGAGCTACCCCAGAATAAAAAAAAGAGGCTTGCAGCTGCAAAGGAAGCCGAGATAATGTAAAGTTTTCCTACGTGTTGCAATTTGAAGTTCCGATGCCGAAAAAAAAATGGATCTGAAACAGATATCCTCTCCACTTTCCTATGTCGATCTTTCGAAAGTACCGTCGTTTCGAAAAATTAGATAAATTTTATAGCTATTGGTTTCAATATAAAGTTTAGATTTTTATTCATAATGTTTATAAACAATGGAGATATGATTTTTTTTTAAAATAGTCACTAACTTCGTTCCTATTGGTCATAGAAGGTTTTTTATTTTTTAATATGAGCTTTTTTACCAGCTATCCAATGGTTGTACGTACAAGTCTGTAGCTTGGAAAATATAAAAGTTATTACAATTGTTTATAAGTAAAAAACATACCCCTTTTTCAAACGTTTATTTTGTAAATAATTTCGATCAAAATTCAATATGCATTTAACTTCTGAGATAGTCTAAGTCTTAAAGAATCCTATGAAATTTGCTGAATGTGTCTAGCATCATGCATAGGGCAAGCTCAATAGTTTAAATAATTAGCCTCAGGGATAAACAAATTAAATAACTTATAAAATATTTGACTGATCGGGGAGAAATTTCGCACAAATCTAAAAGATGGTAATTCCTTGATGTTTAAATGTATTAATACCAGTTTATTTTGTTAATAAAAAAATTAATAAAATTTATAAATTAGTGCAAAAAAACTGCTTTTTTGCAAATATCTCTGTAAATTATTCATCAATTTTAATTAAAAAAACGGGAAAATAAAGATATTCTTGACATAAAAAATGACATAAATATTGTTTTTTTAAAATATAAGGGAAAAAATTTATAGACAAAAAATCAAATTCTGACCATAAATTATTGTTTAAAAAAAACGCAAGGTAAAACTAGGAGTATCTTTTCATCTATTCATCATCTAGTATCCCCCACCTATGTCTTAAAAGCTTCAGATATATGCGAAAGATTTTTCCACCTTTTTTTTTAACCAGACTGGGCTATAGCTACTGTTGTATCTGTGCTGATTTTTCTATCTCGTTTTGAAAGATATTTGAAGAGACGAACAATCCATGCATTTTATTATTGTATACAGGCAGTGTAAATATAAAATGTAGCTGGAGGTGCTTTGCGTTAATACGGCAGCGTCAAAGGTCTTCTTCTTCTTCTTCCTACTTTATAAATAGGCAAAATGCCTATTTTACTTTGGTTTTTAGCTTCAATTGACGTTGTCTGACCATCTTTTCCTCGGTCGTCCCAATGATCTTCTTCCATTTGGCGATTTGTCTCTTGCTATTCGTACTATTCTATTTTCTGTCATTCTTTCGATGTGTTGATTCCATTCCACTTTTCTTCTTTTGGTCTCGCTCGTATTTCCTCACTTCTTACTCTGTCTTTTAGAGTTTGGTTTGTTATTTTTCGTAAGACTTTCATTTCTGTTGTTTCCAGTAGTCTTTGTGTTTTCGCCGTATCTGCTCTTGTTTCCGCTGTGTACGTGATTATCGGTCTTATTGTTGATTAATATATCCTGGTTTTCGTTTCCGTTGTGAGGTATTTGTTTTTCCAGATTGTGTTGTTGAGACATCCTGCTGCTCTGTTTACCATGTTCACTTGTTTTTGTACTTCTTCTTCCACTTTTCCGTAGCTTGACAGTTTTATTCCTAAGTATTTAGTTTCCATCACTTGTTCTAATATTTTGTTATTTACGACTAGTTTACATCTTCTCGGTTCCGCTGATATCACTATCGCTTTAGTTTTCTCTGTTGAGATCTCCATGTTGTATATGAGCGCCGTATCTTCGAATTCTTTAATTAATCTTTGTAGGTCATCTTCATTTTCGGCTGTTATTATGGATTCGTCAGCGTAACATATTATCCTTATTTCCTTTTCTCCCATTCTATATCCTCTTCTTTTTTTTAACTTTCTTTATGATTTCATCCATTCAGATTTCTTATTAATGGGCTCAGCGAATCTCCTTGTCTAATTCCAGTTTCATATTTGATAGGTTGTGATAGTTTTTCTTTACATCTTACCATAGCTATATCTCTATATACATATTCTCAATGGTTTTTACTAAATCCAGTGATATTCCCTTTTCGTCAAAGCGTCAAAGGTAATTTGAATATTTGGTCGAACTTAATATGATATTAAATTTTGCCATACTTACCAGGTACTGTAGTAACATACATTAACATAGTTTGAACAAACGAGATTATTAGTTGGGTTGGTATGTCAATTTCAAAAGGTAGCCACACAGGAGACATTGTTAAACAAGTCATACGTACACCTTTCCTTTCAGCTAGTTCCATACAACTTTTAGCTTCATAAAGACTTGCAAATTCAAATATAGACACGCAATTAAAATATAATATAATGACTACAATTGCAATCCAATTACAAAATTTAATTGTCTCGTCGGTTTTAGGAGGTTTACCAAACGTACTGTAATCTGTAAGAGATAGTAAAATTTTGGACCAACTCTTTGAGTACAATGGATATCCAAAGCAGACAATTATTATTCCTGCCGTCGAGACTAAAATAGTCAAGTCTTCGTTGGTATCTACGTCAAGTTTTTCTAAAACCAAATAGATAATATTTATGTACGTTGTTGAATTTTACATTACTAAATATACACATTACTAAATATACATTACTAAATATACACGAATAATGATGATAACTATTAAAAGTAAGATTAATATAAACTTAATACAAGTATACGCTCCTACAAGTAACAGTACAGACAACGAAATTAATGAATTTTACCATGTATTAAAGCAAGCACTAAATAACACAAAAAAACACGAAATCTGTGTAATAATGGGAAACTTCAACGCTAAAGTAGGAGAAGACATAACTCCCGGAATTATTGGAGGATTCGGTCTTGGGGAAAGAAACGAAAGAGGTGATAGATTGGTGGAGTTCCAAGAGGAAAACTTTGTTATCACCAACACCAACACATGTTTTAAACAACCAAAAAGACGTCTCTTTACATGGATATCACCGAGAGATGGCCATGGTAGTGTAATGCGTAACCAAATAGATTATATCATGATTAACAATAGATTTCGAAACTCATGTAAATGTACTATGACATATCCAAGTGCCGACGCAGCCACCGAACACAATTTACTGGCATCTAGAATGAACCTAAAATTAAAGACAATCAAAAAGCCTTCCATTACAAAGAAATACGATAGACAAAAACTAAAAGAAGAAGAATTTAAACATCACTTTGAGCAGACAATAAACGAAAAAATTCGAGACAACATCACACAAGTATACAATGTACCAACAGTCGAAGAAAGATGGGATAACATAAAGACTGGTATCATCGATACAGCAACGCAAAGTGGAACTGTCACCCATTATAAAAAGCAAGCGTGGATGAAAGATGAAATAATCGAAATGATGGACGAAAGAAGACAGCTTAAAAATAGAAATAACTCAGAGTATAAACGAAAGCATAATCTGATTCGAAGAAAAATCAGGGAAGCCAAAGAGTTATGGATGCGAGCAAAATGTGAGGAACTAGAAGAAATACACAACTACAGTACACAAAAGAAATACACCCCTAACATTAACGAATAATGAAGGTCATGCACTATCCCTAGAAGACGAAGTAATGGAGGAATGGGAAAACTACATTAAAGCATTATTTAAGGATGATCGAAGATCACTACCTAACTTAAGTGCAAATACAGGACCATCAATCTTAAAAGCTGAAGTGGAAAAAGCCATACACTAAGCCAAAAACAACAAAGCCAGTGGACCAGATCAAATATACAGCGAATGGCTAAAATTACTCTCAAATGACAATATAAAAGAACTCACTGTACTTCTCAATCAAATATATGATACCAGTGAAATTCCATCGGACTGGTTAAAATCGATCTTTATTCCTCTACCTAAGAAACCAAACGTTAAGAAATGTAGCGATTGTAGACTCATTAATTTAATGAGCCATGCCGTTAAAATACTGTTGCATATTCTTCTAAACCGAATTAACAACAAGTGCGAAGAAATAATTAGTCAAAAGCAGTTCGGGTTCCGGAGATGCCTTGGAACTAGAGAAGCACTATTTTCTATGCAAACACTCCTTCAACGATGTTGGGAGGTAAGAAAACCCGTATATATGTGCTTCATTGATTTCGAAAAGGCATTTGATCGCGTTCAGCATACCAGACTAATTACCGCCTTGCAGAGCATCCAACTAGATGAGAAAGACATCATACTTATTGCCAAACTTTACTGGAACCAACGAGGCGTAAGACAGGGCTGTGTACTGTCTCCCACCCTCTTTAACGTGTATTCTGAGAATCTATTTAGGGAAGCTTTAAAAGACCAAAAAGGAATTATCATAGGAGGAGAAATAATTAACAATATACGGTACGCTGACGATACTGTGATTCTAGCTGAAAACATCGACGATCTGCAGGAGCTAATCAATAGAGTTGACATGGAATGCACAAATTGGGGACTGTCGATAAATAATATCGATAAAACTAAATACATGGTGACCAGTAAAGTGGATATCGGCGCAACCCAACTGATATTAAACCAACAACCGCTGCAGAGAGTTCAGAGATTCAAATACCTTGGATGTTGGATTACCCAAAATCTGGATCCATCCTTCGAAATTCGATGTAGAATTGAACAGGCAAGAAACTCATTTCAAAAATTCAAGCCTCTATTATCCAATAACTCATTAAATTTGGAAATCCGTGAAAAGTTTACAAGATGTTACGTGTGGTCTGTACTTTTGTATGGATGTGAAACTTGGACTTTAAACGCCGATATCATGAATAAAATCGAGGCGTTTGAGATGTGGTTGTATCGAAGGATACTAAAAATTCCATGGACTAGCAGAACCAGAAACGAAGAAATTCTTCGAAGAATGGGACATCAACGAACTCTATTAAATATTATTAAGAGGCGTAAACTAGAATATCTTGGACATATAATCAGAGGACCAAGATATGAGTTCCTTCGGCTAATACTCAACGGTAAAATCGAAGGAAAGAAATGGATGGGACGGAAGAAACTCTCTTGGTTGAGGAATTTGCGGCAGTGGACAGGTGTTTGACAGCGGACCAATTGCTACACGTAGCGCAAGACCGAGATCAGTATAAAAATATTATAAGCATGGTAGTCGCCGACGTTCCGTAGGGATATGGCACTCTAAGAAGAAGAAATATACACAAATTTGCTTAATTCCATAATTCTTTACCCGTGCGTCATGAATACCATTCCAAAGTGGAAATTGAAACGTCAATAAACTTAAATTGTGGTTTATTCCCAATTAAAATAGTAATTACCTTAAGATACCACAAGAAAATAGCTTCGGAACAACATTATTCGAAATTAATTATAAGAGATTTTAAAATGAAATGAGCTGAATGCTTTATATCTGTCCACTGTCGATACATACACTGTAAAAAACTTTAGTACATGTGATGATATCTTACGGGTAAACCAATTTAATAACAACTTTACTCAACTTCATAATAATATTAGAAGCATATCCAAAAACTTAGATGAACTTAAGCTACATTTAATTGATATTACTACAAGTTTTTATGTAATTGTTTTAACTGAAACATGGAAAATTAATGATATTAATTTGTTTAACATACCAGGCTATAACGTAATATACAGGGTGAGTCATAACTATTGGGACATAGACTAAGGACAGTTTATTTGGACCAAAATATGGCTATTGGGCCAAATATGCCTTAATAAAATGCTGCTGAGAAAAAAGATACAGGGTGTTAAAGTTAATTTTTGTTTTTCGTTTTTTGCTAATAGTTTCCCTGTATATTTATAAATTGCTATCAAAATTGGCACAGAGGCGTAATCTTAGACAAGAAATAGTATTTTATTTACAATTTTACGTTTTGTCATAGAGGGCGCCACGTGGATCATTCCTAATGATCAAATTGAGTCTAAACTTTTTAGTAATTTTTATTAGAATATATGACGTAAACATCATTTTTACGTAAAATTGGTACTATTGTTTAAACATGATAATTTCAACCGTTTTCGATAAAAATGCAGTCGAACTGCTTAGAGTCTTAAAAAAGGATTTCAAATATTATTTCATTTATGAAAAGTATGCTTTGGACTGTCAGATAATTGTTGTTGGTAAATGTCATTTGTTCGGAGTAAATTATTTTTGATGTGACAGTGTAGTGTAATGTTGCATTTTTTAAAAGTAATCATTACTTTTTTTGATTGAAATGCCTCGTCACAATCATTTTACTAATGAAGAAATGCGATTTAAATAACTATTGGGACATAGACTAAGGACAGGTTATTTGGACCAAAATATGGCTATTGGGCCAAATATGCCTTAATAAAATGCTGCTGAGAAAAAAGATACAGGGTGTTAAAGTTAATTTTTGTTTTTCGTTTTTTGCTAATAGTTTCCCTGTATATATATAAATTGCTATCAAAATTGGCACAGAGGCATAATCTTAGACAAGAAATAGTATTTTAGTTACAATTCCACTATCAAATACCAAACTAACAAACAAAGTTGCAACTAACGTAAGGTTTCCGTTTTGACCATAAATCAAAACTAAACACACTTTAACTTAAAATAACTCACAAAAACTTAAACTAAATGTTCTACACGGTCTCTTCCGATTTCTATGCCTTTTCTAATTCTTTTTATAAAGGATTTTCGGACGTTAAAAAAATATTATTCTGCCCCCTTATAAGATTAGCTGCATTTTGAATGTATCTCCAAAGTTCGTCTCGTGTATTAATATTTCATTTGTATAAACTAAGGACTTCATATGTCCCCAAAAATAAAAATCTAGCGGGTTGTACTCAGGACTTCTTGGTGGCCATTGAAAATCACTGCCTCTGCCAATCCATTGTTGAGGAAATACGTCATTAAGATGATTTCTAACAGCTAATGAAAAATGAGGTGGCGCTCCATCCTGCATAAACCACATTTTTCTTTTTACATCCAGTGACAGATCATCTAAAATATCACTAAGAGTATTTTCCAAAAAGAATAAATAAGAATCTCCATTTAAATTTGGAGAAAGAACATAAGGCCCTAGTAGTTGGTCGCCTATAATGCCACACCAAATATTCAATTTAAACTCATGCTGAAAATGTATAGCTTTAATAACATGCGGGTTTTCTTCTTCCCAATATTGACTATTTCGCCAATTAAAAACCCCTCGTCTGGTAAAAGTTGCTTCGTCGGTGAACATAATATTCTTAATAAAGTGTCTGTCATTGCGATGTTTATTCAGAATACTTTGGCAAAACTGTAACCGTCGTGGATGATCTGTTGGAAGTAAATTTTATTTTTTAGAATTCTAACAATAGACGACTGACTTACTTCTGTTGCTGCTGATAGATGTCGTGAACTTATTTCAAGATTTTCATCTACTCGAACCAAAAGTTCATCTTCTTGATTAGGTATGATTTGTTTCGGTCGACCACCCCGATTTTTAGTCTGAAATGACCCAGTTTCACCTAAACTACGATATAATCTTGCAAAAGTTTTGTGATTTGGTTGCCTTCATTAGTAAAATGATTGTGACGAGGCATTTTAATCAAAAAAAGTAATGATTACTTTTAAAAAATGCAACATTAAACTACACTGCCACATCAAAAATAATTTACTCTGAACAAATGACATTTATCAACAACAATTATCTGACAGTCCAAAGCATACTTTTCATAAATGAAATAATATTTGAAATCCTTTTTTAAGACTCTAAGCAGTTCGACTGCGTTTTATCAAAAACGGTTGAAATTATCATGTTTAAACAAGAGTACCAATTTTACGTAAATATGATGTTTACGTCATATTTTCTAATAAAAATTACTAAAACGTTTCATCAGAAAAAGTTTAGACGCAATTTGATCATTAGGAATGATCCACGTGGCGCCCTCTATGACAAAACGTAAAATTGTAAATAAAATACTATTTCTTGTCTAAGATTATGCCTCTGTGTCAATTTTGATAGCAATTTATAAATATTCAGGGAAACTATTAGCAAAAAACGAAAAACAAAAATTAACTTTTTTCACCCTGTATCTTTTTTCTCAGCAACATTTTATAAAGGCATATTTGGCCCAATAGCCATATTTTGGTCCAAATAACCTGTCCTTAGTCTATGTCCCAATAGTTATGACTCACCCTGTATAATAAAGGAGAATTAAACCAAAATGACGGTGTTGTGTCTTACATACATTGCAAATATCTTTTCACCTACGATATAGTAAAATTAGGACCAACCAATGCTTTAAAAATTAAATTAACTGTTGATAATAGTTATACAATTATAGTTCTTGCGTTCTATCCATCAGCCTCTAAGGAAAACTACAATTCGAGTATTTCTGAATTTATTAATAATTTACAACATTTTTTTACACAACAATGCTACAAACTCTGAAAGTTACTGTCTCTTTGTCGGAGATATTAACATTCACCTATTGAATTTAAATGATAATCCCAGGGAATATACAAGTACCCTGAGTGAGTGCGGATTTACATCCATTATAAATAACCCAATTCGAATAACAGCTCCTTTAGATCACATATTTTTAAAATCAAAAACCAATAGTTTGGAGAATATTATTCCTCTAGTAATAGAAACTGACACAACAGATCACTTTGAAGTAGCATTACAAATATTTTTTAGCAAAAAAACGACTAAAAAGGCAAACGACTATTATGCTAAACGAATCAACTACAAAAGGCTAGTAGATATTATCTCTAAGCAATCTTGGGACTCTATCCTAAAAAATAGTAGCCCGGATTTAGCAACAGATCAATTAATAACAGTTATCCTCCAAAATATCAACAAATGTACTTATTATGAAAAAGAAAAAGAAAAAACACAAAATTACACCATGGATTACAAAAGCTTTAGTAAAATCCGCTAGTGAAAAAGATAGACTGTATCGACTAACGAAGCTTCATCCGAATGGCCATGATTTACTGCTAAAATATAAAGCATATAGAAATAAACTGCATTCACTTATAAACAAAACAAAACGGAAATTTTATAAAAATAAGATTTTAGAGAATTCAAATAGCAATAAACAATTATGGAGTGTATTGCAAGATCTTAGTGGTACAAAAAAAAGGAAAAATGCCTATCGACAGTCTTAAAAACCAAATGGGAAATATATTGACTCATCCCTTCGATATTGCAAATGAATTTAATAAGACATTTTCTGAGATGGGAAAAATATTGGCTGAACAAATCATTATCCATTCCAGCAAGGTGTATGATAATACCTCCTTGACAAACTCAATGGTTTTATTACCTACAAATGCATTTGAAATGAAAACAATAATAAATCAACTGAAAAGTAAAAAGGCAACTGGCATTGACGATATTAATTCAGAATGTTTGAAAACAATTTCACCATACATACTCAAATTGGTTTACATTTTCAATATATGTATGGAAGAAGGAATTTGGCCCAAAGCCTTCAAAACAGCAGTAGTCATACCAATATACAAAAGTTAAGACAAAACTCTTGCTTTAAATTACCGACCTATATCGCTTATTCCACACATGTCTAAAATATTTAAATTATTATTGAATAATAGACTTACAGCATGCATCAAAAAGTATAATTTAATTTCTGCTAACCAATTTGGTTTTAAGCTAAATACTTCCACACAAGATGCCATCTTGAACCTAACATCAAAAGTGTATGAAGCTCTAAACAATAATAAAGTTTGCTTATGTGTATTTCTAGATTTGGCCAAAGCTTTTGATACTGTCAGTCATAGTAAACTCTTACAAACCTTAGAGAAAGTTGGTATAAGAGGCAACTGTCTTCAACTATTCAGAAGTTACCTCTCTGAGAGGCAACAGGTAGTAACTGTTTCCGAAACAACAAGCGGATAAAGAGGTATAACGTATGGAGTGCCACAGGGAACAGTGTTATGACCTGTCTTATTTATTCTATATATAAATGGTTTATTTTTATTGCAAAGTACAGGGCATATAATTGGGTTTGCTGATGACACGGCTATTATTTATGAAGCTGATAACTGGTATGACTTAAAAATAAAATCAGAAACTGATCTACAATTCATAAAAGACTGGTTTAATTATAAAATACTTACAATAAATTAAAAAAAAAACTGTTTATTTACCAATCTCTATCTATACCCCGAATATTGATCTATTCAAACCTCTTCGAATAGCACATAATTAACACAATTTTTGCATCAAACCAGCAACGAATGTTAAATATTTAGATGTTATAATAGACACACACTTAAAATGAGATTGTCACATTAAATACGTTATTCAAAAGTTACAATTTATCCTCTATAAATTTAAGCACCTAAAAAAACACATACCGGATATATACCTTCGCACACTATATTACGGATTAGTAGAAAGTCATCTCTGTTATGATATACTGGCTTGGGGAAGCGCCCTAAAAACTCACATTCTTCCACTAGAAATCATGCAAAGAAGATTTCTGAGGATCATTATGGACAAACCTTACACTTGTTCTACAGATAGACTATATAAGGAGAGCAAAATATTTGACTTAAAGCAGTTATACTTTCTTTGTATATCTGTAAAATATCACACCATGAAAGTTAAAAGCAACTTACCTTCACATGGATATCATACTAGAGGCAAGCACCTCTATATGGCTCCAAAAATGACGAAATCTTTCTGTCAACGATCTTTCTTATTTTTAGCCCCTAAAATATACAATCATATTCCCCTTGATATCAAAAATACGAAGAATGTCTTTCCCTTTAAAAATAAATTAAGATCATATCTCATGGAACAGACAAGACATTTTTGTAATATCATTATAGTAGCATAAGTTATAAAGCCGTATTCACCTAAACTTTCTTAAAAAAAACTTTAATAAATCTACTCCTTTTGAAGATAAATTAAAAATATAATATATCGTATTGTTTCTATTGTTTTATTTAATGTATTTATCATATTTACTGAAGCATGTGTGTTTACACTTTTGTCCTTTCAAAAATCTTGTTAACTAATTGATTTATACATAATAGCCCAGTCTAGTTAAAAAAAAAGGTGGAAAAATGTTTCGCAGATATCTGAAGCTTTTAAGACATAGGTGGGGGATACTAGATGATGAATAGATGAAAAGATACTCCTAGTTTTACCTTGCGTTTTTTTTAAACAATAATTTATGGTCACAATTTGATTTTTTGTCTATAAATTTTTTCCCTTATATTTTTAATAAACAATATTTATGTCATTTTTTTGTGTCAAGAATATTTTTATTTTCCCGTTTTTTAATTAAAATTGATAAATAGTTTACAGAGATATTTGCAAAAAAGCAGTTTTTTTGCACTAATTTATAAATTTTATTAATTTTTTTATTAACAAAATAAAATGCTATTAATACATTTAAACATCAAGGAATTACCATCTTTTAGATTTGTGCAAAATTTCCCCCCAATCAGTCAAATATTTTATAAGTTATTTAATTTGTTTATCCCTGTGGCTAATTATTTAAACTATTGAGCTTGCCCTATGCATAATGCTAGACACATTCATCAAATTTCATAGGATTCTTTGGGACTTAGACTATCTCAGAAGTTAAATGCATATTGAGTTTTCATCGAAATTATTTACAAAATAAACGTTTGAAAAAAGGGGGTATGTTTTTTTACTTATAAACAATTGTAATAACTTCTATATTTTTCAAGCTACAGACTTGTACGTACAACCATTGGATAGCTGGTAAAAAAGCTCACATTAAAAAATAAAAAACCTTCTATGACCAATAGGAACGAAGTTAGTGACTATTTTTAAAAAAATCATATCTCTATTGTTTATAAACATTAAGAATTAAAATTTGCACAAATTTTGAATGAAATTCTAAACTTTAATTAAGCTTATAGCTATAAAATTTATTTAGCTTATTTTTCGAAAAGACTTTACAATTAAATTTCAGGTAATTTTTTACACATTATATTATTATATTCCTTATATTAATTATAATTGTTTGTATTTTTATAATTAACAATATTGATTTTTATTCTATTTTTCTTACAAATATGATATACAATATTAATCTAATCTGCCTTACTGCTTTGATAAAATAAGTCGATTTTTTCATCACTTGCCTTATTAAATTTTGTAATGTTTATTAAACTTTACTTTTTTTATTTTCTCTACATACATTGGTTTAAAATTTAAAATTTGGTTCATTTATTCGACTTCACTGTCAGGTCTGAACCTTTTTGTTGCAGGTTGTTTGTCTTCACTTATTAAGTCAGTCTTTCCATACATTAACATATTATTGGGCGATCTTAATGCCAAGATGGGTCAAGGTAAGGTAGGAGAACAAGTAGGAAAATATGAGCTTGGAAACAGAAATGACAGAGAAGATCGATTGATACAATTTTACCAAAGTAAAGACTTCGTAATAACAAATACCTTTTTCAAATTACCTCCTCGACGGTTATATACATGGACATCTCCACAACATATCAAAGAAAAAATAGTGAGAAATCAAATTGACTACATTATGATAGCAAGGAGGTATCATAATGCTGTTAAATGTACTAAGACGTACCCAGGAGCTGATATAGGCTCAGATCATAACCCGGTAATTACTGTGATAGAGGCGAGACCAAAAAAGATTAGAAGACCACATAGAAAGGCACTAGATTTAAATAAACTTAGAAACAAAAATATACGACAAGAAACAGGAGAAGAAATAAATGAAAACCTCCGTTCAGTGCAGCAACAAATTAACGATACAAACAACGTTAACCAAAAATTAAAGTACATAAATACAGTTATACAAACAGCAGGAAAGAAACATCTTACAAAAACAACAACAAAGAATAAGGGGTGGATGACACAAGATATACTAGACTTGATGGAACAAAGAAGAAAGATGAAGAATTACCCAGACAAATACAAAGAAATAAATAAACACATAAAAAAGAGAATAAAAGAAGCCAAAGAGGAGTGGATTAAAGAACAATGTGAAGAAATAAAAACCTATGAGAAAAAGTAGGATGCGTTCAATATGCACAAAAAAGTAAAAGAGATAACAAGAAGCATAAAGAAATGCCAAATAGGTAAACTTAAAGACAAAGATGGAAATCTTATTGTAGATCTAGAGAATAAAATAAAAAGATGGACAGAATACCTGAATGAATTATTTGAAGACGATAGAAACAACTTAACTCAGATAATCAATGCAACTGGGCCAGACATATTAAAAGAAGAAGTAGAATACGCAATAAGAAACGCTAAAAATGGAAAAGCAAATGGACCTGATGAAATTCCTACAGAACTGTTGAAACTTTTGAATGATAAATCCGTAACCATAATATTAAATTTTGCAGCGAGGGGCTAAAACAGTTTCCCCTCCACTTTCCTATGTCGATCTTTCGAAAGTAACTTCGTTTCGAAAGGTTTTAAGTTTCGAAAAATTTGATGAATTTTATAGCTATAAAATTCAATATAAAGTTTAGATTTTCATTCAAAATTTGTGCAAATTTTACTTCTTAATGTTTATAAACAATGGAGATATAATTAACAAAAAAATTGTCGCTAATTTCGTTCCTATTGTTCATAGAAGGTTTATTTTTTTTTTTGTTAAATGTGAGTTTTTTTACCAGCTATCTAATGGTTGTATGTACAAGTCTGTAGCTTGAAAAATATAGAAGTTATTACAATTGTTTATAAGTAAAAAACAAACCCCTTTGTCAAACGTTTATTTTGTAAATAATTTCGATGAAAACTCAATTATCATTTAACTTTTGAGATAGTATGATGAGTTTTGAGAAGTCTTAAAAAATCCTATGAAATTTGTTAAATGTGTCTAGCATCATTCATAGGGCAAGTTCAATGGTTTAAATTATTAGTCATAGGGATAAACAAATTGAATAACTTTTAAACTATTTGAACGATCGGGGGGAAATTTCGCACAAATTTAAAGGACGGTAATTCCTCAATGTTGAAATATATTAATAACATTTTATTTTGTTAATAAAAAAATTAATTAAATTTATAAATTAGTGCAAAAAAACTGCTTTTTTGCAAATATCTCCGTAAATTATTTTTCAATTTTAATTGAAAAAACGGGAAAATAAAGATATTCTTGATATAAAAAAATGGTATAAATATTGTTTATTTAAATTATAAGGGAAAAAACTTGTAGATAAAAAATCAAATTCTGACCATAAATTATTGTTTAAAAAAAACGCAAGGTAAAAATAGGAGTATCTTTTTATCTATTCGTCATCTAGTAACCCCCACCTATGTCTTAAAAGCTTCAGATATCTGCGAAACATTTTGCCGTGAAATCGATGATTTTTGTATAACCAGACTGGGCTATAAGTGCTGTATTCAAACAAAGGTTTCTATTAAAATTTTAATTATGATTGTTTTATGATTCAAAAAGCAGTATATATTATTGTATTGTATACATTGTATTGTTTATTTTATTTACCATATTTACCAGAACATAATTGTGTATTTGCAGAACTCGTTAAAAACTTATCAGTATCTAAGTTTAATTTTATTATACATCTTTGATTGTTGTATCTAAATTTTTAATCTGCTTTTTTTATGGCTAAATTTATCTTATATATATTTATATTTTAGTATATTTTATTGTATGTTATATTTACCGAAACAGGTGTTCCCACACCTCTCGAATCCTTTGGGTTAATTTATTCACATATTTTTAATTATTAAAACAAATTTTGTATGATTGTTGAATAAATTATTATTATTATTATTTTTATTATCTAGAATTTAAAATGACAAATACAAATAGAACAACCAATGGTTATTAGTAATTATGCTTCCTTACCTCTTTTCACCATCACTAAATGTATGAAAGTTGTACCCCATGAAGTAATATATGCCCAAAATTTTATAGAATAGCTTATTGTCATGCGAAGTTTATACTTCTTTCGTTCTTCTTCCGTATCCTGTGGAATATAAAGCCACAACAGCTTTAAAACGTACAAATTAACTCCAAATGGTTCGTGAAACCTATTTTTGAACATGTTGGTCGGCGAGTCTTATTGAAAATGAACGATATGGTGGGAATAGAATCGCTTCTAGGACAATATTCGAATAGAAAAAAATTATTTAATAATTGTTCATAAAAAACATTTAAAATTCATGAGTTGGACAGGATTGCGGATTTCTGATACTGCATTATTTAACCCAACACGTCAACCTTTTATAAAATTTAAATGCAATAAAGTGTGGAATTAGCTTTATTTTTTCCAATTTAATACAAAAATCGTTTGGTATTGATGTTAAGCGCTACTAACAGTAAAAGCTTTTCTTTTTGCTCAAGAGTTTATAAAGGCCAACTGCACTGAAGATTCTAAAGTATACAGCTTGTAAATTCGTAAAAACTTATTATTACAGATTATTAAGAGGGCGGACATTCTTTGTTCGTAACACGTAAGTGTCATTTATAACACTGCCTGGGGTGATTGCGGAGTGGATTGAGTAGCTCTACGGTTACCACAGCCGGTCCCAAGCCCGGATAAAACGTGGAGGGTGATTGGCAAGGTTAGCAACCTACCAATCGTAAAAACAAATACTGCTCAAAGAAACAGTCAGCCTCGGAACCGGATTGATACTATGAAGACGACTATGGCAAGAAATAAGGACAAGCAAAAAACATCCAAAACCCAGATAAGAATTACTACTTGGGAATATCAGATCACTCAACTCAAGGGACCAAGAAATAACCCAAGCGCTGAATGAGAAAGAAACAAAAAAGAAAGGAAAAGATCAATTAAAATTAGGTGAATATATACTTATCTACAGTGGAGTAGCAAAAGAAAACAGGGCTAAAGAAGTAGATATTTTGGAACTGCAGGAAATGCGATGGATGGGAACAGGCATTCTTGACAAGAGAACCCACTCCATATATTACAGCTGCAATGAAAAACAACACATAGATGGAGTGGGATTTATAGTAAACCAAAGAACAAAGGGCCTAGTTATTGATTTTAAAGCCTATAGTCAAAGAATGTGCTATTTACGCTTAAAAGGTAAATTCTTTAATTACAGTTTAATTAATGCACATGCCCCGACCGACGACAAACTAGAAGACATTAAAGAACAGTTTTTTCGAAGACCTAGAACAAACCTACAGAAGATGCCTCAGAAATTACATCAAGATAGTGCTAGGTGACATAAATGCAAGAATAGTACGAGAGCGAGTTTTTATGCCGACTATAGGAAGGCATAACCTACACAACATCAGTAGCGATAATGGATTACGACTGATAAACAGCAGCAGCACCTACTTTCTAGGTGCTGCACCGTCGCTAGCACCTATTTTAAACACAAGAATATACACAAGGTAACCTGGACCTCCCCTGATGGAAGAATAACTAGTCAGTTTAATCACATCTTAATAGACTCAAGACACGGAACGAACATAACAAACTGCAGAAGTTATAGAGGCGCAAACATAGACTCGGACCATTATTTAGTGATCTCAACACTAAGGGCGAGAATTTCAAATTCCAACAAAGAAAAAAAATAGATAGAAAGAAATAGAATGTACAGAAGCTGAGAGATGCAAAACAGTACTGGGAAAATATTACCAAGAGTATAAGGAATCAAAGTCTAAGCGAAGAAGACCAGAGAGGTATAGACTCCTACCGGAACAGGATAAAGGAAGATATTGAGTCAGTAGCACAAGATGAAATAGGAACAGAAACTTGTACCCGAAAAAATCACTGGTTTGACGATGAATGTAAAGACGTAACACAGAAAAAAAATAAAACCCATGCAAAAATGCTTACCCGCCGAACTAGAACAAGTATAGAAAATTACCAGACAAAGAGAAGAGATGAAAAGAAAATATACAGAATGAAGAAACGAAACCACTTAAAAAAGGAACTTCAATATATAGAAAACCTCAACAGAGAGAAAGAATTCAGAACATTCTATAAGAATGTTAACATCAACAGAAAAGGCAAACACAAGAAATCAAGGAGAAAAATTCTTAAAAGAATTCAAGGCAAACACAAATCAATGTAGAATTTTGAATGGCGATTTATTAATAACAAGAACAGACGTACTAATCTGATCGAGGGAATATTTTAACCAGATACTTAATATAGAGGAAGAAGAAGAAAACCCGGAAGACGAAATCTGTGAGGTAAGCGGAGCAGACCAGAGGGAGGAGGATCCACCAACCATCCTAGAAGTTAAAGACGCTGTAAACAAACTAGCCAGAAACAAATCACCCGGAATAGATAATCTCCTGGCGGAATTATATAAAGAAGGTGGATACGATATCATAATGGCGCTACAGTAGCTTATAAAAGAAATATTGATACAGAAGTCCCTTCCCAGTGAGTGGAATATTGGAATACTTTACACCATACACAAAAAGGGAGATATCTTTGAATGCTCTAACCATCGATTACCACACATATTTATAGACTACAAGGCATCCTACGAGTATGTAAATGGAAGAGAATTGTTTAGAGCAATGATAGACCTACGAGTACCAAGGCAGTTGGTAAGTCTAACCAAACTAACCCTTAAAAAAGTTGAATGCAGAGTACGAATCCAGGAGGAACTCTCTGAACCTTTTAAAACAAATAACAGGCTACGTCAGAGAGACTCACTCTCCTGTATACTATTCACTCTAGCTCTGGAAAAAGTAATACGTACGTCACAAATCACAACTACCGGTTCAATATATAACAAATCTGTGCAAATCCTAGCATATGCTTGTCATCCTGGTGCCTTAGTCGTGGACTAATACGCACCCTGATGCGCATCGCCCCGCCTTTAAACATCTTTCTAATTTTCTATTGGCCGGGAGATCTGCAAATGCCATAAAAATACTAATATGCTTTTAAATATGCGACATTTTTCAGCTCTCGGGTCAGTCTAGTCTCGGCTCCCAAATAGAGTCTGTGTACCCTGGGAGTCCGATGTCGGGGCGCTGCTCCGGTTCTAGGAACATTTAGACTCTGTGGCTGGCCCTTGCCCATCTTCTAAACCGAGTTTCACTTATTTCCTGTGTAAGAAATACCTAAGAAGGAAGATACGCAGAGGGTACTTCGAATAGACTGGTTCGAAGGCCCTCTGTAAGGCACCGTGGGAGTGTATAAGTGGCCATACTTTCACAAGCCCTTACCTCCCATCTGGTGATATGTTGATGATATCAATATTATTGGGAGAACGGAAAACGCAGCACGAGAGGCGTACGTAACACTAAAGGAAGCGGCTACAAAAATGGGTTTAATAATAAACACCAATAAAACGAAATACATGAAAATAGATACGCAATCACAAATACTACGGCCACTTGTTATAGAAAACGACGTCATCGAAGCAGTTAACGAATTTGTATACCTGGGAACGCTCGTCAATACTGAAAATGACACAACCGCAAAGATAAACTGCAAAATTTTCATGGCTAATAGATGCTATTTTTTGCTTAATCTCCTTGTTAAATCTACAGTTATATCAAGAAATACAAAAGTAAAACTCTAAAAATCAATAATGCGCCCAGTCCTAACATTTCGTCCTACAGACAAAACTGTAGAGCATGTCCTGTGTGAGTGAATGCCCGGAGTTATCGTTAATATGAGAGTACGCTTTCGGCGAGTCCTGGCCCACATAGGAGAGATGAGCTAAGGGTAACAGCTCCCTGGGAGGATGCACAGTGGGTCAATTACGGCCTAAGTGCTGTGAAACCTAACTCGACCTTCCTACTCTACAGATACAGAAGAGGCTACAAGGGTATAATATACAATATGTTATTCATTTTTCATCTATTTCATCAATATTTCTTTATGTCATTTTTAGTACAATAAAAAAATAGCTAATAAAAGTTTTCGTTGAATTTGGTGTCACGAATTTCTAAATTAATATCAATGCATATTATTACAAACTTGAACAATACATTTAAAATAAAAACTAGACCTAATTTAAATAAAATATTTATAACTCACTGCATTGATCTAGCTAAGAATGAAGCACATTTATAAATACAAAAACAATAATACTATTTTATATTTTTTAGACAACTTTACTCACTTAATAAATATATAAATAATAAGTTTAACACCAGTTTTAACGTAAGTAAATAAAAATTTACTAGTATAATAAATAATACAAACTGTTTGCTATATTTTTTTTAATCCACGCTAACTTATATGCAATATTCTGCTAAACGGTTTTATGGTTGCCACTAACAGCTTGTAATATCTTGCGATTCTAGGTTGTGTTTTTCAATAGTGTGACATATGAATAAGATGTTTGCACAATCTAGAAATAAATATAAACACAATAAATAAATATATATATATATATATATATATATATATATATATATATATATATATATATATATATATATATATATTAAAACTAGAGCTAAGATTAATACTATTACAGGAATTAATATTAACCTCAACAGTCTCCGATGTCTTCTTCAGGGCTTCCGAGGTCTCAGTCTCCAGAGCTTCCAGACTGATTACTAATCAATGCATGACTGGTGCTGGAAATAGAGGACGGGTCATATATACCGTCAATGGTGACGTGGCTTCTAATTTTGTGTCAACTTTGTGTTTAAAACTTTGATGTAAGGAAGAAAAGCTTTGGTATGATGAGGGTCTGAGTCTTTGGGTTGAGATTGTGTGGGAAATATGTAGACCAGTAAATACTGTATTTAATTTTCAAAATGGCTAGATTTCCGTCTATAAAAATGTTTGTAAACAGTAAAACGATATCAAAACTTACTAGAATGCCTGAAGGTGAGAGCGGGTATTGTTTAAGACGTGCGATGAAATGAAAAGAATTGTTAACGAAGAATAATGAGGTTGTAGAGTTTTGGCCAAGTATTTGGCCAATGATTGTGTAGGGCAGTTGTATGCACTGTCAATGGGACGTCGAGGAATATCATGTTTGTGAATTTGAGTAGGCCATATATTCGAGGTGTTCTGAAAGACTTTTCACGAGGAATTGGAGATTGTTTTACGTCAACTGGAAGAGAGCTTGTATTGAAAATGGCTGTTGTTGTTTTCTACAGATATGTTGTTGGATTATTAGGAATTGGTTTGTAGTATAGAGTATTAATGCGATTTAAGAGTTTAATAATGTAAGAACAAGTGTACAAGCCCCTTTTGTATGGCAGAAATTCCAATTTTTCCGTTTAACCCCCAGAAATGTTAGTGCTTATTTTATGTGAAAATCAAGGTAACGTTTTTTTGTGTTTAAACTTTTAAAATAAAAATAGACATTTTTTTTCTAATAATTGCTTTCATGTTTTAAATAGTAAATAATATAAATAAAAGGTTTTAATAATTTATTGGTACTGTAAATCTTAGGGTGTGGCTATGCTGTCATTTTTGATTTTATCTGTTAAATTAAATATTGACATATGACAGCTAGCCTTTAATTTGTTGTGACATATTTTTGTTTGTTTGTAGAAAAGGTTAACCTTTATGGGATTTTCATTTTAAAAACATATCTTTAATTTTGATAATCTATTTCTGCCAGTTATAAATAACTTAATAGGGCCTGCGTAGCGCAAGCGGTAGGATGCTTGCCTCGCAAGCCGGTGGTCCGGGGTTCGAATCCCACCGCCGGCAAGAACATCTAGACATTTTAAAAATGTCTATAGGCCCCAGGTCGACTCAGCCTGAATAAAAATGAGTACCTTGGGTAAAACCAGGGGTAATAATAGACGGTTGAAGCGTAGCACTGGCCATGTTACCTTCCTTGTATACCGTAGGCCCTAGATATAGCAGACTACCCTGGTATACTCCCAAAGCCGCGACAGCGGTATAAAACGGGAGACTATTATATATAAATAACTTAATAACAGTTTTGTAAGTTTTTTGTAGCAATTCCAGTAAGCAATTTTGTAGCAATTAAGTAAAGTATTTCTGCTTATTTGTAATGTAATTGTTTGTTTGAGACAGAAATAAATGTTTATTTCATTTCTCTAAACTATTTTGTTTACTTTACTTTAGAATAATCTCCTAATCCTTTATGTGTTTTTTATTTTAGGGATATTTTTCCTAAATCCAGCAAGTTTAGGATTCTTTAAAGCGGCGTCCTTCCTTTAAAACAGCTAGAAGTATTTTTCTTTTTGTCTTTATTTGTTTATTTGTCCCAGGAGATTCATGTAAATATCCCTTTGTTTTAATTTTTTGGTAGTTACTCCAATCCGACCCCTTGTCATTCACTTATCTACGAACCCAGCTCTCCAATTAACCCCTGAGTGCCGTTCACACAAGTAGCGTCTATTTTGCTTGCCTTATCTCCTCCCCATAGTTTCTCTCCCCAATTTTCTACCCCTAATAGTAATACCCATACCCCATGTGGTAGGCAAAATATTTTCGTTACAATAGAAGCAAATGGAGGGCTATGATTCTCGGGATTTGAAAATCAATTTTGTGACCTGTATGAAAATGGTGGAAAAAACAGAAATGGATCCTATTTTTATAAAACACGAATTAAGAATTAAATTTATATACAGTGCATACATACCATTAACACTAGTTCCATGTTTAAAGTTCCAAGCGGTAATGCATTCAGCGTAAAAGATCTTTGAGTACTTAATAATATGAAGAGAATATCTTTTTTAATACGATTATCAGCCTTGTACCATTTTGAACAAACTATATTGGTTGTAATGCTCTCTGTCTAAAAATAAAAGTAATTTAATCAGAAATAATATTTAAATCACAAAAAAAAGTATCACAATATTATTATATACAATACATTCAACCAACTTGCACTTCTAAACGATTAATGGAATTAGCAGAAAACTTTTCGTTGTAGTAAAGGGCACAGTAAACTACACTATGGACAAGAAAATGGAAAACCAGTTACTAAAATGGTATAAAGAGATAGACAGCGATGTGGAACCATTAGATTCTGATAAGGACTTGTGATAAAACAATATTCAAAATACCGATTCTGAGCAGTCCACACAAGATCTACCCAGTGATCCTGAAGATGTCATGGAAGAAAGCGGTCAAGATGATGGTTATCCAAGATTTTGACCATGGGAAAAATAAAACACCAAACCATGAAGCCAGAGATTATTACTGATTTCAATCTCACAAAAGGCGAAGTGGATGTTGTTGATAAAATGAAGGCAGAATACTCGGTGACTCGATTTAGCAATCGCGGGCCGTTTACTGTTTCTTGCAGCCTACCAAATATTTTAACTATAAACAGCCAAATAATTTACAACAATAACACTAATATTGTAACATCTCGAAGAAGCTACATTGCAGAGCTTGGTAAGCAACTTTTAATGTCCCCTCTTCAACGACGTTCCAATATCATAAATTTACCTTTTCAGTTGAGACTCAGGATCTGAAATATAACCGGAGAAAAGCCATCAGTTTCTCAAGGAGCAACTCCAACTATAAAACCAAAATGTTTTTTTGTCCTGTAAGCAAGAACAGGTTTACCCAACATTATTGTACTAACTGTCAGTTCTTCTTAGTCGTTAACCTGATGCAGGTATCGTGATATCATAAAGCTATTAGCTAAATTTCCCGATGTTTCTCCACGTTTTTCTATCTTCTGCCATTCTAGCACATTCTGACAACGGAGCGCCAATGGTAGCAACAATGTGGTCCGTGTATCGTGTGGGAGATCTACCTCTATTTCTTTTGCCTTCTACTTTTCCCTGGATGGTAAGTTTTTCAAGACCATTTCTTCGAAGGACATGTCCAAAATAGCTTATTATTTCTTCTGATATTTGTGTTCTTAGTCTTTTCTTTATGTTTAGCTGGTCCAGTATGGATTCATTTGTTCTTCGGGCCACCCATGGTATTCTCAGCATTCGTCTCCAGCAGTACATCTCAAATACATCTATGTTCTTTTTGTCTTTCTCAGTAAGGGTCCAGCATTCCGATGCATAAGTAAAAACTGGAAAAACTAGATTTCTTACTAGTCTCATTTTTGTATCGGTAGTTATTTCATGGCTTTTCCAAATTTTTGTTAATTTTGCCATAGCGCTTTTTGCGATTGCTGACCGCCGCTTTATTTCTTCAGTACAGCCTCCTTTGTTGGTTATTAATGAGCCCAGGTACACAAATTTATCTACAACAGCGATATTGTTTATCATGACCAGATGATTTTGATTGTTGTTAGGTCTGTCAATTATCATGATTCTCGTTTTATCTCTGTTTATTTTAAGGCCCATCGTTAAGCTTACGTCTTCTATCCGTTGTAGCAGGTGAATCAATTCAGCTTCAGAACTAGCGAGGATAGTAGTATCATCTGCATATCTCAAGTTGCAAATCTTCTTCCCGCCAATGGTAACGCCACCGTTCCAGTCCTCAGTAGCTTTCCGCATTATCCATTCACCATAGATGTTAAATAGAATTGGGCTTAGTATGCAGCCTTGTCTCACGCCCTTTGTGACCCTGAAACTATCGGTTAGTTCCCCATTTATTCTAACTCTGGCATAATTGTTATTGTACAGGCTTTTAATTAGCAGTATCAGATGATTGGGGACTCCCATTTCAGACAAAACCTGCCACATTTTACTCCAGTTGACCAAATCGAAAGCTTTACTATAATCTATGAAGCACAAATATGTTGTGATGTTAAATTCTCTGGATTTTTCTACAATCTGCCACGTTTAAAATTTGTTCTCTAGTACCACGTCCCGGGACGAAACCTGCTTGTTCCTCCGCAATGTTAGGTAGTAAAAAGGGCTTTATCCTCTCGAGAATTATGTGTAAGAGTATCTTACTGCAATGCGCAATTAGAGCAATTGTGCGATAGTTGCTACATAAATCTTTCGCTCCCTTTTTATGTATGGGAATATATAGTGATTGTGTCCAGTCTTCAGGCCATTTACCTGTCTCCCACACTCTAACTGTCAGTTACTGATATGTAAATAGCACACTGGTTTAACAAATTTTACTTGCCACCACTGCCGAGAAGAGAAAGAAATCTAATTTTATGTGTAATGTATATATTTTTTTAGTTTACCTTGTAGTTTTTTTCTGCAGTTTTGTTTAAAAAAATATAAGTTTATCGTTTTTTGTGAGTTTTGTCACCCCATAGAATTTATCTTACCTGATTAATTATTTGTTGGCCAGTAATGCAATTTATAGTAAGAGACCAAAACCATCCAAAAAGAACAGCCGATGCAGCAAGCGTTTTTTCCTAAAATATATAACTAAAATAATATATAATCTTTAAATACACTCGCGATCATAAAATCCGGGTCATCTTGAAAAGTTTCTTAAATATTTTGGTGCAGAAATAACCTTTTTTTTGGCTAATGTATTTTTTATTTGTCATCAATGTTTGTTTTGAAATAAAAAAAATGGTTTTTTATTGTTTTTATTGAAAAAAACAGAAAACAAATCAAATTGTTGATAAATCAGTGAAATTTCAATGACCAATATCGTGTATTGCCTCCCCTTGCTCTAATAACCTCTTGCAGACGACGGGGCATACTCTCAATTTTTCTCCGGATTACATGTTGTGGTATGTTATTCCACTCTCTCACTAACAGATCCTTAAGCTCCTGTGCGTTGTTAGGAGGAGGTGTATGGGTTTGAATACATTTTTTCAAATCGTCCCAGAGATGTTCGATGGGATTCAGGTCCGGAGACCTAGCTGGCCAGGGTACCCTCGTAATTCCAACTTCGACCAAGTATTACATACTGATCCTGGCAACGTGCGGTCGCACGTTGTCCTGCATAAAAACGGCGTTTTCTCCAAGCCCTGCCATATTGGGCATAACATGTTCTTCCGGAATCTCCGTAATGTACCTTCGTGCAGTTAGGGACCCATTTTCGATGAAGGGTAATTCTGTGTGGAAGTCGGAAGATATACCTCCCCAAGCCATGACCGAGCCTCCACCAAATGGCATTCTTGGAGCAATGCAAGCTTGTGAAAATCGTGCACCGGTTCTCCTCCAAACTCTTACACGTCCATCGGATCTAATTAGGCAGAAACGGGATTCATCTGAGAATAACACTTTGCTACAATCGTTAATTCCCCAATACGCTTATTGTCGAGCAAAAGCTAGTCGTGCAACTCGAGGCACCCGGCGAAGTGGCGGTCCTCTAGCCATTACCCGAGAAGATAGTCAAGAAGAACGAAGTCTTCTTCTGACTGTTGCAACACTAAAATTGCGATTTCGTACTTCCTCTAGACGATTTTAATGCATAACGGCAGTTGAGGTCCGGTTTCGTAAAGCCTGAAACACAAGGAAACGGTCATCTAGTGCCTTGGTCGTTCTTCTTCGTCCAGAGCCAGGTCGCCTGGTTAGCAAACTTGCCTCCTGAAAGCGTTGAAGCACTCGTTGAACTGTAGAAAGGCTTACGCCAACAGTTCTTGCGACTTGCCGTTGAGTGTGACCGTCTTCCACAAGTGCAACAATTTGTGCCGTTTTAACAACAGTCAAAGGCATTTTTGTCAAAAAATAAACACTAATAATGACACTAATAAACACTAATGGTGGCAATAATAAACGTTTGTCCGTGGCAGTTGAACAGAAAGTCGAAGTACAAACGAGACATTTAAAACAAGCGGAGTTACAGGTAGCGTTCATTTTGGGAAGTGTGCACTTTACCGCGAAATCGGCACTATTGGAATTCTTTGTTACAAAGGAAACCGCAACAATTCTCAGAAACATGCATTAGTTTGTATTTGTGTTATTATTATTTACGATAAAGCTCGTTAAAATTGAAATATCGGTGATTTTCAAGGTGACCCGGATTTTATGATCGCGAGTGTATAATCATTAGTAAACAAACATTTAAAGTACATAGTTGTAACCAGCTACGTAAACAGATGTAGAAACATTTATATTACATGAAAATCATAGTTAATTTTAATATTGTAGTGACGCTAGGTCGAACGTAAAAAAAATAATACATACCCCTTTCGTTACTTGATTTACGGTTAAGGCACAAACCGCACTAACTACTAGAGTCAATATACCAACGCATCCCTTTGTAAGTGCATCTAATTGAGATATTATGCTGAAATGTTTAAATATATATACAAAAAAAAAGTTGCCACGCATAACAAATGTTCAATAAAAATTCTATGGCTGATTCATATGATATGGCTATATGAAAGATAATCTTCACAATGTTTTCATTTTTAATTTAGACATTGATTTCGATGGCATGACATTCCTAGGCTTCCTAGATCATTACGAATATTACAAACCAAAATAAAATATAAAAGCTCAAAAAACCATGAGTAGAGAATGAACTAGTTTCCAAAAAAACCAAGATCAAGACAAAAATAAAATATACGAATAAAGGAAAAAACAGACAAAATTACGATTGACTGCCTGACCGAGCAATTCTTCTTCTTCAGCCTTCATTTATCCATTGTTGGACATAGGCCTCCTCCAATTGCTTCCACGCTTTTCTATCTTTTGCAACTCTCATCCACTGCTTTCCATCTACAGCTGTTATATCGTCTATCCATCCCTTTTTGGGTCTTCCCACGCTTCTTTTTGTTTCTCGAGGTCTCCAGAATGTCACTTTATGAGACCATCTGTTGGTGTCTTGTCTTGCTACATATGCTATCCATTGCCATCTCAATCCGTCTCTGAGGCTTTTATTTAACATGGCCCTCTCCATGGCCCGTTGAGTTACTCTTAATTGTTCTGCCATTTTTCTTGTTATTGCCATAGTTTCCAATCCATAAGTTGCAACTGGTAGTGTTATAGGTTTTTCGTTTTAAGTGTATTGGGATTTTTCTGTTTTATAAAATGAAGCTCAACTTACCAAAAGCAGCCCATGACAATTGTGTCCTTCTTTTAATTTCTAGGGTTTGATTTTCCTTTTTGTTTTTAATTGCATGTCCTAGATATATATATATATATTGTTTTACCTTTTCTATATTGATGTTATCTATCGTGATGTTTTCTAGGCTGTTGCTTAATATCTTTGTTTTGTCGGGTTTTATTTTTAATCATATTTAATTCGATTTGTGATTTAAATATTGTAGCATTGATTTTAGTTTATGGATATCTGTGCTTATTAGTACTATGTCGTCTGCGAAACGCAAATGGTTAAGATATACTCCATCCATTTTTAATCCCTTTTCTGCCCAATTTAGTTTTTTGAAGACATTTTCTAATGCCAAAGTAAATAATTTGGGTGAGATGGTGTCGCCTTGTCTCACACCTTTACCAAGGTCTATTTTCATAGTTTCCAGATCATCATCTATTTTTACGTGAAAAGTAGCATCATCATATATATTCTTAAGGAGGGCAGCATATCTTGAATCTACTCTGGCGTCTTCCAATACTGTTAAGAAAGCCCATTTCTCGATACTGTCGAATGCTTTGTGATAATCGACAAATGCCAGATGTTTGAGTAGTTCTTATATAATATCAGGTCCTGTCGCTTTACCATCCCTTAACTGGATTATTGCGGAATAAACTTCCTGCTTTAATAATCTTGGTCCATCATTTACCTCTTCTTCTAGCTCAAAGGTGTTATCTCTTTGGTCTTCAAATCGTTGTTTTAGATATTCTTTCACGTTCTTATTTTACTCTGTTTGTCCAAGATGATGTTTCCGTCAGAATCAGCTATATTTTCTTTCTGCCTTCGTCTTAGTCCCCCTGTGAGTTCTTTAACTTTGCTATGTACATTATGACTATCGTACTTTGACTGCAAAGTCTCAATTTCTTCGCATCTTTTCCTTGCTTCTTTTTCTTTCGCTTCTCTGATTTTCGTTCTTCTTAATATATTTATGGTTTTATATTTCTCTGGGTCATTTTTGGCTTTGGCAGTAATGACTTATTTACTGCAAGCATCAGTTAACTAGATGGAATCAATTCCAAAGATTTAAAATCCTAGATTATTATTTAAAATATTGACTATAGGTTATAATACAAAGAAATTTTTTAAACAACACTTACTCTTACCTGAGTATATGATTATGATGTTTAATCCATATATTTAATCTTCTTCGTCGCTCCCCTTGATCATTTGTCTCGAAAATATTGTTAAACCTTTTGTTTAAATGGTTAATATGGTTGCAAAGTTGCTTGGAAATTTCCCAAGGCAAGTGAATTCCAACTCCAGCTAAAATTAAAGTATTTTAGCTGGAACTAACTCAACTAACTTTAAATAAATATTTTACAAATATTAACTTTCGAGTGGTAACATACAGTCCCTGATACCGACTTGGTAGATTTTGCGCTAAAACTCAAATGCGCATATTGTTTTGTCCGCGCGGCCAGGTAGCTTTCGAATCCTCATCACGCTATACAGTCTTGAAAAATCTGTGACCGAGTATGGATAGTTCATATGTTATTCGACCTGACGGTGTGAGCGACCAAGGTTACCATTTGTGTTATACGCAACGGTAAGTTTTTGTCGTTTTTGGTCCATATTTGGTCCATTTGGTCCATAGTCCAAATAATGGATATTTATTTTAGGAGTTGTATGTGAATATGGCTTACGAAAGAGAACAAATTAGGTTTCAACAACTTGACGAAATTATTGCTAATTCCGAACCGGAACCAGAAGATGACGACGCAAGTGTGCAAGATGATTTTTCAGAAGTTCTAGAATATGATACCAATTCAGATGAGGATTTCTGTGTTGAAGAATATATCGAAAATCATGTACCAGTAGAAGTAATACTGCGCATACCACGTTTGTTTGGGAAAGACGAAACAAGGTAGAGGAAACATCATGAATTTAATCGTAAAGTTCGAACTCGTACTGAAAATCTTCTATCCAATCTGCCAGGACCAAAAGGTGATATTAGGCAAAAATTGGTGATAAAAGAGATTTGGGAATTTTTTTATTACAGATATTCTAGAAAAAATAGTAGAATGCACCAATAAGTTCATAGCATTGAAACGCTATGACATAGTCAATAACAGAAGGGCTAGGCCAATTGATCTTATAGAATTAAAAGCTCTGTTTGGACTGTTTTACAGATTTGGCGCTAACAAAAGCAATCATCAGAATGCTGATGGTTTATTTAGAACAGCTGGAAGGTCAATGGAAATTTTCTACGGCTTTACGATGTCTCTAAAGAGGTTCCAGTTCCCACTTCCATGCGAAACACATTGTACTGTGCACTGTATAATTCCACTTACAAAAGAACCTTTCTGCCTTTACGTGAATTTGACTCCGCCTTCGCGCAGCTCCATGGTCAAGAGTGTTTGAACTATCTTTACCTACAGTTGACTTGGCTGTATGCCGATCCTGACAGCTTTGGTAGCTGTGATAATTATACAACAATAGAGTATTTACAAGGGACTATTCAGTTTTACAGCTGTTATTAAAATAACTTTTATAATGAGACACTAAATTTCCGGATACAGTAGACTTTTTGTTACCACGGCAGCGTCATAGATAAGGTAATTTGAATATTTGATTGAATTTCATATGATTTCCGTATTTTGCCATACTTACCAGGTACTGTAGTAGCTAACATTAACACAGTTTGCACAAATGAGATAATTAATTGGGTTGATATGCTAATCTCAAAAGGTAGCCACACAGGTAACATTGTAAAGCAATTTGTAACTACACCTTTGCTTTCAGCTAGTTTGAGACAACTTTTACCGTCACGCAAACTTGCAAGTTCGTATAAGATCGTGCATACAACATATAATGAAATGATTAAAAACGCCATCCGATTGCAAAATTTAATTGTCTCATCGGTTTTAGGAGGTTTACCAAACATACTGTAATCTGTAAGCGATCGTAAAATGTTGGACCAACTCTTCGAGTACATTGGATATGCCCAGCAGACAGTTATTATTCCTACATTCGAGGCAAGAATCGCTAAATCTTCGTTGGTGAACATGTCAAGTTTTTCTAAAAAAAAATACATGGTATTTATACAGGTTGTTGAATTTTACATTATTATACATAAATTTGCCTATTTGTCTAATGTATAGTCCGTCCCAAACCCTTCTTTCAGTGCGTCATAGTTGATCGAATTCTCTCTAACCAATCTCTAAACCAATCAAAATGAAACAGCGCCAGAAAACCTAAACCACCACCAATATTTGTTTACGGTGTAAGCGACTTCCCAGAAATGAGAAAAAAATGTACAGAAATAGTTGAAGTTGAACAATACGAAACCAGAAACCAGGACTTTGGCAAATAATACAGTCAAAATAATTTGTAGCGATCCAGAATGATACAGAAAATTATCAAGATATATGAGAGAAAACAACATTATTCATCACAATCATCACATATATCAACCAAAGGAAGAAAGGGCCTATAGAGTCGTAATTAAATACCTTCACTATTCACATGCAACAGAAGATATCAAAGAAGAACTGACAAAACTGGGTTACAAGGTAAGAAACAACATTAATGCTAAACATAGGATTACAAAAGAGCCGGTAAATATGTTCTTTGTTGACCTTGAACCATCAGACAATAACCAAGATATTTATAAAATTCAGAAATTACAACTCTGCAATATACAAATTGAACCACCCATAAAAAAAAACAAAAATATCATCCAATGTATGAGATGTCAATTATATGGTAATTCAAAAAAAAAATTTGCAATAGACCAAATGTAAGCTATGCTAATCCAGTGAGTAATAGACAACCTCCTGCTGCTCCTTCCGAGAATCAAGATTCAAACACTATTCTTATGAAGTTTTTAGAAGAATTCAAAGCCATGTTTAATCAAATCTTGCAACAAAACAGCATGGTAATAAACATGCTAAGTAAACTCGTATGCAAATAAAATTCTTTCTACGAATAGCTGAATGGAACGCCAATGATCTGCTGAATCATAAGGACAAGGTGATAATATTTCTACAAAAAAATTTTATAGATATATTATTAATGTGAGACACATTTTACAGACAAATCGTATTTTAAAATACCTCATTATCTAACGTACCATACTAACCACCCAGACAAGACAGCCCATGGAGGTACAGCAATCTTGATCAAACAATCAATTAAACATTTCATGATGGAAAGTTATATAACAGACTATATCCAAGCTACAGTAATTAAAGTGTGCTCATTACCTTACGAAATAACAATAGCAGCAGTATATTGAACTCCAAAGCACAATATTAAAAAACCGATTTCGGATCCTTCTTCAATACTCTTGGTCCAAAATTTATCGCAGCTGGTGACTTTGATAGTAAACACACTTACTGGGGATCAAGATTAATAACAACAACGGGAAGAGAGCTCTATAGCTTAATGCAAGAAAATAAATACTCATATTTATCAACAGGAACACCAACGTACCAAAAAAAGACCAGACCTCTCAGATTTTTGCATCATAAAAGGAATATCTAACAACTTTATGGACATAGTTCCAAATTATGATCTATCTTCAGATCATTCGCCAATGATTGCAACAATACAAGTACCTGCGTTATTAACAAACAACCTACTCCAAAACTGCATGGGCCTAGAACAGATTGGAACCTTTACCGAAAAATACTGGATGAAAACATTAAACTAAATGTAAGATCAAGAAGCCCTTCAGAAATAGAAGCAGATACAAACAACCTTATGACAATATTGCAAAACGCTGCAAAAGAAACGACACCGAACGATGCAGATAAAAATAAAATCGAGAACAGAATAAATATTCCACTAGAAATTAAAAAGCTCATTGCTGAAAAAAGAAGAGCAAGAGCCAAATGGCAACAAAGTCGGAACCCAGCGGATAAAACGTTTTACAATCGCTTAAGCAATAAATTAAAAACACAACTATAAATTGCAAGAGAAGAGTCAGTCAAAAAATATGTAACACAACTTAATAGATACGACCATTCAACATGGAAACCAATCAAATCATCCTTAAAACCTCAAGCAATATCGCCACCAGTAAGAAAAACCACAGACACACAGAAGCAATAGACAAGAAGCGATAAAGAAAAATCAGAATTATTTGCTGAATATTTATCAACAGTATTCCAACCACACAACAATGAAGAAGATCAAGAAATTATTAATTATTTAAACTCAGAACAACCATCAGTAAATCCAATAAAATTAACAACACCCAAAGAACTTAAAGAAGAAATCTTAAGACTAAATATCAAAAACTCACCAGGAATTGATCTAATAACACCAAAAGTGCTAAGAGAATTACCAAAAAAGTGTATAGTAATACATATATATTTAACGCAATATTAAGATGTAATTATTGGCCTAACAATCTAAAAATTGCAGAAATACTTTTATTCCAAAAACCAGGAAAGGATCCAAGTAAAGTCTCATCCTATCAACCTATCAGTCTGTTATCAATAATCTCCAAATTACTGGAAAAAACTTTTAATAAAAAGAATAGATCCAGACTTTACAGGCGCAGATTGGATACCAAATTATTAGTTTGGATTTCGACGAGAACACTCAACTATTCAGAAATACCACCGAATAACCAATAAAATCATTCCGCATTAGAAGAAAAGGAATATTGCCCAATGGTATCACTAGGTGTACGTCAAGCTTTTGATAAGGTTTGGCATAAAGGACTTCTTTATAAAGTTAAACAAATATTACTACCATTCTTTCGAATACTTACATCATACTTGGAAAACAGACAGTTTAGAACAAAAGTAAATGGAGAAATATCCAAAATGCATCCCATTAAGGTGGGAATTCCACAGGGCAGCGTCCTGGGACCTTTATTATATATATTATATACGTCTGATCTACCAACTTCACATAACGTAACAATTGGCACATTTGCAGATGGCACAGTAGCACTTACAAGTCACAAACACATTAACATAGCTACACAACAACTCCAAGACTATTTGTATGAGCTTGAAAACTGGCTAAAACAATGGAAAATAAAAATAAATGGAAACAAGTCAACCTACGTAACTTTCACTTTACGACGAGAAACACCACCACCAACATATATTAACAATGAGGAAATACCCAGGACTAAAACAACCAAATACCTAGGGTTACACTTGGACCAAACCCTGTGTTGGAAAGAACACATCACCAAAAAAAGAAAACAAATACAACTAAGACAAAAAGAAATCAATTGGTTAATTGAAAAGAACTCCAAGCTGTCAATAAATAACAAAATTCTAATTTATAAAACAGTTATCAAACCAATATGGACATATGGCATAGAGCTGTGGAGCTGTAGTAGTAAATCTAATATTGCTATTATGGAAAGATGCTAATCAAAAATCTTAAGAGCAATTGTTGATGCACCCTGGTACGTAACCAACCAAAGAATCTATGAGGATCTCAATATCTCAACAGTGAAAGAAGTATACCAGCAAAAGAAATTACAATACATTCAAAAAGTTAATACACACTCCAATCCATTAATTTCCGCAATACCTTAACATCGAGTTATCAGAAGACTAAAACGACGTGGCCAACAGACCAGTAACATGGACCCGTGATCCTCTCACTGGAGGGGACCACATCACGCCAGAACCAAGGGACAGGACCTAAACTCATCACATTAACTTAAAGAATACATTGTTTTATTCTGATTGTTAATTTATTAGTTATAATAAAACAAAAGTACTACACAGGATTATTACCAACCTAGTTTGTAATTAATATGAAAATTTTTAAATATATTGGTTGTTCTCTCACTGAACAATCATTATTAAACAATGAGAAAACCTTTAAACAGCTGTACTGTAAAGTTGATCGACTGCACTTACGATACTCTACGTAGGAGGTGTCGTTTTAGGAGAGCTTTTTAAATAAAATAAGCGAAATGTTTTATGTCTAGAATTTTAAAATCCAAATACAAATAGAACAACCAATGGTAATTAGTAGACTTCGGCAAATATGCATATTGCATATTTTGCATATTGTGCATATTTTATGCAAATATTTCATATTTTGGCATATTTGTATAAAAGTTTGCATAAAGTGCATAAAAGTTCAGATTTTTATACTGTATTTGAAAATTTTTAAACATACCAATTTATTTCAATTCTTGTATAAAATTTTGTAGTCATTTTAATCAAGAAATGATCTAAGTACGTAATCTCTACAGGTACAAAACATTTACAATTTCAAAGAAGATCAATTTAAGTAGCCCTCAACATTCTTAGAAAGTCTCGGTCACTGAGGCATTCAGTTATTGGATAATCGCTAAGGGTTCGCTCATTTGCATTTTATGATCTAATCCCCAAATCTATCTACAATTTATTGTATCTTAACAGCAGGTAAACGGCTAATAGTTTTGTTCCTAATTTAGGGATTTTCCAAAATCTCCCAGTTTATTGAATTAGGTACCTAAACATTTCTAATTTGATGCTCAGATTTGTAAATCATTTTTGTTTTGATATTCAAAGCGTAAACACTCGTTGTGCGTAACAAAAAGGAAGATTGTGATTTTATAATGCCTAAAACAACCAGTGCTTCAACTTGGATTAAACCTTATAAAGAGCTATATGGGAAAAATCTACTGTTCAGTCTGTGGTAAAATTGTAAGTATCTAATATTTTCTATTAAATATCTAATATTTCATACATACAGGGTGTTTCCAAATGACACTTACAACGTTTGACTGTAGATACTTCTCGAAAAATTGAACAAAACGATATAGTTAATGAGGGGTCAAACTTATTTACTTTTCGAGATACAGGGTGTTAAAATTAAAAAAAAAATTAAATTCTTTTAGTTAATAACAACAATAACTTTAAAACCAATAAACGTATTTACTTGAAATTTAGTACTCGTAGGTTGTTTTTAAATGAAAAATAGCTTCCTTTAGTGAGAAAAAATTGTCCATGGTACAATACAATGGTGTGTATTTAGAAAAATTTTTTACCTTTACTTTTTTTTATGAAGTCAGCTATTCTAAAACACAATTATTTTTATTGTAATTGAATTAACAAAAAAAAAACTTTTGTTGAATTTTAAAATAAGTTATATGATGTACTAATGGTTAGTAACAAAAACTAATTTGTGGATTAATACTGCATTTAAAACACTTAGCGAGTGTTTTTTTTTTCCAAACCAGTTATTTGATTAACCAAAAACACCTTGTATATTTTTATATTTTAAAGGTTGGGTTAAAATAACGGTTTTTATTTTTATTTATAGATAGCATGTGAGAAGAAATTTCAGATAGATCAACATGTGAGAACTGCTTCACACATTACAAAAAAAGGAAAAATAGGAGGAAAACGTCAAACTTCAATGGCTAAATGTTTCCAATCTACTTCAAAAAAATTAGATGAGCAAGAAACTTTTAATGAAGACTTGTGTCGCGCATTAGTGTCTGCAAACATACCGCTTTCAAAATTAGCAAATGTAAATTTTAGTTCGTTTCTAAAAAAATATTGCAAACTTAATGTTCCAAGTGATCGGTCTCTAAGAAGAAATAATGTGAACGGGCTATACTCGTCGGTGTTAATTAATATTAAGGAAGAAATTGCAGATAATTATTTTTACATATCTGTAGACGAAACCACTGATTCCTCAGGAAAGTATATTGCTCATTTATTGATTGGTGTTCTTAAAGAAGATACCTTACCAAAATTTCATCTTATTTCATGCCAGCAACTTGAGAAAACAAATGCTTTAACAATTTCGCGTTTTATACAAGAAACATTAGCAACTTTTTTTCTTCCGACAACTATTCCTTCTAATAATTTACTGCTTATTTTATCGGATGCTGCACCTTATATGGTGAAAGCAGGACAAAATTTAAAAATATTTTTCCCAGATTTAATACATGTTACTTGTGTAGCGCATGGATTAAACAGAGTTGCAGAGGAAATACGAAAAAAGTTTCCTCTTGTAAATACCATGATATCCAGTGTCAAAAAAGTATTTCTTAAATCTCCTATAAGAATTCAACTTTATAAAGAAATGCTACCTAACATTCCTCTTCCACCACAACCTATTTTAACGCGATGGGGAACATGGTTAGAAGCAGCTAATTTTTATGCAGATCATTTTGTTAAAATAAAGAACATAATTGATACGTTAACAGATGAAAGTTCCCAATGTCTTTTGGATTCTAAACAAACTTTTCAGAGTAACTTGCTTCAACAAGAATTTTCATTTATAAAATCAAATTTTAGTTTTGTTCAAAAAACAATTACTCAGTTAGAATCACCAAAACTGTCATTGTTCGAAAGTATAGCATTAATAAAAGAATTTGCGTCATGTTGTCGGAACGTTAGAGGTAATATTGGAAAAGATATTTTAAAAAAATTTGAAGCTACTATGGAAAAAAATAAAGGTTACCATATTCTTTCTGAAGTAGTCAGTGTTCTAACTGGAAATATTTCGGAAACAATTAATTTAAAACCAAATGTTTTGGTTAGTTTGAAAAATGCTCCCGTTACATCAGTTGATGTTGAACGAAGTTTTTCCATATATAAATATATGTACTCAGACAGAAGCCACAAGTTTTTGTTAGAAAATTTTGAACACCACTTGGTCATTTATTGCTACCATAATTCTAAATAAGTTTATTCATACTTAAAAATGATGTAGTTACTTAAAATAAATGTAAATCTTAATGAATAGTAGGAAATATTTAGTTATGTACACTTTTTTTTTAAATAAAATTGTTACTATTTTACGATTTTTTTATTTATTTGTATGCATATTTTGTAAAATATTTGCATATTTTCGGGTAAACACGTGCAGATTTATGCGCATATTTTCTACATTTTTATTTGCATATTTGCCGAAGTCTAGTAATTAGTAATTATGCTTCCTTACCTCTTTTTACCATCAATAAATGTATCAAAGTTGTTGCTCCGGAAGTAATATAGGCAAAAAATTTTATAATAAAGCTTCCTACCAAACGAGATTTATACTTCTTTTTTTCCACTGCCGTTTCTTGTGGAATATAAAGCAAGAAAAACTTTAAAATGGACAAATTAACAGCAAATGGTTCGTGAAACTTATTTTTAAACATATTGGTCTGCAATTCTTATCGAAAATAAAAGATATGATGGCAATAGAAACTTTTCTATGAAATTACATTAATAGAAAAAACTTATTTAATAATTGTCCGTAAAAAACTTTTTAAAATTCATGAGTCAGACAGGATAATAGTTTTTTGATACTGCATTATTGAACCTAATGTATGAAATTATCTTTATTTTTCTTCCAATTTGATACGAAAATCATTTGGCATTGATATTACACGTGATTCGCAGCAACAGATTTTTTTTTCTCAAGAGATTGTGAAGGCAGCCCAACTGCACTGAAGATTCTAAAGTATACAAGCAGTAAACCTCTAAAGGCTGGTTGTTATTTGTTTGGATTATTACCAGTGCTTACACTCTTCATTCGTAAGTCTTATTATTTATACTTAATATAATAATTATTTTATTTCAATTTCTTTTTATTTTATTCATTCATTAGCTTTTTCTTTCATTTTACTGTTTTTGTTTTAAAAATAGTTGGCGTCCAAATTCTCATTTAACCCTTCAATCAACTAAATATCCTATTTGCGTTCTCAAACGACCGTGCTGCCAACTGGTGTCAAAATAGATAACTAATAAAGTGGGAATAAATGTCAAAAATTGGGTTAAATTATAGTTTAAAACGTATAAATTTCATCAAATTTTAAAAATAATGAGCAATAAGAAGAAAAGTAATAGATATTGTTCAGTGCGACAATGTTCTGCTCGATTTACGAAAGATAAACATCTCCACTGCAGTTCACCAAAAATAGCTGAAAGTCTGAAAATAACGACGCACTGAACTATATTTCATACCATAAACATTCCATAAAGGTAAAATAATTAAAACGTTAACGTTAAATTTCCGTTAACTGATTTATTGCCAATGGACTCCCAAATATGGCAAAACCGTCTAGTGCTATCATTTAAAGGTATTAGTTTTTGAGAAAGAGATGAATTTGTCCCTATGCAATAGGGAGTATTTGGGTGAATTCTATGATATTTTTGTACATATAAATTTACAGAAAAGTTATTTTTCATATCAATGGGCGACATTTTCTATCAAAATGTCACCCAATAAAGTCAAAAATAAATTTTTTTATACAAAAATATATTCAACGAAGCAAAAAACAGCGAACCGAAAATATTACAAACAACAAATTCTGATTGGAAATAAAAGACATGGTGGCAATAGAAACATATTTAATCAGACATAGTTTATTTAATAAGGATCCATAAAAAAACATTTTAAAATTCATGAGTCAGACAGGATTGCAGTTTTCTCATATTGCATTATTAAACCAAACACATCGATGACCTATAAAATTCAAATGACGTAAAGGGTGGAATTATTTTTATGTTTTTTTCCAATTTCATACAAAAATAGTTTGGTATTGATATTATCTGCAATTAACAGCAATAGATTTTTTTCCTCAAGAGTGTATGAAGTCCGACCAACTGCACTGGGGATTCCAAAAAATCCGTAAAAGCTTGTGATTATTACTAAGTTCATTCGCAGTCTTACTAAGTATACCTATAAGTCAATGTTTCGTGCATAATCTTACCCTAAATCAAATACGCTACAGCTTAATCCAGCAACTGTGGTGACATTTTCTGACAGAAGCTGTGTGGTGGGGTAGTTATCACCCCTTTTTAATATTTATAAAATTGAGAATTTTTTTTATTTTTAAATGCAAGCTTAATATGTTAAATCATGGTCAAATCGTTATAATATCCTTTGTCAAATTTTAAAAATGTCCTTAGAAAAATTCAATGATTCAAAAAAGATACTAACATTTAGTTTATTAACAAAAATTGTTGTTACCAAAATTTTTGTTGGACATATAGAATGAAAAAAATACAAAATTTATAAAAAGTAACCAAAAACTTTTGTTTAAATAGTAGTAAAATTTTGTATAAAAAATATACACAATGTTCAAGACAAAGAAAAATGTCACATTTAACACATTTCTTTAAGCCATTGATTCTGGTGCGAAAACAGATTATAAGCTCTGCATCCCAGATTTATTTGTAAAAATCAAGAATATTGTAAACAATCAGTGGAAACAAGAATATCATGAATACAGTCAACACTCTAAATCACAATATGCACTCATACAACCCTCAATCCCGAGTGAATTTTGGTTTAAAAATTACTCTGTTTCACGTAGATATATTACATCTATCATCAGAATGAAATTAGGACACGAATGTTATCCGGCTCATCTGGCAAAACTTAAAATTGTAAATTCCAATTTATGCGAAGTTTGTCAAAAAGATTCAGATTTAAACCACATTTTCTTTGAATGTACAAAATATATACAACAAACTGACGACTTAATAAAAAATTTAATCAAACATAAAATCCTTTCACCCTATAACATTTGTTACCTTTTGTCATTAAATAACAAAAATGTATATAACTACTTAACAGAATTTATTTCGAAAAGTAACCTCAATTTGTAAGTTCAGTCAAAAAATAGTAATCGTTGTGTTATCCCATTTGTTTTAAATCTACTATCCGTGACTCTGTCTATAGTTTATTTTTATGAACGAGAGAGTAATTAGCATAATTTTAACTGGTAGCTCCGACCACTCCATGGGCGTGCTCAAGATTAATTGAAAAATTACTTTGAATAATTGTAAAAAATAAATGAATTATTTCAGTGTTATAAAGTGTTATGTGTATGTAAACAAAAGTGACCTCTTTTATCACACACTATATTAGAACTGACTGGCCTACATTAAAAAGGGTTTTAAAAAATTCACATTTTTTTTTAATTTTTAAAAATTACAAAAGAGAAAAAGAGTTTTTAAAACCGTCTAAGGTATGTTAAATAGATGAATAAAAATATTAATATAAAACTTACAGCTACTTGTTACAAATCCAAATCAGATTCAGAAGATGAACTTTCAGAACCAAAATTTATAATAACTGGCTCGATCATTTTATCAGTAATATTGTCCAGCTTCCACATTTTTTCCTCTTCTTTAATAGTGTGATTTACTGCGTTTTCCCAGTTTTCAGGTTTTACATTATTTACGGACTCCAAAAACAACTGTTTAACATCATGAATTTTAAAAGTGGTATTTTTTCTTGAAACTTCACTCTTTATCTGTGCCCATACCAGTTCAATTGGGTTTAATTCACAATGATATGGTGGGGATCTAAGTACTGTCATTCCATGATTTTTGGCAATTTCATCAATTTCGTATTTTTTAAATTTTTCTTTATGAAGGGCATACAACGAATAAAGTTCCTTTCTTATAGATCCGGGATGGTACGTAATATTTTTTGAACTCAGCCAATTCTGCAAGTCTTTTTTTAACCACTTGGTTGTGGGCAGTCCTTCTATAAGTCTGGAGTGATAACTTGCATTATCCATTACTATTACACAGTTATTAGGAAGAAGATCTATCATTTGTTCGAACCATTCTTGAAAGACATCAGCGTTCATGTCTTCATGGTAGTCACCGGTACGAGTTGATTTAAAAGTTAATAAACCACCTTCAACAAAACCGTCTGAACTGCCAATGTGTACTATTATCAGCCTGCGTCCCTTTCCTGATGGTGGGTTTAAACCAGTAGATAAGTTATTTACAAAAGCGTGCCTTTGACTTGTAACAGTTTCATCCTGCCAAAATTTATTTGGTGTATGACCCTCGTTGATCCATGTTTCATCAAGATAAAATATTTTCCTTTTTTGGTTTCTCATTTCCTTTATGGTTCTTAGAAAATGTCTTCTCCATATGACAATATCGCTTCTTTCTAATAAAATAGACTTTCTGGGATTCTTTTTCCAGCGGAAGCCTATTTCTTTTAAAAGTTTCCATAACGTACTTCGACTCATTTCTGGGTAATCCTTCATAAAATAAACATCTTACATTTCTTGCAAATTCATTAGTACCTGTTAACCTCCATCACTCCGACAATGGCAACCTTATTTAGGGATTAGTAACCCTCACAACTATTGTATTCTATTCTGCTCCAACCTTTATACCTGGTGGTCATACTCAATTTAAAATTGTTTTCCTATATACTTCTGTAAACTTGTTGACAACTATCTGTTTTTCATTGAGTCACCCGTATCAACAGTTTAGGGATTTGCATACATAATTTATTGTTTTATTACTCTCTCATACATAAAAATACACTATAGTTTGTGTTTTAATTTAATGTCTTGATGGGTCTCTAGACGAGAAGCGAGTAACCATGTTTGTTCCATGGATAACCAAATAACCAATAATAAATATATTGTGATAATTATTTTCTTTTCTTTCCTTTGGGAAGAACTTAAAAAAGTTGTGACTGGCTGAATGGCAATGCCATGGCAATGCCTATGGCAAAAAAAAACAAAAAACACATTTCTTTTGACACTTTCTGTCCTTTCCACGGGGACACACTCCACATCTGAATGTTGTTCGTTGTTTCTTGTTAGGAGGTCCTTGAGTATCCTCTCCACTGTTATTTCTTGTTAGTTTTGCCCTTATGTCTGATGGTATTCTTTGATTGTTACTTCGTTTTTCAACATATGGTTTAATTAGCGCCAAACAAAGTTCTTTTGAAAAAAATCTGTGTTTTGGTTTTGTCAGTTGGCTTATGTTAATAAATAGCATAACTATTTATTCCTACAAATAAAAATTGTTTTGTTTTCTTATTGGCAATTAAAAAACTTACCCAAATAAATTTTTATGTTTACAATAAAACAAGTAGTGCAAGGGCCTATATCTTTAATCCGTACTTGTTAGGTTTGCTCTTCATATAAACTCGGAGTAGTGCTTTACATCTAAAAGGCACGAGCTGCTCATTTACACACAGATGGTCGCCTGGATTAAGTGATTTCTTACAATTAGAAATAAAAATATCACACACATCTCTTATTGGGTCCAGTTTATCTACTGATTTTCGTTATTGTCTGGTTTCAAAATTGTCAAAACGTATAAATGAAGTTATTTGTTTGAACCTATCTCTAGACAGGGTGTAACAGTCGTTACTTCTACAATTTATATTAAAATAATTTCAGAGATGTAGTATGGGTTGCCTAACTTTAAGTGTTCATTTGCTCATTAAGTGTGTATTTTTAATAATTTAAGTTGTCACTCTGATCTAATTTGGTACCATTGCGGACCAGAGAGATGATAGGAGATTAGGGGGAGTGGAAACTGGCTCTTGGTTAACAAACTGTGAATTACAATTCACTTTTGATCGAGAGTTTGAAGTGGTACAAAGGTGGTAGTTAGCGAAAAAAAATCCAATTAATGCATAGAATTTCCTTCACTTCAAGAAGTTAAATGTTCTAAGTATAACCGTAACAATTTAATTGACGGTGTTTTCGGAAACTCGGGAGGCTGAAGTGAAATTTCTAGCACGGAATTGATTAGCTATCTGGTAATTATTTTTTTTATATTATAAAAACTAACTTTTTGTTCCCACATCCCACATTCTTAAGGTATTCAGAATGACCTTGGGTCACGAATTCAAGCATAGTATGGCAGCTTACAATCATTCTGGCATGAATCTGATTAAAATTCTGAATTTTCCGTAAATCTCTAACATCTATTACAATTTCCACAGATATTTTAATGAACATTAGAGTATTTTATCCATTCAGATTCATTATTTCATATTTTAATATAGTATTTTGTTCAAGGCCATTATATTTTTACTCTATGTGAAGCAAGGTCACGCTACATCCGATTGGATGGTTTTTTTTATCTACTATAATTATCTTTTTGCTCCGGTTTCTTATGCTGAAAGAAACTTTCCTCACTTCCTCTTTGATTTCTTTTTATCAATGTCGAGATTAGAAGTAACGGGGAATTGTTTTCAGCCACCTCCCATGGAATTATAAACTTCCCTCAGAACATCCGAGCAAAATACTGGGGTGTGTAGGAGGAGAGATGTATAAGAAGAGTGGTCTATATATATATATATATATATATATATATATATATATATATATATATATATATATATATATATATATATATATATATATATATATATATATATATATATGGGATAAAATTGATAGAAGTAAAATAGATAACAATTAAGTAAAGAAGGTAAGGTAACCAATCTTGCGTTTTTTAATTAATTCAAAGAGTTCTCTTTCTACGCCGGCTCTCTTAAGGACGTCATCGTTTCGAACTCTATCCACCCTAGTTATGCGCATCATTCTTCTCAATACTCAATACCCACATTTCAAATACTTTTCACGATCCCGGTGGAAACAGAGCTTCTTCAGGGATTAGCGACCCCGCCCACGCTAGCTCATGATATTCCACCATCCCACACCGTGGAATCTCATGTCCCATAACCTTTATCCTACACCCTCCATATGTTTTCCTCCTAGTCCTCAACCCTGGTGAAGCGCAGCAGCGATCACCAGTACCAACGCAAGGCGCAAAAGAAATTATCTTGGACCGGCTTGTTATTGGAATTCCACAGGCATGACTAGGACAGTTTGAATGGCTGTGGTACTACGGTGTTGAAAGTAACGGGATACCACAATACTACCTTTTCCCCAGGATAACTCATCTCATTATGGCAGAACAATAAAACTACTAGACGAGGAGAATATCGAAATCTTGGTAAAGCTGTTCAATAGAATTTATAATGCTGGTTACATTCCGCGAGAATGGCTGCAGTTATCCTTTGTGATGACCCCAAAAACAGCTAATGCCACAAAATGCAATGAACACCGCTTAATCAGTTTAATGAGTCACTTGCTAAAACTCTTCCTTAGGATATTACACTCAAGAATGTACAAGATACTAGAAGAACGTAGCGGGTCAACACAATTCGGTTTTAAGGGACGACTAGGAACAAGAGAGGCAATTTTATGTTTGATCACCTTAATACAAAACTGTTTAGATCAACGAAAAGATGTCTACCTCACCTTCATCGACTACGAGAAGGCATTTGACAATGTTAAACATGATATCATGATGGAACTACTACATAGGGCCAACATTGACCAGAAGGAGATCAGAATTATTCAAAATCTATACTGGAACCAAATGGCAAAGGTGAGGATTGATCAAGACCAATATACGGATGAATTTGAAATCCGGAAAGGTGTCCGCCAAGGCTGCATACTCTCTCCGATGCTTTTTAATTTATATGTTGAAAATATATTTGCGGAAGCATTAGAAGACACGGAATTAGGCATTAAGGTGAACGGCATACCAATTAGCAACCTACGCTATGCGGACGACACAGTGATTATAACTGATAATTTGGAAGATCAGCAGTTATTACTTGATAGGGTGAATAGCATAGGTAAAAAATATGGCCTCAAAATCAACATTTTGAAAACGAAATATATGTTCATTAGCAGAAACCCTCTAGAAAACCCGATAATATGCATAGGTGACGATCGCATAAAACGCGTGAAAACTTTTAAATACCTTGGCACCACAATCAATGACCAATCGGATCCACAACAAGAGATAAAAACCCGAATACAAATGGCAAGACAAGCTTTTGTGAAATTCAGACCGCTCCTATGTAATCAAAACCTAAATTTCGAAATACGCTACAGAATGATCAAGTGCTACATATAGTCCATCTTGCTTTATGGCATGGAAACGTGGACTTTGAAAAAAACATCTATCAACAAACTTGAAGCATTTGAAATGTGGTCATTGAGAAGAATGATGCGCATACCTTGGGTGAAGAGAGTTCGAAACGATGACGTCCTTAAGAGAGCCGGCGTGGAAAGAGAACTGTTTGAATTAATTAAAAAACGCAAGATTGGTTACCTTGGGCATATATTGAGAGGAGCAAAATATGAAATACCACAGTTAATCCTACAAGGGAAGATCGAAGGTAGGAGAGGAGCCGGAAGCAAACAATTATCCTGGTTAAGGAATATTAAAGAATGGACAGGAATACACAATACAGGCGAGCTGTGTCACGCCGCCGCCAAGAACAGAATTCTAGTAATGAGATAGTCGCCTACGCACTTTGGTGTATGGCATGTTAAGAAGAAGAAGAGGATATATGTTGTGGAATGCAACTTTAAGATTCTCCATATCCCTTTTACATCTTTTAGCATCTTTTATGACTTAAACATTTATAGAAGGCACAGATTAAAGCAAAAATCTGAATTTTGGTTTTCTACTTTCGAGATTCTATTTCTATTTGGAGATTTTCTACTTTAGAGATTCGAAAATCTTCGGATTTCTACTTTCGAGATTTAAAAAAACAATAATACTATATCTTGTTTGGTAGAATTCTTTATTCAATAAATAAATGGATAAATAACTAGATTAACATCCATTATCATAACTATATATCCATTAACCACTGTAATATATACTAATTATTTAATATTTATTGTACTCCATGATAAATTTCGTGCAGTTTTCTAATAAATAGTGCTTTATAACATAGCTAGTAGCTTCTTAAAGTTCTATGTTGCGTTCTTTAATAGTGTTAAATAAGAATAAGATGAGTTTATAATCTGAAAATAAAAAAAAAATCAGTAAATGAATACATACGTTATATATAAATATATAAATATTTATGATGCTGAGCTTTGAGAAAAGAACATCGAATCCTGAGAAGTGAACCAATGCCAGCATTCTTTTTTTTTTAACACTGTGGGACAGAGCTAGAAGTACAGATATACGATGTAAATGCAAGGTGGAAAACATGAAAAACTCAGCTCTTACAGCTACTAAACTTATATATAGTGCATACGTACCAGTAACAATAGTTCCATGTTTAAAGTTCCAAGTGGTAATGCATTTAGCGTAAAGGATCTTTGAGTACTTAGTAATATGAAGAGAATATCCTTTTTAGCATTTGTATCAGCCATGTACCATTTCGAGCAAACTATATTTGTTGTAATGCTCTCTGTCTGAAATCAAAATAAACATATCCCTAACCGAAAATGATAATAATACCTTTTTATTATATTTATTTACAATTAATTTTATATTAATTTATTAACAAGCTACTACAATAGTAGTTAAAGAAAAGATGCAGTAATTACAAGCACCTGCAATATACTGTCCACCAGAACAAAAGAGAAAACTCGTCAAAATAGCAACAGATAAGTCACCAATCGGCAGAAGAAGTATCAGAAGACCGCGCAAAAGATGAAGTGACAACCTTTCATAGAGATATTAATCTGTCAATGAATAAACAGCTTTGCTTATTGACAGGAAGATGAAGAAGATATCGGGTTTGCAGATTGAGACTTCGGTTACTTAGAAATTTCCTTATCCTCAAAAATTATCTGATTGGTCTATTCTTAATTAAATTAATCTGATTTCGGATTTAGATCTTCAGTAATCTAGACTACTAAGTTCTTCATTTTGTCCACTTGGGTAAATAACTTTTTGGAATATACAGGGTGTTTCAAAAAAAGGTAACCCCGTCCCTAGAGTAGGTAAAAAACTAAAAAATAATTGGGGTTTGCTTAGTAAAAAATTTTTGTAACGCCATCCGTTTTCAAGATACAGGGCGTTGAAAAAAAAAATTTTACGCATTTTTCACGATTTTGCCGAAACTACTGGCAACATTGTAATGAAATTTTATACGAATATGTTTTGGAAGCTGATACATTCCATGAATTTGTTTTTATATCTGATTCTCATAGAGGGAGCTAGTTACACGGATCGTACTAAGTATTAGTCAATAAAACTTTTTTAAGAGTATAATAATTAATCAAAATTTCAAGTAAACTTAAACATCATTCAATTTTACACGAAAAAGGTACTCTTGCTAAAACTCGATACTGTGTACCGTTTTCGAAATATTTTGATTTGAAAATTATGAAGTAATAATTGATGCTGGTATAAAATAGTTAGTAATTAAACAAAACTCACAAGAAGAAGATTAAATTAATGACTAAGAACATAAAATAAAATTCAATTACAGTAAGTGTTCAAAATGCCCTCCGTTTTCGCGAATACACAAGTCTATTCTTTTTTCTAAAGATTCCATTAACCTTCTAAACGGTAGGGGATCAGCTATGATGTCATTAAATTGACGTTGAATTCTTTCTTCCAATTCTTGGCGTGAATTTACCTCTGTAGCATAAACTTTTTCCTTAATATACGACCAAACTGCGTAGTCCAAAGGGTTAAAATCGCATGACCGAGGAGGCCAATGAATCGGAGCTTCTGCACCTCTACCAATCCATCGATTCGGAAAATGATTACTCAACCAATTACGACACCTTCTATCAAAGTGTGGTGGAGCTCCATCGTGCATAAAAAATAAAGATCTTCGCTCGTTTTGCGTTAAATCTTCTAATATCTCGAATAAGGAATTGTTTAAAAAATTAAGATACATATCACCATTAAAATTTCCAGGTAGAATATGATAACCTATTAATTTGTTACCTAAAGTTGCTGCCCAAACATTAACTTTAAATGAGTTTTGGTAATGTGATACCCTTTTGACTCGTTGATTCTCATCACACCAGTAGTGTGCATTATGGGAGTTAAACATACCTTGTCGCGTAAAGGTGGCCTCGTCCGTAAAAAGAATGCATTTTAAAAAATTTGGATTTTGGGCTGTCCTTTGTTGCAATTTTTCACAAAAATCCACTCTAACCGGTAGATCATCTGGCAAGAGCTCTTGGACTTGTCTGTAATGATAAGGATGTAATTGCTGTTCTTTCAGTATCCGCCAAGTACTTGAAGAAGAAGTATTTGTTTGTCTTGCTATATTCCTTACGCTAACTGTTGGATCTTGATCAAGTAAATTTAAAATATTATTTTCTTTATTAATTGTTCTTGTTGTTCTTGGTCTACCAGAATTTATTTTATTTGGTCTCACATTCCCAGTTTCTCGACAACGTCGTTCAACGGCTCTAAATGTTTTTTTACTTGGTAAGTTTCTTCTAGGAAACTTTTCTGCATAACGTGTCACAGCTGCACTAGAACATCCTAAACATTTTGATTTGATTTTACAAATAACAAGGTTTCAAAACTCTAATTATTGTTGATTTTTCGTCATAACAATCAATAAATGTCAGATTTCCATGGCACAATTGGAGAAAATAGAGGTATACCTATTAGAACTTTATCATTACTACCAGCATCAATTATTACTTCATAATTTTCAAATTAAAATATTCCGAAAACGGTACACAGTATTGAGTTTTACCAAGAGTACCTTTTTCGTGTAAAATTGAATGATGTTTAAGTTTACTTAAAATTTTGATTAATAACTATACTCTTAAAAAAGTTATATTGACTAATACTTAGTACGATCCGTGTAACTAGCGCCCTCTATGAGAATCAGATATAAAAACAAATTCATGGGATGTATCAGCTTCCAAAACATATTCGTATAAAATTTCATTACAATGTTGCCAGTAGTTTCGGCAAAATCGTAAAAAATGCGTAAATTTTTTTTTCTTCAACGCCCTGTATCTTGAAAACGGATGGCGATACAAAAATTTTTTACTAAGCAAACCCCAATTATTTTTCAGTTTTTTACCTACCCTAGAGACGGGGTTACCTTTTTTTGAAACACCCTATATATTAAATAGTAATGGTAAAAGTACATAGCCTTGTCTCACACCTCTACTTATCTGTTCCGCATCCGTGCTATTCCCATTTAATAATACCACAGCCTGTTGGTTCCAATAGAGATTTCTAACCATGTTAATATCATTTTTATAGAGTTCTTTTCGTTTTAGACATTCCATGAAAGTGTTATATTTAACTTTGTCGAAAACTTTCTTATAGCCAATACCTGACACGAGAAGATCTTTTTGTTGGTCTACGAGGATAGATTGATATTAAACTAGCCTTTGATAGATGGCGCTACTTGATACCGAATTGGTTTCGGTGTTGACATTTTCCAATCATGAAATGACGTCTGTCAAAATTTTAAGTTTTAAAAACAATTAGTTTGGTTTTTATAGCCGTCAAAAGCAAGCTAATTTTGTGTTTTCGGAGAAATGGAAAAAGTCGAGAATCGTTCGGTGATTAAGTTCCTCCACAAAAAGGGCAAAACGAATGTGCAAATCAAAGCCGACCTGGATGAAGTTTATGGTGAGGTTGCACCTTCGTTAGCAACAGTAAAATTTTGGAAAGCTGAATTTGTTCGTGCTCGTACGAGTGTTTTTGATGATGAGCGTCCCGGGAGGCCAAATGAAGTCACCACGCCGAAAATGATCAACAAAGTTCATGACATGATTATGGCAGATCGTCGAAATAAGCTCCGCGAGTTAATAGAGGTCCTAAAAATTTCCTACGAACGCGTACACATCATTCTCCATCATTTGGACATGAAAAAGCTATCCGCGCGATGGGTGCCGCGTTTGCTGACAATCAATCAAATGCAAAAACGTACGACCACTTCGGACACGCTTTTGGCGATGATACGGCGCGATCCGAAGGATTTTTTTCGCCGATTTATCATCGTTGATGAAACACGAGTGCATTATTACACACCGGAAACCAAAGAATAGTCGAAACAGTGGCGCAAACGCGGCGAAGGGCCGCCGAAGAAGGCAAAGAGTCCACATTCGGCCGGCAAAGTAATGGCGACTGTTTACTGAGATGCGAAGGGCATCATCCACATCGACTACTTGGAAAAAGGAAAAACAACCAATGGTGAGTACTACGCAGTATTATTGGATCGATTCGATCGATTCGATGCCGAATTGCGTCGAAAACGCCCCGGTTTGGAACGCAAAAAAGTGCTCTTTCACCAAGACAATGCACCGGCTCACTGATCGGCCGTCGCCATGCCAAAATTACACGAATTGGACTATCAATTAGTTGAACACCCACCGTATCCCCCAGATCTTGCCGTCAGCGATTTTTTTCTGTTTCCAAACCTAAAAAAATAGCTCAGAGGACGCCGTTTCGCAACTAATGATGAAGTCGTCGCTGAAGCTTCGGCCTATTTTGAAGAGCTCGAGCAAAAGTACTATTCGGATGGGATAAAAAAATTGGAACATCGTCTTACTAAGTGTATCGAGCTAAAAGGGGACTATGTTGAGAAATAAATCGATTTAATTCCAAAAAACTTGTTTTTTTCTATCAAAGGCTAGTTTTATATCAATCCACCCTCGTATATAGAGCTTCACACTTTCTGAATACTCTTGCATGTATAACCTTTAAAACTGTTTGTAATGGTTGTGACATTAAGCAAATTTATCTATAATCATTACAGTGTTTGAAATTCTTGGTGCTTGGTAGCGGAACGAAGACCGATAGTGGGCATTTTGTAGGTATCTCAGAAAATTTGTATATGTTATTAAAGAGGACAGTTATTGCACTAAAATTGCCTACATCTATAAGTTTAATTAACTCGATGTGAACTTTATCTGGCTCAGGGTTGCGGCCAGATTTTGAGTTATTTATAGCATGTTGGACTTTAGATTTTGTTATTATTGAAGCTTCCTCGCTTACAATTTGTGTTGGTTTCGTTCTTCTGTCCATGAAAAGATCTTCTTCATGCTTGTTTTATTTCAATTGGGTTATTAATAGGTTATTGATTTTGTCAATTATTCGATTAGGTGTGTTTCTTCGTAATTGTCTAGTATTTCTTAAGTTATCCAAAGTTTGCGGCTTTCCTTTTCCTTTTGTAGTGTTTTTACAACAGAATCTTTGATTTGTTTATACATAATGTTGGCATTATTAAACTAAGAATATAAAAATAATATAATATGTCGGAGATTTCATTAAAAATAACAAATTTGATGAAGATTGTAGCATTTTTTAATTCCTTGGTATATATTGAAATCCCGTCGTATTTGCTACAACACCAAAGTATTTCAATCCTGTTTGCGACCAAGGTCGATAATAAATCATTTTACAGTTTGTTTATATATCACGGACGCGTATTTCTTTGGTATTTTCTTTTGATCGAAGCCGCTTAATATTCTGCGGTTCAAATAAATATACTCGTTTATATGTTTTGTTTATATTAAGTTGACTGAATTAATTTCAAAGATAATTAATTACATGACTCTCTGTAAGGCCGGCCGCTGTTAAAGGCGTTCAGTTTTATTGGGGTCCGAATTTTCCTTCTAATTCGAAATGGTTTTTCCTTATTGTTTTTTTATCGTAGATAATGAAGATTAGTAGTATTGTGGCAGTTAATTATACAGTTTTATGTGGGGTTTGCATGGATAGTCATTGAGAACAGCCGTCGGTGTGTAGTTTAAAGAAGCTGACAAAATTTGTTAGAAAAAGTGATTTATACTCAAAGTAATGTATCAGTTCCAATAAGAGTACTCACTGTTTTTTATTTTTGTTTTTTTCTGTTTCTAATTTTTATTTCTCAGATGAGAGACGTAAGCCGTCTCTCATCTGAGATATTTGTAAAACGGCGCTTCCAACAAATTTTAAAAATACCAACATGGTTCCAGTTTTTTAAGAAGCCGAGTCTAAGTTTTGTGTCCAGTGTGCCAATTTCAACCTCAATTTTGTTTTGTTCTATCGCAGTCTGGAGATGAATTTGTTCGTGTGGCGGTAAATCTAACTCGAGTTCTAACTTCCAGAATTTCCAGAAATTCTTAAGTCCAGTGAAGTCCAGAAATTTAAAGTAAAGAAATTTTAGTGAAATCCAGGTAACTTTTTTGTAATTATTTTTGAAGATAAACATTTCCTAATAATAATTGCTTTCATAATTGTAATAATTAAAATTATAAATGTAGGGTGTGGCCATAGCTGTCATATTATTTGTTCTGTTTTAAGATTGAGTATTGACATAAGACAGCTAGCACTATTTTTGACATTTGGTAAATATCTAATCATATTTGATATTTTTTTTTGTTTTTAGAAAAAGGTTAACCTCTATGTATAGTTTCATTTAAAGATATTTTTTTATTTATAATAATTTATTTCTACCATCTATTTCTATTATCTTTGTAACTAATTATATAGTATTTTTTTGTATTGTTTATTTATTATTTTGTTTATTTATTAAAAAAAAAGTCCTTTTTTGTGTTTTTTAGGAGGGAAGAGCCTTTTTCTTTCATCCAACAGGAAGTTTCCTCAAGACGGCGTCCCATTTTAAATAGCTAGAGGATCTTCTTGTGTTTTATTTGTTCCAGGAGATTTATATAAGTACCCCTTTATCTCATTTTTGTAGTTGCCCCAATTCAATCCCATTGTTTTATTCACTTATCCACGACCCAGTTCTCCAAATAAACCCCTCCCAACAGTTTCTTTTATTTTGATTTCCCTATATCTAGCCCCGTAATTTCTGTCCCCAATTTTCAACCCCCTATAATAATACCCTATGTGGTAGGCAAAATATTCGTTACACGATATTCAGTATAATCAAAACTGATAAGGAACTGTAGTATAAATATTAAGTCTTGTACATAAATTGTATTACACGGATGTGCCAATGTTTAGATTTCTACGAAAGTGCCAATTATCTTTACACAGAAATCTAATGTGCATAATGTAAAGTGTATATAACACCATGTATACAAATTAAAATGTAAAATAGCACCAGAAAAGAGCAAGAAACACACGTATTTAATCTTTAATCACTCCATTACATATAGTTTACCTGATTAATTATTTGTTGGCCAGTAATGCAATTTGCAGCAAAGGACCAAAGCCATCCAATAAGATGAGTAATTGCACCAAGTGATTTATTCTAAAATATAAGACAAATATAATTGAACAATAATACTACGAAAAATAATCGAAGTGCTCGATAGACTACATTGTTGACGAAATGTCCCTGAAGATGCTCTGACAGCGAAAGTACTTGGGCAAGATTTAATAGAAAACTGTGCTCGATATCTGCTTTTAATTTGATTAAAGTTCAAATATTTATCTGTTAAATAATAATAAAAATTATATTACATACCCAGTTAGTGAGCTGATTTACGGCTAAAGCACAAACTATGCTTACTATTAAAGATAACATACCAACACATCCCTTCATAAGAGTGTTTAGTTGATAGATAATGCTAAAACGTTTTAAGATAATATATATATATATATATATATATATATATATATATATATATATATATATATATATATATATATATATATATATATATATACCGTACGTTAAGTTTTAAATTAGATATACCCATTATAAACGGCAACCTCCGTTGCCCCGTCGCTAATAATTTGTCATTATACAGTGGTTGTTTAAAGCACTAAGAGTGTGGATTTTTAACTTATTTTTGTAAACAACATGTCTGTTTATACGCCTGCAGAAAAGGTTCAAATAATAAAATGATTTAGTGGTGGTAATTTTGGACAATAGTGTCTAGATTTATTTTCTGTGCCTTTTGAGGGGAGATCAATTCCTTGCGTACAGTCAGTTCATAATATTTTAAAAAAATTTGAGAGTTGTTATTGCCTCAGAAATTTCAGAAAATGTCACGCACAAGAAGTGTCACCAGAAAAAGTTGAGGAAAGAGAATACCGGGATACACAAATGTGTGCAACAATCGAAGTAGATTCAACACGTTCAAGTAGAAACGTTGCTGAGGAGTTAGATGTTAGCAATGGTACTGTGACGAAAGTGTGGAAAAAGCACGGTTACAAGAATTTTAAATATTCGAAAATACAGCAGCTTTATCCAGACGACTACTTTCAAGAATGGAGTTTTATCAAACTCTAATAACTAAGGCTAATGATGAACCCTTTGTTTATTCCCTTTGTCATCCAATCCAAATTCTGGACAAAGGGAATAAAAATAGATGGAGAATATCTAAACAACTTACGTTTCGCCGATGATATACTTATAATGCCATACCTAGCTGAAGATCTAGGTATGGCAAGAGAGATGGTACAGGAACTCGTTGTGGCTACAGAAAGTGTAGGTTTAAATATAAATATCTCGAAAACAAAAATCATGACCAATTTGGTACCCAACCAGAACATCAGTATTGCTGGGAAAGAAATAGAACTCGTAGATAGATATAAATACCTGGGACATGAATGGCATGAATGACTTATGATTGGCAGGGATAACCAGACTCATGAACTGAAGAGAAGAATCGGCCTTGGGTGGGCAGCATTTGGAAAACTGAGAGAAACTTTTAAAAGTGAGCTGCCCACTTGCCTAAAGAGAAAGGTATTTGATCAGTGCGTCCTCCCAGTCTTGACGTACGGAGCAGAAACACTTACCTTAACAAAAGCAGCAGCTACCAAACTGAGAGTCACGCAGAGAAGAATGGAGCGGTCCATGTTAGGAATAACTCTGCGAGACAGAATAACCAACGAAGACATCAGGAGAAGAACCGGAGTGACTGACATCATCGAGAAGATAGCCAGACTAAAATGGAGATGGGCAGGACACATAGCCAGAATGACAGATGGGCGATGGACAAAGAGGTTATTGGAATGAAGGCCAAGGGAAGACAAGAGAAGCGTCGGTCGACCACCTACAAGATGGACTGACGATTTAAGACGACTCAATAAAAACTGGATAAGAGCGGCGCAAGATAGACGGGGTTGGAAACATGAGGAAGAGGCCTATGTTCAGCAGTGGACTCTTCAGGCTGGATGATGAATGATGAACCAAATTTTATTAAAAACACTTTATTTACTGATGAATCTTCTGTTTTGTTTGTAGGGAGACACAATCCTTCCATTGCGATGTATTGGGCTCAGAAAAACCAGCGCAGAATTGTTGTTTACCGAACTCAACGTCCTCAGAAAGTTAACGTGTGGACTGGCATTCTAGGAGACTGCATAATAGGTCCGTTTTTTATTGAGGGCAACTTAAATAGTATAGTATACCTCGATTTATTACAGAGTCATGTTCTTCCCACTATTCTCAATCTTCCTGATGTAAATGTGGAGAATGTTTGGTTCCATCAAGATGGCTGTTCATGTCACAACGCTCGAATAATTAGGGAGTACTTAAACAATACTTTCCCGAATCGAATTATTACTGGAAAGGCGATATTAAGTGGCCTACGCGATCTCCAGATCTTACGCTCATGGATTTCTTTTTTTTTTGGAACATTTAAAAAGCATCATCTACGATCATCCTAAGGCTAGAGGCACCCAAAATTTGGATGAATTAAGAAACCGAATAAGAGAAGTCTCCAATTCTATTCCAGCAGAAACTCTTACATCTGTCCGCAGAAGTTTTTACGATATAATGTGATACTGTTCAGCCGCAGAAAGTCAAATATTTAAATTATTTCTATAGATCATAAAGAATTATTTCTTGTTTTATTAGGAATTATTTGTTATTTTATCTTTTTAAAGAAATGCGCTTTTCAACCACAAAAAATTGTTCATAATATTCAAAACCGATATAAATGCACCGCCTTATAATGGTCAGTGTATTTTTATCGAGTTTATGTTATAAGAAATGAACCGGATGTACGTAAGCAAAACAAAAATCGAGGGACGGAGTTGCATATCCCTTGCGTTGTTATGTGTTACTTAATAGTTTTCTCATTTTCTGTCTAGGAGTCTAAGTATCGGAGCAGAGGGGATCGTAGAATTACAATTAAAGATGTTTCAAAACGTCGTGGAGCTCGTAAATACGCATGCCCGAAAAAATAAATGGATCCTAAAAACATTTATCATTTTAATTTCGTAGGAAATTAGGCGGCAGGGTAGGATTTGCACGTGCTAATTAGGAATGGCGGTTTTTGACAAAACACCGGTTTTCGGTTATACCGGTTTTTTTTGCTTACGGTTTAACCTTGCGGTTATAACCGGCCAAAAAAAACCGGTTTTTCCAAAAACCGGTTTTCGGTTTTTTTTTAATCCAATAGGTTACAAGTTTGCACTTTCAGTTTGCTGCTGTATTTATAAAATAAAATAAAATTTGAATTATGGGTTTGTTTGGAATAATTACTTGAGAATAATAATTATGATTGGATTCCAAAATAATACCTAACCTAATCCTAATTACCGTAAAAACCTGATAACCGGTTTTTACTTTAAAAATAAAAAACCGGTTATAACCGGGACAAAAAAAACAACCGATAAAACCGATAAAACCGGTTATTGCGAAGTAAAAAAACCGGTTTTCTCTTAAAACCGGTAGGTTTTTCCCATCCCTAGTGCTAATGATGTCGAATATTTCCAATAAACATGACATTTATTATGTTTCTCTAATCTTAAACATTCCTTTAGTCATCGTATTTTTATTTTATCTCACATTGAAAGATGTAATAAAAATTTATGACTTCCCGTCTTCACTGCCGATAAGAATTGCTGTGTAAAAATGTAAAATCTTTACATTACACTAATTTGGCTTATAAATACACCTTTTAAGAACTGAAAAAAATCTAGAGGACAAATAAATAAATAACACATCAATGTATGATAGAAAAATAATAGAATTTTGGTTTTAAATTCAGCAAAATATGTTTATACGGGACGAAAACCTCGAATTCCTTGGGAAATATATTCCCATGAGATTGTTTGCATAATCACTTTCATAAAATACCGCAGAATAATGTTCAAGAGGTCGCTCATACAAAAAGTGGTCCTAATGTATTAAACAGTTTTGTATAAATCCATTTTTAGGTTGTGAGAAGGGCCTCAAACAACTAAAAACAATGTTTTTAAATTAAATAAGCTCAAACTAAATTATCAGAAACTGATACTTGTTTGGTGAATTCAAAAATAATTGTGTGTTTTTGAGCCGTCAATCATCATTTTTCGTTTTTTTTTTAGTTTTAAATTGTTTATAAGTTGAAAACGATCAACTTTAGAGAAAAATTACAATTAACCTTTTTTATTCAGAATGACCCAAAAAATGATAAAATATTAAAAACGATTGTTCACAAAAAAAATAATAAAAATATTAAAGCTATTTCACTAAGGCAAAAACTAGTTCGTCTCTGTCTCGCTACGATAACGCACTGAAGAAAGCTGCATGTTTTTAGCAATGCCTGACAAAATTGTTTCGTTCGTAGATCGACGTCACTAAATGATTACGTCAGGTCCACGACATTATGAATTATCTTTAATTTGTACGAGGCGATGTTGCCGATTTTAACACTTTATGTATTTGCAATATCTAATCCAAAACTTACCGCACTGTATAACTAAAATATGTTCACCAATGTAGCAGGCGTAGAATACAAACTTACTCTAGGTTGCACTACAAAGAAATATTTTGTTACAGCAGTACTTATTCTTACCTAATGATATGATTATGATATTTAATCCATTTGTTTAGTCTTCTTCGTTGCTCTTCTTTATCATCTGTCTCGAAAATATTGTTAAACATATTGTTTAAATGCTGCATATGGTTGGTTAGCTGTTGAGAAACTTCCCAAAGTAAGATAATTCCTGATTCAACTTAAAATGAAGTATATTAGTAATTTAATGCTTTTTATTTTATTTATTAATGTTTTGTTTATGAACTAAATTAAGCTTGAAAGTTTTTTTTGTACGTCAAAACAGTAACATTATTTTAAAACTCCTAAAATATTTGAAGTGAAAGCACCGCCCCGTTTCTTCGAAATGAAATGTCTTCTTCTTAGAGTGCCATATCCCTACGGAACGTCGGCGACTACCATGCTTATAATATTGTTATACTGATCTCGGTCTTGCGCTACGTGTAGCAATTGGTCCGCTGTCAAACCTGTCCACTGCCGCAAATTCCTCAACCAAGAGAGTTTCTTCCGTCCTATCCATTTCTTTCCTTCGATTTTACCGTTGAGAATTAGCCGAAGGAACTCATATCTTGGTTCTCTGATTATATGTCCAAGATATTCTAGTTTACGCCTCTTAATAATATTTAATAGAGTTCGTTGATGTCCCATTCTTCGAAGAACTTCTTCGTTTCTGGTTCTGCTAGTCCATGGAATTTTTAGTATCCTTCGATACAACCACATCTCAAACGCCTCGATTTTATTCATGATATCGGCGTTTAAAGTCCAAGTTTCACATCCATACAAAAGTACAGACCACACGTAACATCTTGTAAACTTTTCACGGATTTCTAAATTTAATGAGTTATTGGATAATAGAGGCTTGAATTTTTGAAATGAGTTTCTTGCCTGATCAATTCTACATCGATTTGCCAAAGATTTTGGGTAATCCAACATCCAAGGTATTTGAATCTCTGAACTCTCTGCAGCGGTTGTTGGTTTAATATCAGTTGGGTTGCGCCAATATCCACTTTACTGGTCACCATGTATTTAGTTTTATCGATATTTATCGACAGTCCCCAATTTGTGCATTCCATGTCAACTCTATTGATTAGCTCCTGCAGATCGTCGATGTTTTTAGCCAGAATCACAGTATCGTCGGCGTACCGTATATTGTTAATTATTTCTCCTCCTATGATAATTCCTTTTTGATCTTTTAAAGCTTCCCTAAATAGATTCTCAGAATACACGTTAAAGAGGGTGGGAGATAGTATACAGCCTTGTCTTACGCCTCGTTCAATACTGATTGGCTTTGATTCTCTGTTGTTGGTATTAATAATGGCTGTTTGGTTCCAGTAAAGTTTGGCAATAAGTTTGATGTCTTTCTCATCTAGTTGGATGCTCTGCAAGGCGGTAATTAGTCTGGTATGCTGAACGCGATCAAATGCCTTTTCAAAATCAATGAAGCACATATATACGGGTTTTCTTACCACCCAACATCGTTGAAGGAGTGTTTGCATAGAAAATAGGGCTTCTCTAGTTCCAAGGCATCTCCGGAACCCGAACTGCTCTTGACTAATTATTTCTTCGCACTTGTTGTTAATTCGATTTAGAAGAATATGCAACAGTATTTTAACGGCATGGCTCATTAAACTAATGAGTCTACAGTCGCTACATTTCTTAACGTTTGGTTTCTTAGGTAGAGGAATAAAGATCGATTTTAACCAGTCCGATGGAATTTCACTGGTATCATATATTTGATTGAAAAGTACAGTGAGTTCTTTTATATTGTCAATTGAGAGTAATTTTAGCCATTCGCTGTATATTTGATCTGGTCCACTGGCTTTGTTGTTTTTGGCTTGGTGTATGGCTTTTTCCACTTCAGCTTTTAAGATTGATGGTCCTGTATTTGCACTTAAGTTAGGTAGTGATCCTAGATCATCCTTAAATAATGCTTTAATGTAGTTTTCCCATTCCTCATGAAATGTATTCAAATTAAAAAAGGATTTATTTTAATCGTATTTTTTTTAATAAATATCGTAAATACCGTTATAAACGAGTACCTAACTGTTCATACTAACCACTAATCTTTAAAGTATATTCGTTCAGCAAATTCCCAACTGTAAACAAACGCACGTGTTGATATTCGCCCTCTCATTCGTCAAGAGGCTATTAAATAAAATTTATTGCCTTAAGCCAGACGGATTCTCATTTTACAGGTCCAAACATGTCAGTCTGTTTAAATTCAAATTGTAGCGTGCTGGTTTCTAAGTTAATATATTGTGTGTTATATGTGATAGTTATTGTTAAGTTATTTACTGGTCGTATTATTTTTTAAAGTTTAGTTTAAGTGTTTAGTATTAAGTTTTATAGTGTGCAGTGAACTTTTAGCATCCAAAAACAAAGTATTTGTTAATAAAAAGTAAAAATAGCTTGCGGTAATCACTTTAATAAAGGTAAGAGAAACCAATATTTTAATTTATTGATGTTTCGAAAAGTTTTATATCCTTTTAGTCCATTTATTAACGGTTTTTGCTGTAACTATTAAAGAACCGCTTGGATTGACATGAAATTTGGCATATACATAGCTAACGGCAAAGAAAAAAAGTGATATTGTGCCGATGTGTGCTTTTGCCATGGGGGTGAGTTTCACCCCTTTTCGGGTGTGAAAAAATGCGTTAAAAATAAGTCCAGAATTAAATAAACTGACTAATTCTAAGCAACTTTTATTGTATACAGTTTTGCACAAAGTCAATACTTATCGAGTTATTTGCGAGTGAATATGTTAATTAAAAAAAAAACAACGTTTTTAGACAGTTTTCCGCAAATAGCTCCAAAATAAGTATTTTATCAAAAAACATATTCTTAGCAAAAATATAGCTTACAAAAAAGTTAAAAAGATGATTTACTTATACCTATATGAAATCTGTAGACTCAGTAAAAACAGAGTTGTAGCTAATGAAAAGTAATTCAAATTTCAAATCGAATATTTCAACGAGAAATATCAAAAAATGAAGCATTTTTCGGGGAAAACTCTGTATCGAGGAAAGTGATAGTTTTTTTTATTCTTTCACGTTCAAATATTTGATTTGGAATTTGACGAATAATAACCTACTTTTCATTAGCTACAAGTGTGCTTCTGGCTTTATACGTACACAATTTTTTTTGCTATTTTATAAGATATATTTATGTTAAGAATATTTTTTCGATAAAATACTTACGTTTTGAGGTATTTGCAAAAACATCTAAAAATCTTGTGAATCGTGTGAAAAAACTCTATAGAACAAAGGTTGCTTAGAATAAGTCAGTTTATCCAATTCCTGATGTATTTTGAAAGTATGTTTTTCCACAACTGAAACTAAATGGGTGGAACTAGAGCAAAAACAAACATCGGCCCAATATAACTTTTTTTTAAGTCCTACAGAAATGAAAACCGCAAAATTTACTACTTAGACAAGACTTGGCTAAACACTGATCACACCAAATCTAAAATATGGGTCGACAATTCGGTAACGTCTTATAAAGAATCGTTTTTAAATTGACTTTCTACGGGGTAAAAAAATTCTGCAGGTAAATGTTTATGTGCTTTTTCACTTCAAGTAAATTTTAAAATAACAAAATTTTTAGGAAAAGGAAAAAGACTATTAATCTGTCACATTTGCAGTGAAGATGGGTTTGTTCCAGAAGAGCTGTGGATGTTTGAATTAAAAAAGTGGGGACTACCATAAAGAGATGGACGGGAAATCTTTCGAAAATTGGTTCAAAAATATACTGGCCCGATTAGAAGACATGTTCATCATTGTATTGGACAACCCGTCTTATCATTCCAGAAAATTGGAAAAAGTTCCAACTACTGCTTTTAGAAAAGCTGACATCCAAGCGTGGCTGAAATCAAAAAATATAGGGTTTGAGGACTCCATGTTAAAAGTGCAACTGCTGGCTATCGTTAAGGAACATCAGGGACAATATAATAAATATATCATTGATGAGATGACAAAACAAAGTAGTGTTAAGGCTGCCCTTGTACCATTGTGAACTCAATCCGATTGAGCTCATCTGGGCAGAAGTAAAATATTATGTAGCAGCCAAAAACACTACTGTTAAATTTGCAGATATAAAAAATATTTTTTATGATGCCACAAATAATATTAGTCCAACTATGTAGCAGAAATGTGTGCAACACGTTCAACAAAAAGTCTAGTCCAAAATGTGGAAGTTGGACAATATATTAAAGAACCATATCGAACCCGTAATAATAAATCCAGACAAAGACAGCAGCACATCTAGCTCCTCAGACTCTGAGTAATTTAAATAGTATGTTTTTATGCTTTGATAAACTTATGACAATGCTACTTTATTCAAAATGTTCACTTTGTTATGTGTCTCTCAGTTAATGAATATTTTATTTTAACACAGTTTTCTTCAATGGAACATTAAATTTTTCTCACAATGATTAAATTTCAAGAAATTCTTACATTAATAGTTTCAAAAGTAAATATTTTTAAAAATTATATGATACACCTTAGTACGACCCTGTTTGGCTTTCATGTGCGTTTGTTGATAGTTGGGAATTTGTAAAATGAATGTAGTTCAGTAAAAATATTCTAAAATTTGTTTAGTAAATGCTCATCTTTCCTACAGCTATTATGCTTTTACAGATTCAGAAATAGTAATTCTAAGTTAGTTATAAACCGGGAAAAGCCGGAAAAGCCTTTTAATGCCGGATGCTCTATCTAATGTGATAAAAAACTCGGATGTATAAGCTATAAACTGAATTTACTAGCAACTTGCTGATAGCAACTAAAAATGTAGTTTAAATTTTATTATACTTACCAGGTATTACAGCATATGCTAATAACATAAATTGAACTAACGATATTATTAATTGAGTCGATGCGTCAATCTCGAAAGGTAGCCACACAGGAAACATTGTTAAGCAATTCATGTGTAAACCTTTTCTTTCTGCTAACTTGAAACAACTTTTGCTTTCATATAGACTAGTAAGTTCGTATAAAAACGTGCATTGAAAAACAAGTATGATGCTGATAATCGCAATCCGATTGCAGAATTTAGTTGTCTCATCGGTTTTAGGAGGTTTACCAAACATTCTGTAATCTGTAAGCATTTGTATAATTTTCGACCAATCTTTTGAGTATACTGGATATGCAAAGCTAATAATTACTAATCCTAATGTTGAAACTATCACGGCTAAATGCTCGCTAATATCTACGCCAAGTTTTTCTAAAAAAAAATTGATATGAATTACGCTTTGTTCTAAATTTTATTATTTCAATTTTTTGTTTATAGTTTTATCCTAATATTTACAAAAATATATGTCTTATCAATTCTCTTGTGGAATTTGTTCATAGATGAGCTAATAGCCGGTAGAAAGGTGAAAAAAGGAAGGCCCAGGACGAGATGGTTGGATGACGTGGAAGACGATCTGAAAACCATAAATATACAGGGTGAGTCATGAGGAACTTTACATACTTCTATCATATGTAGAGTCCCTCAGGGAGCATATCATGTGGCCACTAATAAATGTCAACTCCTCTTCTTTATTAATTAACAGGGTGATTTGTGTAATTAACCATTTATTTCATTTTACTGTAGTGTTTATACGGCTGATTTGATTTTTTCAATTTTTGCATGATACAGTACACTACTATCAAGCATTCGACTGGTATTAGCTAAACTAAAAAATTCCAGGACTGGCTTTGGAAAAATTAATTTAGGGATTCGTATTAAATATTACACACTGTATAATTTTTTTTTAAAATGCAATTAGTGATTTTCAAACTACATAAATAGCCAATGAAAACGACATATGCCACAATGTTGTCGCACTTTTATTAAATTTTTAGTGAACGATCAAATCTTACCAAAAATAGAACAACCATAATGAAGTATCAAATTATAAGGTATTAATTTAAACAAATGTTATAAATTTCAAACATTTTAATTAAAATGAGTTCCTACAACATAATCTAATACGTAGAAAATTAACATCTTTACTGTCACTTTGTATTATGTCTACGATAGAATCAATTGTTTTTCAATTTTAAATTTTTACTCATAGATCGTATTAAATAATAAATTAAATTGATTAAAAAGTCAAACCTTTTGTATGTGTTAGTTTTTGTTGATTGTAAATGATTAAAATTTTATGTCAAATAATAATACATTGCATCAACTGTACTAAATAAAAATAAATCTAAAAAAGTTTAAAATGAAGGTTGGCGTTGACCGTTTGACGTTTCTTGATATTTTATACCCATTGTCATTATTGTCATTATCAATTGTTATTTATGTGTACAAGAATACATATTTCTTCTGTCATATCTACGTTAAGTACATTGTGTTAGTTTTGGTAGAGCTTTTGTTACTTTCGTTCAAAATGCCACATCAGTTTTCGACCACAGAATATGCAGACATAATATTTGTTTATGGATTCTGTAATGGGAATGGTAGGGCTGCTAGTAGAGAATATCGCAGGAGATTTCCTAATCGTCGAACTCCCAGTCATCCAACATTTGGGTCAGTTTTTAATTATTTGCGAGTAAATGGCACTTTTCCTAGTGGAACAACAGAGCGACATGTAGATGAAGCGCAGGAAGATGACATTATGGACGCCGTTACTATGAACCCTACAATAAGCACTAGACAAGTAAGTCGAGAACTCAATGTTACTCAATCAAAAGTAAGTAGAGTCTTACAAAAAAATAATCTATACCCATATCACATTCAAATGGTTCAGCGACTACATGCTGGAGATGAGATCGATAGGTTGGAATTTTGTAGATGGATTAACAATAACCGACCAACGCTATACAGGACACTATTTACAGATGAAGCCCAATTTACCAGAGACGGGATAAATAATTCACGAAATTCACATGTGTGGGCAGAAGAAAATCTCCATGCTATTCGAGAACGTCGTTCTCAGTTAAGGTTTTCGGTTAACGTGTGGATTGGTGTCATAAATAACCAATTAGTAGGTCCTCACTTTTTTGATGGTCCTTTAACAAGGCAGGTCTATTTGAACTTTCTACAAAATATTTTGCCGAATTTTCTTGCCAACGCGGACGTTGCTATCCGAGGGGTGTATTTTCAGCATGATGGGGCACCCCCACACTTTTTACTGGCAGTGAGACAACATCTCAATAATGTTTATGGCAACAGGTGGATAGGACGTGCAGGTCCTATTTCGTGGCCTTCAAGATCCTTTGATTTCAATCCCGTTGATTACCATATTTGGGGACGATTGAAGGAACTAGTTTACGCAGTGAATATTAATAACCGACAATAATTAATTGATAGAATTATACATTGTTGTAATACTATTAGAAACGATCCCCAGAGTATCCGTAATTCAATACGTCAATTAACAATTCGGCAACAAAAATGTGTACAGGCTGCAGGGTTCGATTTCGAAAATCTATTTTGAATTATTTTTATTTTGTTACCATTATTGTATCTTTTCCAGTTCTAATTTATGGGTTTATCATAACTATGTACATATTTTTAATTTTTTTTTTAAATTGTTCTTCGTTATTGTTAGTAGTTACTGTTTTTTGTTGTGCAGTGACTCAGTTTATCATTTCAATTAAAATGTTTGAAATTTATAACATTTGTTTAAATTAATTACCTTATAATTTGATACTTCATTATGGTTGTTCTATTTTTGGTAAGATTTGATCGTTCACTAAAAATTTAATAAAAGTGCGACAACATTGTCGCATATGTCGTTTTCATTGGCTATTTATGTAGTTTGAAAATCATTTATTGCATTTTAAAAAAAATATATACAGGGTGTAATATTTAATACGAATCCCTAAATTAATTTTTCCAAAGCCAGTCCTGGAATTTTTTAGTTTAGCTAATACCAGTCGAATGCTTGATAGTAGTGTACTGTATCATGCAAAAATTAAAAAAATCAAATGAGCCGTATAAACACTACAGTAAAATGAAATAAATGGTCAATTACACAAATCACCCTGTTAATTAATAAAGAAGAGGAGTTGACATGTTTTAGTGGCCACATGATATGCTCCCTGAGGGACTCTACATATGGTAGAAGTATGTAAAGTTCCTCATGACTCACCCTGTATAGAGATCTGAATGGAAGGACATAGCCAGATAGGCAAAGACCCATCCAGGTTTATTATATCAAAAGAAGAAGAAGTTACAGTTTACAATTTAAAAATGGATAGTGTTTCAGTTTTTAGAGTGGAATTAATTATAACGTAATAGTAGATATTAAAAAAAATACTAAAAGCTTTTAAATAAAACGTGCTAAAACTTTAATATCTGGAATTGAATAATATAAATATAATAGGAACAACCAAAGATATTCAGTTGCTGTGTTTTTTACCTCTTTTCACAAAATATAAATGTACCATGGTTGATCCCCCGGAAGAAATATAGAAGAAGGATCTTAAGAACAAGCTTGTTGCCAAAATATATTTATATCTCTTTTTCTCTACTTCGGTATTCTGCGGAATATAAAGCATGAAAAGCTTTAAAACCTGAAAGTTTACACCGAATGCTTGGTGCAGCTTATTACGAAACATATTGTTCAGCAACTCGTAGTAACAATAAACAATATGGTGATTATAAAAATGGTAATGAAAACTTTTCTAATCAAATATTTAAAATACAAAAATTAGTTAATTTTTTTAATCCCTAATGTGTAAGTGCCAAGGACAAACGTTTTAAAATTTATGAATCTGAGAGGATTGCATGGTTTCCCATATTGCATAATTAAACTTAACACGTGAATGATTTATAAAATTTAAATGAAATAAAGCATGTAATTATCTTTATTTTCTTTTAATTTAAAACGAAAATTGTTTGGTAGCAAAATTATGCGCAATAAGTAGCACTAGCTTTTGTTCTCAAGACTTTCTGAAAAGAGGCCCCAATTCAGCGAAAATATTTATTAACTCTGACAGCCAAGATACATTAAAAGTTCTGAACTCTACCACGTATGCATCTATAATATGTAACGATAAGACTACCAAAGAGAAATGAAATACTATTATAAAATAATACCTCAATCAACTATGGGAGCTTATCGTCTATGCTTCGCCTAGCTCAGTATCTCAAATTCTTTAGAATTTGGTGTTGGTGTTTCTGGTGCACTGTATGGTTTAGGTTTTTCTGATTGAACATCATCTTCATTTTCATCCTTTTCCATATTTCTTAAGTCTTTGGCAGAATATTTTTCATCTTTTATGACTAAGTACCTGCCACGAATGTTAGCATTATTTTTTTTTCTCCTGCTAGTTTAAGATGCGTAGTGAAAATATAAGATATACTTCTAACAATTGTATAAATTGATATATTTCTGGATATCAGTTAAATAACAAAAGACAGGGCCGCCCAGAGTCACTGAACACTCATGCTATTGACACAGGAAGGAAGAAAATTAAAACAGTTTTAACAATTAAACTTTGTTATTAATTGTTTACAATAGAACTGTTAGTTACAACATCTTGCTTTCATATCCACAAAGTTTTGGATCACGTGGTCGAAATCAAGAGTTTTGCAAGTTTCGACTCTATGCTTAACAGTCCCAAATCAGATAATCTTTGTTGACCCATAGTAGATCTTAAACAAATCTTAATTCGGCTCAAAACACTAAATGATCTCTCGGCCTGAGCAACGGATACTGGTAGGCAACAAAATATGCGAAGAGCAATGCACACATTGGGGAAAAGATTTGTCACATTAAGAGACACGAGCTTGTTCAAAAGTTTTGCTGGTTTCAGCGACGTATCTGAGATGTTTGACTAACGGCCGGGCCCGGGCCCCGGGCCCCGGGCCCCGGGGATTTTGCCCCCCCTGCCCACCCTCTGGTCGGGCCTGACAAAAGATAATACTGTCACAAAACATTGTTTATTAAATAATAGTAAATTATAACTACATATTTAAAAAATAAATGGTACCAATAACATTAGATAAACAAACAATTAGTACTGCCGTGAATAAAGTACTTGAATAAGATACTTGCTGTGTTTTTTGTAGTCTAAGCTAGTTTCCGTGTTGAGTTCTCCCTATATTTATCTATCTGACTGGTCTAGGTTGTGTTATTTAGAAGTGTTAGATAGGAATACGATGATTTTACGATCTAAAAATAAAAATAGGTGAGTGCATTAAAAAGTGTATTAGGTTTTTATAAACATTTTCTTCTAAATTTCTAAAATTTTTGTAACAAAATGTATTTCGGGCCAATGTAACAAATTACAATAGAGCGCCAATGTAACAGAAAACAAATGAACTAAGGAAGGTTGTCTTCGTGCACCACTAAGGGTCATCTATAAAATGTACCTTGATACACTAAAGAAACTACTAATCCTCACAAACGTAGAGATTAGATCAGTATGATCAACATAGGAAAATGTAAAATATGAATTTGAAATATAACAAAATTGAAATGTAGAAAAAATTTAACCAAATTGTAATATAAAAGTATAACTAAATTGAAGGCTGGCTAGCGGACAGTGCCGAAGAGTGACTACTTGACACTCAAAAGAGGATTCGGCCAATTTGCATGCCCTACAGAGACCGTAGAATGAAAAAATAGATGACAAAGTAATCAAAAAAAATATGAATAGATGTGATCTAAGTTGATCTATGATGTGAGTGGGCGCCAGGAAAGTATTAACATATACCTTCCAAGGTATCTTGTAATGCTGTATACCCTTTTTGCTGAAATAAAAAATAAACAGGTAAGTATTAATTGAAATATTTAATCTTAAAAACAAATTTAAAACCCAAACAAATATATACAGTCTATCTTAATTCTTTATGCTACCCACCACCACTTATATACAGTTAACCTAGTTATATACAAAAAATTCCCTGATTATAAGCAATTTGACTATAAATTCAAATTTACTGAAAGGTAGGACCTAATACTATTTAAGGAATTTTCAAATAAGAAATATAAGTAAGAACTTCTAGCTCTGTTCCATAGTGTCTTACCATCAATGTATCTAAGCGTTTTCATCTCTGCTGTTTCTAACATCCTTTTTGTCCTTTCTGTAACAGATCGTGTTTCTGTCGCGTATGTCATTATTGGTCTTTTTTAAGAGCCCTCTTAAAACCAGGAAACGATCCGGCGGATACAAAGAGTTTTAGAGCTGTCTCTCTTTTGAGTCACCTTTTCAAGGCGTTCGAAAGAATGATACTGAACTGGATCGCTCAATCTGTGGACGCTAAAATTATTCCTAAACAAGGTTTACACCCGAAAAATGCTGCTGCAGTCAAACCCAACATATTGAAGATGAGTTTGAACGGAAAGAAATAACAGGAGTATCGTTCATAGATCTAACTGCCGCCTATGACACAAGGTGATCAACGGCTGCTGGTAAAGCTCTAAGAAATTACAAATTATTTCTAACTAACAAGATTAATGAAATGTCGTCTCCAGAATAGACACTTCTACGTAAGGCTTCAGTCCAAGAACAGTCGGTGGAGGGATCAAAAAATGGACTCCTACAGGAAAGTGTCCTCACGCCGATGCTATACAACATTTATACCAACGACCAACCCAAAAATCAACAAACAAGACAGTTTATTTACGCGGATGATACAGCGGTGGCAGCTCAGAGAAGTACCTTCAATGAAGTCGACGTAAAACTGGCAGATACCCTAGAAGACTTAGCACTATACTATGACGAAAACCATCTGAAATCCAATCCTTTAAAAACCCAGGTGTGTGCTTTCCACCTTAGAAACAAGCATGCCCGAAGGACACTAAAGGTGGAATGGCGTGGTCAGATGGTGGAACACAATGAGACGCCAAAATACCTCGGCGTACATCTGGATAGAACTCTGTCTTATCGATATCACTGTCAAGATGTCAATAAAAAAGTATGCGCCAGAAATAATATCTTTCGCAAACTAACAAATACAAAATGGGGAGCAAAACCACACACTCTCCGTACTTCTGACTTGGCACTATGTTTTTCTGCCGCCGAGTTTAGAGCGCCAGTGTGGAAAAACTCTGCTCATGCTAAAAACGTCGATGTTGCGTTAAATGAAACGGTTCGTGCAATATCCGGTTGCCTGAAACCGACACCTATCGAAGAGGTCTACCCTATAGTTAAAATCGCTCCACCTACTATCAGAAGACAGGTCACGTCAGAGATAGAACGAAAGAAGCAGAAGACGGATCGAAGACACACCTTGTATGAGCACCAAGTTCAGTAAAGTAGACTAAGATCTCGGAAAAGCTTTCTGAAAAAATCACGATCCCTTCCCGAAGAGCCAAAGACGCGCTGAATACACCTATGGCAAGCGTCAGCTACAAAGAGGAAATGCCCGCTGGAGACAATTTGCCATATCCCACATGGAAAGTACTAAACAGACTACGAACTGTCGTTTCACGTTGTACTAGTAACCTGAAGAAATGGGCATACCAAATACGACTCTATCTCTACTCTCCATACCATACAGCAATGTGGAGAATATGTAGCAGCGTATTAATCTGACTTTAAGGTTTAACGTAATATCTCTATTAATTAGAATTTTCTATAATTTATCTCTATTAATTAGAATTTTCTTTAATATCTTCTTCTTAAAGTGCCCTCTCCTCAATGGAGGTTGGCTACTACAATTTTAAAATCTTCTCTATCTTCAGCTGTTCTTATTAGCTGTTCAAAATTTAGCCCTGTCCATTGTCGGATGTTTCTGAGCCACGATAGTCTTTTCCTTCCTAGGCCTCTCTTTCCCTCGATTTTTCCTTTCACTATAAGTTGGGCATATTGGTACTTATTATTTCTCAGTATGTGGCCTAGGTATGATGTTTTTCTAACTTTTACTGTGTTAAAAAGTTCTCTTTCCTTTCCTATTCTATGCAGCACTTCTTCGTTTGAGGTATGCGATGTCCATGAAATTTTGAGCATTCTCCGGTAGATCCACATTTCAAAGGCCTCCAATTTATGTTTTTAGGGTCCACGTTTCAACTGCATATAGAAGAGTCGACCAGATGTAGCATTTTGATAAACGTAGTCGAATTTCGAGTTTTATTCGAGAATCACAAAGCAGTTTTTGTATTTTTTCGAAAGATTTTCTGGCCTGTTCTATTCTCGATCTTATTTCTAGATCAGAATTTAGGCTGCTATCGATCCAACATCCTAGGTACTTAAATCTATTGACCTGTTCTAAAATGTGCCCATTTATTGTGCAAGGTTGAAGTACGTTTTGGTTTTTTCGGATTGACATCACTTTGGTTTTTTTAATGTTTATTTTCATACCAAATTGCTCACAGGTCGAGTTGGTCTTGTCGATGAGTCGTTGTAGACCTACGTCGGAATCCGCAATTAACACTGTATCATCGGCGTATCTGATACTGTTGATATTTATGCCATTCACCTTGACTCCATCCTTGGAATCCTCCAATGCTTCTTTAAATAGAAAGATTAAACAGCAGAGGCGACAGAACACATCCTTGTCTAACTACCCTCCTAATTTCTTTAATATAATTATTTATAATAAGATATATTATGATATCTTTGGAAGAATAAATTATTTTATAAAGTGTATATAAGTATCTATAATTGCTATTACAGAGTAATAAGTTTTAATCTCAGTACAAAATACTGAAAGTTGACGTTTTGTTAAAAAAACTTACAACTGCTCCTCTTACAACTACTTAACTTGTATTTAGTGCGTACGTACCAGTAACAATAGTTCCATGTTTAAAGTTCCAAGTGGTAATGCATTAAGCGTAAAGGATCTTTGAGTACTTAGTAATATGAAGAGAATATCTTTTTTAATGCGTGTATCAGCCATGTACCATTTCGAGCAAACTATATTTTCTGTAATGCTCTCTGTCTGAAATCAAAATAAAAATATTCCTTTTAAGTAAAGCTTGTTTTAGAGACAAAATGCCTTTTCGCGCACCTTATCCATTTTAGGTATTATCTGAAAACATTTTGCCTCTTTTTCTCATGCTACTATTGTTAAACCTTTCTATAATAAAATTTTGGGTCAATAATAAAATATCAACGGTTTTTGTACAATAAATTTGCGTGCTTGTGGTCTGATTTATTTTCGACTTCTTCTTTAATATTGTTTTCCATGTTGTTGGAAGAGTTTGAGCATCATCTCATTGATTTAGACTATTGCGATTTTTTCCTTTTCCACTGACTATCTGATTTTACGTTTTCTTTTAAACTGAATGTTAGTTAGCAAGTTAGCAATTAGCTAGTTAGTAGTGAACTAGTGAGTGAACTAGAAGTGACTAGTGAGTGTAGTAGTGTCTGGGGGCTCGGGAGACTGAGACCTCGGAAGCCCTGAAGAAGACATCAGAGAGGATGTCGAAAGCTCGGCAAAATGGATATCGACGCGGTTCAACCCGGAAGACTGGTGAGTTTAATATTAATTTTTATAATAATATTAATCTTAGCTCTAAGTTTAATTGTACTAACCGCGGAAATCTTTCCGAACATTATATATATATATATATATATATATATATATATATATATATATATATATTTATATATATATATATATATATATATATATATATATTTATATATATATATATATATATATATCTACGGCATAAAGTGGACTCCGCCCATGTTAAAATTCAGGTTCAAGTGAGCTCCATGGTCAAGTGGCCACCGATATACGGAGCTCACTTGACCATTCCATAATATTGGCTCTGTCGATTCGTCAACATGTATAGTTTCATAATTTTTAAAAATTTTGTGGAACCCCTAAGTACCCCTGTATCATGAATGTATATCGCTTAGTTCACGTGTATATATTATAGGGGTCGTTCAGATCTTTTTCCGTGTATATTGGAACCATAAGTATATCGGTTTAAGTAAGCTCTGATAGTTTGGCAACTATGGGATTAAGCCGTTTATTTCCAGCGGATATTCTAAACGGTTAATATGGACTCCTTACTTTTGTTATCATTCATACGCATTACAGTATGTAACAGATATGTGTACTACCAAATACCTGTTTTTGGTAGGTACGTGCTTTTCTAAAAATAGATTTATAGATACAAAAGGATTTCATTACCAAGTTGGATGTGTTTTTTCATATGCGAAAATTATCTAATGTATTTTGTTAACGTGAGTATGTCTTTATACGTTTTATTTGAGAATCCGGTTAATAAGAACTTCTTTTATTTCATCCATTGTTTCATGATATCTTATATACAGCTTTTTATTATTTTATTTCTTCTATTTTATTATTTTATTTTTTTATCTGTGTACTACATATAATTCTGGATAGAAGGTTATCTCAAAATAAATATTTAAGTGCTAAAATAGATATTTTTTGTTAAAATGGGTAGTAGTGCACAAAAAAGGGAAGACTGATTAATTTATCTAACACGAAATATACAACTTCACCAATATTACATATTTCTGAATGTTTTATCTCCTATTTAGGGGTAATATGTAATCAATATAAGTGGAGTTAGTGTCAAATTTGCAATGATCTTTATAAGTAATAGCTTACTGACTGTACTTTACATGTTTAGTTTACATAAATAAACCTTGTCCCTTCAGAAAAGAGCGATTCGAATGGTAAAGTTTACTAAGAAAGTGTAATAAGTCTTGTACCACCCCACATGCACACAAGTTAAAAGGTGTTTGCAGGCCAGAGTCCTCCTGGCAGATTTAAGAAAGATAACTACCATAAGGAAGTTCCTTTCGAGGGATCAGATGGCGAGGAGCAGCTTATTTTTGTTTGTATATCTTGCAGATTTGTTGATATAGCCATTTTTCCTTGATTTTAGTCATAAAATGGGCTGATATTCGTGGAGTGGATGTTACGAATCTGGACTTTGTTTCTTTTGCTCTCTAGCTACTTATCTTCGGATATTAGGTGGATTGATAGCTACGATATTGTAGAGCTTATGTATGGATGTGAGTCTTAATATTTGCTGAATTTGGCTGACTAATTTATAACTAAATCTACGTGTTAAGTATGTGTTGGTGTCACTTATACTATCAAGGTATATTAGGCAGCAGAAGCATAGAGTTCAAGCGTCTACGTTTTAAGGGTGGAAGGATGTGCTTCACATTTTTAGCTGACAAGTTTGCAGAGAATATTATTTTCTGGTTCTAGTTTGGCATTTGATTTTAAAAAAAGTACTGTGAATGACAAAGTGTGATAGAAACTATCTTCAAGCTATTTATAGCAAGTCCAGAGTTTAAGGATTTCATGACACTATTGGTTCAGGTATATATTCAGATTTGTGAAAGTGTCTCTGTTAGGGACATTGAAGGAGCACACCTGACTTTTTTCGGGGTTTGGCTTAAGATTGAGTTATAATCTATTTTTGTTGTATTTAAGGTATGATTTAGATTTTTCTCCACTTCACCAACAAAAGTTTTTGGCTGTGCAACAATAGATAATGTATCGTCTACATAATAAAAGTCCTAGTATTTACTGGTATATGTTGTGTAAATGTTATACAGAGTAGGTGCCATTACAGGACCCCAAAGAGACAGTTATTCTACGTTCTCCATCTGCTATTCTTACCATTGAGTGATACGAAAAATTTTCTGTTGTGTAGGCATACGCGGATAATACAAGTGAGTTTATTACCTCAGGGATATTACATAGATTTTGGAGAAATACCCTATAATTTAAGGTGTCGTAAGCGGCATTAAGATTAACAAATACCACTCCTCATACCTGATATTTTTCGTACTTCTCTTAGCTGTGTTGGGCAAGATTTAGTATTTGTGACGTATATGATTTAACCTGTCATATATAGCCACTTTTTATTTAATTTGAGTTTTTCTTCTATTATCGATTTATATTAAGGATCATGTGCAGAAGTATTTTGTATAGCTGACAAAATAAATAGATATATTGGCTGATAGCTTTTGTGGTCGTTGGAGTGTTTGCCAGGTTTAAGCAAGGCAACAACTTTGTCTTTGCTTTGCTTGTCTAAAGACTTTGGATATTAGCCATTGTTGTATTTTTGGTTAAAATTTTAGAGTTAGTTTTGTTCTCAGATCCTCAGCCAGGAGCCGTAATATTGTTCATTATATACGTGGATAGCGGATCCAAGCTCAACATCGTTGAAAGGTTCTCTCAGCTGACTGGTTTAGTTTTCTTTCATTATAAGTTTTTCTTTGCTTCTTTGCCTGCATTTAATATGTAATTTTCAGCGATCAGCTTAATACCAAATGCCATAGGATTGGCCATATATGTGCTTCCTGCATTTTGTTAAGCGCATATGTAAAGTGGAGTGTCTTTATCTCTAGATATACTCTTAATATTTATACACATAATTAGAATAGTTATAGACGAAAAATATCCTGGCTTAAAAACCTAAGGAAATGGTTTGAAAGCAGTAGTGCAGAACTTTTTAGAGCGGCAGTCAACAGAGTCCGTATAGCCATGGTGATTTCCAACCTTCGATAGAAGATGGAACTTAAAGAAGAAGGTGGAAAAAAGCATAAACTATCTACGTAATAAATCCCATTAACCTGTTAGTAATGGATAACCAGATATATTTAAAAAAAGATTAAGTGCCTTTCTTTTTATTTTGGATTTTGAATTTTGCATAGTTGCAAAGTTGAGGCGTTTAGATAAAGAAGTAGTGGCAGTTATTGCTTAAATTTTTCTATAATAGTCACATTACAGAAGAGCTAACACAGAAAGAGAATACCTAACAAAAGACATAACACTAAGTAAAATGTATGAATTGTATATTAAAGAAGCAGACAATGACCTTGTTAAATTTTCGTTTTACAAAAAAATGTTTTTAACACGATTTAATCTTCAAAGAAAAAAGTTGAAAAAAGTTACTTGTAGTAGATGTGATTGTTTCGAATTAGAAATTAAAAATTGCGCAGATAACGAACAATTAAGCAAGTTAAAAAAAGAAAAAATGTGCACTTAGAAGAAGCTGAAAATGCACAATCTAGAAGAAAGCTAGACATGAAGATAAGCAACTATCAACCAGAAGTGGAAACCTTTTGTTTTGATTTAAAGAAAAACTCTTCCCCTTCCGAGAATTCTAATAAATATTGTATATTATAAGCGTCAATTATGTATTTACAACCTTGGTATCCATAGCGCCAAGGATAACAAAGGTCATTGTTATATTTGGATAGAAGGTGAAGCTGGTCGGGGAGCCCAGGACGTAGGCATTTGTCTTAAGAAACATATTGAAGAAAATGTTACTTCTTCAAGACATGTAATTTTTTGGTTAGACTCTTGTGGCGGCCAAAACCGCAACATCAAAATAGTTTTGATTCTGAAAACGATTTTGGAAACTCATCCTACCATTGAAAAAATTACATTACGCTATTTCCTTCGTAGTCATAGCTTTTACCCAATGGTAGTGATTTTGGAGATTTTGAAAATGCCCTAAAATTTCAACAACGTTTATATATCGTTGATGATTAAATAAACGTGATGAAAAAATCCCGTAAAAAGAAACCACTAGTAGTTCACAGAATGAAACAAGAAGAATTCGTTGGAACAAAGAAGTTAGAAACTATGATTACAAACCCTAAGTCAGACATAGAAAACAGTAAGGCTGGTTTAAAACAAGAGAAATTTAAATAAGAAAGGATATACCACTCATTATTTTTATGAAAACTTAACACTAGTGAAGTTGAAGTAAATCTTTACAAGGATTTTTAAAAAGGACGGCCTGTTGCAATGCAATCCGTAAGTAACCACTTGATTCCTCTTTGGCCCACAGGCAAGCCACTTTTTGTGCCTAAGCTTAACGACAATCTTTAACGCACCTAATACCAAATGATGCAAAACCTTTGTATTGCTCTCTTTTCAGAAACAATACAATAGAAGACGACATTAAAAGATTTTATATTTTTGATTAATTTCTTAAGTAATATAAAATATTCAAAAACAACGACTATTTTTGTCATACCCAAAAAGAAATAATAGCTTGTGGCCTACCAATAATTCACTAAAAGTGATATTTTAGTTACTCATCACTAGACCAAACGACCTCCATGTCGCTTGGTCTACTGATGTATAACACAATTACACAATGTGGCGAAAATCGTAAGTCGACCAAAAGACTTTTTTTTTTTGTTTTTCTTTAATATTGGACAAGTTACTATTTCGCACTTATAAGAAACATAAAAAACTGTATTCGAAAACAAAAAATTACGACAATTGTAACATATAGTGAATTTTAATAGAGTGAAAACTTTAAAGTAAAATATCTCAAAATCATATTTTGGCGCTTGGTCAAGTGATGAATTACGCCTTCCATATAAAATTACGAGACAATACTCATATGCTGTGGACAAATCGTCATATTTGCGTTATATTGATATGTATACGACAATCAGCTGTAAAAGTCATTGCCTTTTTTTTGCCGTATCATATTTTAGCATAGTCTTCTGATTTATTTTGTAGTATGTTAACTAAACCGGTGTAGTTTGCGTGAAATGAATCCACAATTTGTCTAATAATATTATGTTTTTAAACAGTTGTGTTTTTATGCTCATCCGTTCACTTTTTGTAAAGCAGTCTGTGTAAATATTAGGGATTTACTTATGTAATCTTTTTGTATATATAATTTGTTTATTGATTTTACTTTTTAGATAAAGTTTCATAATTATAGTCCTCTTGCTTTTATTATCTATGGTAATACATATACATACCCAATTCGAAAGGGAGAAAACCAGCGGTTTCTAGATTAAACATAGACATTCTTCTCTCTATCTCCCTCTATGTTATATAAAGATCATCGTCATCGCATAGCCAAAACACAGCAAGATTCTATTGCCTTTTCTTCTTTTTGTCTCCTCATTTCTATTGTAAACTCAGCTACGTAAATGACGTTTTAAAAATTTATGTCAATATTTCTGAAGTGCCTTTCCTGGGATAATTTTTTTAAGCTCAGTTCGTTTGATTACAAGTAATTGATTTGATAGCTTCCAACAGAGAAGTATTGATTGTAGGTAGAATAGCAAGTGTTGATAAATATGATGGGTCGGTAGGTAGTCTCATTATTCCTAAATCTGATCATATGTTACCTCCACCCTTCATTTGTAGACATCGTCTCGTGGCATTCTCTCAATTTAACTTGGTAATGCAGTTATTGAGAGAGCCTTTGGATATAGCTAGCTGAACGTTGGAGTTGAGATTGAGTTTCTTGTACGACATTGCTATCTTTATATATGTGTTTGACATTGGCATTAGTTCCGTTCGTATTGGTTAGTACTCGGACCTTTGTAAGTCGGAAAATACCTCTGATGGCTTTTCTAGCAATGCTGATTCCTGATCTAATTAATACGTTCTTGTCACATATCCACACATTAGCACTGGTTTAATCACTGTTTTATATATCCTGCTTTTAGAGATTCGTATTAGACTTCTGGATTTAAAAGTGTTATAAGGGTTATATATACATCAATTAGCTACCTGAATATTCCCTTTTATTTCTTATGTGACAACGTTATCTACGATATCTAAAACGCTGCAATCTTTCAAAATGATATGGCTTTATCGTATGGCGTTACGTTATGCCCCACTCTACATCCTCTCTTTTGTATGTTAAAGAACATTTATTTGATTTTTTTATTAGTGACTATTAGACCGTTTTTTTGCTGCTAATTTATGGATTAAATCCAGATAGCAAATAGATATTCTTCACTTTCTCGAAGAAATATTATTCTAACACACAAAATTAATAAATTGCCAAAACCTTCCTTGCATATTCTGTTCACTTATGAGGGGCAGCAATATCAGTACCAAGATAAGGCGTATAGTCCTGGACTGGCTAATTGTTGGATAATAGGAAGCATGAGTCTAGCAGTTTTATTGCTTTCGGGACTGCACCAGCTATCGGGGAGCAGAAATATCATTACCAAGTTAATGCATATAGGAATTGTTGCTTGAACTTTATTATTATTAACATCATTTAATCTTCGCTTATCCACTGCTGGACATAGATCTCCCTCATAATTTTCCATCTATTTCGATCTTGTGCCTCTTGCATCCAATTCCTATGACAACGTTTTAGATCGTCAGTCCAACGTGTTGGTGGACGACCTCTGCTTCGGTAGGCATCATCTCTTGGTCTCCATTCCAGTATCCGCTTGTCCATCTATTATCTGTCATTCGAGCCACGTGACCTGCCCAGTTCCATTTCAGTGTTGCTACTTTCTCTACTGCATCAGCCACTCCGGTTCTTTGTCGTAGCTGGCGATTTGGGATCTTGTCTCGTAGTGAAATGCCCAACATAGTACGCTCCATCGCCCTTTGATACACACGGATCTTTTGAACTGTTCTCCTTGTCATGGTCAACGTTTCCGCACCGTAAGTTAACACTGGCAAAACACACTGATTAAACGTTTTTCTTTTAAGGCATATTGGTATATCAGACGATTTGAAAATATGGTTCAGCTTGCCGAAGGCTGCCCAAGTCAGTCTTATATGACGGAGAAGCTCAACGGTTTGGTTATCTTTTCCTATGCGAATCTCATGACCTAGGTATTTATAGGCCATTACCTGGTCTATGGATCTTGTTCCTACGCATATATCTTCGCTGACTACAAGATTTGTCATCATCTGGGTTTTAGATATATTTATTTTCATTCCCCCTTCTAGCGAGGAAAGGTAGAGCTGATTTAAAAGTTCTTTGGCCTCATCTATCCTATCAGCTATTAGTACAATATCATCTGCAAACCTTAGATGGCTAAGATTTTCTCCGTTTATATATATAGAAGAATGCCACTTGGGCGTCTCAGTATGCAATGAAGAGAAAACATCCAATCATATCTCAAAAAATTAACATCGTGAAGGTTATTTTTTGAACCCCATAACAAATGGCTAATCTTTTACTTTTCGTTAAAAATTTAAATTTTAATAAGCCACGTAAATAACGCTTTAAAAATTTATGTCAATATTTCTGAAGTGCCTTTCCTGGGATAACTTTTTTATTCTGGTTTGTTTGATTACATGTAATTGATTTGATAGTCCCCAACAGATAAGTATTGACTATAGGTAGGATAGCAGGTAGTTGAACAGGCATGTGTTGATAAATATGATGGGTCGGTAGATAGTCTCATGATTCCTAAATCTGACCTCATGTTACCTTCTTCCTTCATTTGTGGAAGTCCTAAGGACATTTTTTCTCTTGGGGCATCCTCCCAATTTAACTTGGCAATGCAGTTATTATAAAGCCTTTGGACATAGCCAGCGCAACTTTAGCATTGAGATTTAGCTTCTTGTACGACGTTGCTGTCTTTATGTACGTGTTTGACCTTGGCATTATTTCCGTTCGTTAATGGTTAGTACGCGGACCTTTGTAAGTCGGATATTAATACCTGAGTTTCACGTACATTGTTTTGTCAGCGTTCTCGTCACATATCCACACATTAGCACTGATTTAATCACTGTTTTATATATTCCTGATTTAAGAGAGTCGTATTAGACTTCTGAATTTAAAAGTATTATAAGAGTTATGTATACATCAGTTAGCTACCTGAATATTCCCTTTTATTTCTTATGTTACAAAGTTATCTACGATATCTAAAACGTTTCAATCCTTTAAAATTATATGGGTTTATTGTTACGTTATGCCCTTCTCTACGTCATCTCTTTTGTATGTTAAAGAACATTTATATGCTTTATTACTGACTATTAGACCGTTTGTTTTTTTAGCTAATATCATTATTTTATAGCATCCCATTATTTAATTTATGGATTAAATCCGGATAGCAAATTGATATTCTTCACTTATGACATTCTGCAATTATTGTTGGATAGCCCAAAATTGACGAAGTAAGTCTAAAACGTTAATCACAAAAATTTTTTATTATCCAATAACTTCGAGTCTTTATCGCGGTTAATCAATTTCTTCCTTTAAAAAAACGTTTTTTGGCTTATTTCAGATACCCCTGAAGATGCTCTAGGGAGCGAAAGTAGTTGGGCAAGATTTAATTAATAAAACTGTCCTCGATATCTGCCTTTATTTTATCAAAGTTCATTTATTCGAGCATTCAACCTTGTATCTATTTTTTTATTGTGTTTAAGATATGATTTAGATTTTTTTTCACTTCAGCAACAAAAGTTTTTGGTTGTGCAACAGGAGATGTATTGTCTACGTAATAAAAGTCCTAGTATTTACTGGTACGGGGTGTGTTAATGTTCTATTATCGGTAAAATTATATTAAGGATTATGTGCAGAAGTATTTTATATAGCTGACAAAATAAATATATTGACCGATAGCTTTTGTGGTTGTTGGAGTTTTTGCAGGTTTAAGCAAGGTAACAACTTTGTCTTTGCTTTGCTTGTCTGCAGACTTTGGATATCAGTAATTGTTGTGTTTTTGGTACAAATTTTATAAGCTTTGTGCTCAGATCTTCAGTCAGTAACCGTAATATTGTTCATTATATAGGTAGATAGTGGATCCAAGCTCAACATAGTTGAAAGGTTCCCTCAGCTGACTGGTTTTGTCCTCTCTCATTTAAGTTTTTCTTTACTTATTTGCCAGCAGGGATAGCACTTTTACATTTATTATGTGTTTTTCAGGAATCATATTAATACCAAATGCCCTAGGTTTGGCTCTCTATATGTTTCCTGCACTAGAAATACGTCACATTTGTGCTAAGCACCCTTAATATTTATAGACATAATTAGAATAGTTGGTCCTAAAAAGGGCCGATTTGACAAAAATCATATTGAACGGTTGATTAGCCGATTAATTAATTGTTCATTACCCAGGGTACGTCCGATTGCGGTGGTCTTATTAGTACTTAAATTTTCGTAAAGGCTTCTCTTTTGAACTCCATAATAAATGGCTAATCTTTAACTTTTCATTAAAAATTTAAATTTTACATACTGTTACTTTTCGACGATATTTCGAATCAGATATGTATAGTAATCACCGTACTTAATAAAGAGTCTCTTTGTGAAAAGTAAGTGAGTTTATCATATCGGTGACAACTCATATATGGATAATAAGGACATAAACGGGTAAAATAAGTGTACAAAATTTCAAATAAATATATCGACGCTATTGCTCAGAAGATGGGTTTATCCCAGAGATCAAAGGTTACAGGTATATTAAAGGTTCTGTTTACGTATTTTCATTACTAAAAAAGTATATTTAAGATAAAAGCCTTAAGGTATTTTTAGATTCTATGGAAATTAAAATTTAGGGAAATCAGCAAATTAAAAAATACAGCCATAATTCTAAATCACCAACTTGAGACAAACAGTTGTCCCCTCTTCAACTTATTCAGTTACAGGCTATAACATGTAAACGCATACCTGTTTTATTGTCAGATAAAATAAATTTCCATCAAGTGACAGTCGAATCCATCACTTACTTAAAGAGTAGGAAAAGACATGCCTATGCTTTAGAGTACGAGTACTTTATTACAAAGTACCCTTTGCTTTTGGCAATTAGTTTCTCACTTTCTCAGCGATGGATCTCTCTTTCCTCATCAATAATGTTTTCGCTCGATACTGTCTGAATATCTTATTCTACGATATTTAGATTTCACTATATGCTCTACATTTCTTGGCAATACTTCTGATGGCTTTTCTGGTAATACTGATCTAATTAATACCTGAGTTTTACTTACATTGTTTTGTCAGTGTTCTCGTCATGTATCCAGTCAATAGCATTGGTTTAATCACTATTTTATATATCCTGATTTTAGGGATTCGTATTAGACTTCTGGATTTAAAAGTGTTATGAGGGTTATATATACATCAGTTAGTTACCTGAATATTCCATTTTATTTCTTATGTGACAACGTTATCTACGATACCCAAAATGCTGCAATCTTTCAAAATTATATGGGTTTAGTGTTACGTTGTGCCCTACTCTACATCCTTTCTTTTGTATGTTAAAGAACATTTATTTGGTTTTCTGATTACTGACTATTGACCGTTTTTTTGCTGCTTGTAGCATTATTCCATAGCATTCTAATATTTAATTTATGGATTAAACCGGGTAGCAAATAGATATTCTTCACTTTCTTAGAGAAATAATATTCTAACATACAAAATCCTATTAAATTTCCAAAACCTTCCTTGAATATTAAATTCACTTATGAGGGGCAGAAGCAATATCAGTACTATAATAAGGCGTATAGTCCTGGACCAGCTAATCGTTGGATAATAGGAAGCATGAGTGTAGCAGTTTTATTGTTTTCCTGACTGCTACCTGGGATCGGGGAGCAGAGATATCAGTACCAAGTTAATGCATATAGGAATTGTAGCTTGAACTTTATTATTATTAAATAGCACTACATTTTCTAGTAAAATCGTCATCACTTTACAGTAAGACAAATTTTCGAACGTTGGTTATGGAAACGTTAAGGACATACCACCGAACTCCCTATGTCAAAAAAACAGAGATTAAAATAGGCGCCAAGAAACTGTATTATAAAACAGTCGAATAAATACAGATTCTCGATTTAAATATTCAAAAAATTAATGAACAGCTTACTAAAATAGAAATAACGCATATTTAAGATACAATCCATTAATGGACCAAGGCACAAAGCACTCCTAGCATATGCTAATGACATTGATCTCATAAGAAACTCTCTCCCATCCGCAAACGACATCTTTAACAAAGTGAAGAGAGTACCAAAACTGTTTTACTTAAAATCAACAAAATGAAAACCAAATACAAGCGAATCAAGAGAAGAGAGCAATTCAATACATCTAGATAAAATAATAAAGTCAACAACTACAATTTTGAAAGTATGGAATACTTTAAATATCTTAGATCAATACTCACGGTTAATAATAATGTCACTAAAGAAATACAGAGCATAATTCTTCTAAAATTTTTTAACCTCATTATTATATCACTACAAATCCGTATAGAATAAGAACATATACTGAATAAAGAAAGCTCTTATAACGATATTATTCAGGAAAATAAATCGCTTAAGGTAGATCGGACACATGCATAGCCGCCAAGATGTCAAACTTGTAAAACTGGTATGGAAGAAATTTAGCACAGAAGAATGCCACTTGGGTGTCTCAGTATACAATAGAGAGAAAACATCCAATCATATCTTAGAAAATTAACATTTCATTGAAGATTCGTGGAAAATCTATCAACTTGGAAAAAAGTTATAATTAGCGAAGACTCACCCAGTGTTGTAGCGCTATGTAATAATGACAATAAAGAAAAAAGGGAAACAGTGAAAAAAAGCAACAAAAATGGACTAATGGAGCACAGCTGCTTCAAAATCATGATAAGAAATACAATAGATGATTGACGGATTCGAGAAACTTGGGACTTGAGAAAGGCACTCTGCCGAAACAGCTGTAGTGATAAAATACAATTAATTTGGTGTAAGTTTTGAAAACAAAGTTTTTAGTATTTTGTTGTTAAATAAAATGGAATTAACATACGACATTATATACGCTATAATAACTAGACAACTTGTATGATACGGACATATAAGGAGAAAGTTTCATGAAACAATAAACTACCCAATATTCGTTATGAGTGAAATCGATATAAATAAAGAAAATGAGGAAAACTATGGCAAAAGGTAGAAAAAAGTAGTGAATAAAACATGAGAGAGGTACCTTGTGGACAACACGTGCTTAATTAGGAACGAATTGAGATACATAATCAGAAGACGACAAAGGAAAATCTATATAATATATAATAATCTATATAAATGTATACCATTTTTAACAATGCTATTTATAGCTCATTTCCAGAGCCAACGTGCTAATTGTATGTAAAATGAAACTTTTTAAGGTTTTTAATGTTTGTATGAAAGATGAAACCGTATGACACATAACCGTGAAATTTATATACCAACCTATAAATCTCTTTTAAAAGAATACTGACACCTACACATTATCACAATACTACATATCATAATACTAAGAAATTTGTTATTTTAATCTAAGAATAGGCTTTATAATTTACGAGAGATTTAATTTAAAGTATTTAAAATTTTACAGGATTCGGTATAGATATATTAGATATTTTTTTAGATTTTTTAGATATATTATTTCTTTAACACTGAAGTTAGTCCAATCTCTGATATTTCTTTGCCAGATTTTGTCTTTCTTCCCAAGACTTTTCTTCCCTCTACTCTTCCTTGCATGATGACGCGTAGAAGAGAGTATTTATCGTTTCGAATTGTAGCCCAGATACGATGTCCAGATAAACAATTCGTCTTAACGCTTCTTCGTTTGAGACTTTTACAGTCCAAGGAATTTTAAGAAAACGCCTATATAGCCACATTTCGAATGCCTTTAATTTTTTTACAGATTTGGCTGTCAGGGTCCAAGCTTCTAGAGCTTCAAGATTTTTTAGATATATTATTTCTTTAACACTGAAGTTAGTCCAATCTCTGATATTTCTCTGCCAGATTTTGTCTTTCTTCCCAAGACTTTTCTTCCCTCTACTCTTCCGTGCATGATGACGCGTAGAAGAGAGTATTTATCGTTTCGAATTGTAGCCCAGATACGATGTCCAGATAAACAATTCGTCTTAACGCTTCTTCGTTTGAGACTTTTACAGTCCAAGGAATTTTAAGAAAACGCTATATAGCCACATTTCGAATGCCTTTAATTTTTTTACAGATTTGGCTGTCAGGGTCCAAGCTTCTACCCCATATAGCAGTTGCGACCATACATAACATTCAACGATCTCAATCTAATAACCACACTCAATTTCTTATTTGTAAACATTGACTTTTATCTGTTTAGTTTAGTCCTATCTTTTTGCTTTATCTGTTAATAATTTCTATAAGAATTTGTAAATCATCTATATTTTCTGTCATAATTGGGGTTTAGTCTGCAAATTTTATGTTATTAATGATGCTCACTCCATTCCTTACTTCTTTCCCATAGTGTCTCCTAAAATATTAGTTGACAACACACATCTCTAGCTGACTCCTTTTTGAATTTCTGCTTGATTTGTCTCTCTATCTTTCACCCGCATGACCGCTGTTTGATTTTAGTAGATTTTTTAGTAAATTAATATCTTGGTATCTAGGTGTATGTATTTTAATGCATGTATGGGCTTACCAGGTTGAACTATGTCAAATACTTTTGAAAATCTATATTAGATATAAATACGTTTTCATTATAATCTCTGCATTTTTGTAATAGTACCTCCATTGCGCACAATTCCTCTTTTATACACAATCCACTTCTAAATCCAAACTAGGTATGTGTTGTCCAATTGTTCTTCACATTTTTTATTGACAGACGATTTAATGTTGTTATTAATCGGATGACATTTGTGACTTTTATTAAATTTTGATAATCGTTACAAATCAAGTCTTTTAGTGACATATTATTCTTTTAATTTTTACTTCTCATTTAATGTCTATCTTTTGTTAGTTATTTTTAGAGTATATATATGATGACTGACATTATTCCCACTTGATTCTTTTGTTTCAGTTATTGCTCTAGCCTAATTTGACATTTTCTTTCTTCAAATCATCAAATTTTTATGGTTTGTTTATATTTCGTTATAGTAAAATTCATATTTTCCACTAAGCCTAACATAAGCAGCAGCAGTGTCATCAAACCGAAATAATCCAGTTGTGCATAACGTTTTTGCTGATCGATTTACAAATAAATTTTAACAAACACATCAAATTGATCATCCTTTTTACTTTCGTATACGATCATACTTATCCAAATTAAATTTTCAATTTTCAAAAACTTATGATACCTCCTCAATCCACAACCCTGCGCCATGGACAATATCTGTTCCGGCTATCGACATCAAACAAACCTAAGAAATCAGAGATATCGTCAACCGTCATTAAACAAAAGTTTCGTACACTATTAAACAGATATGGCAATACCTACAGCGTATACACCGATGCATCAAAAAATGAAGACAGAGTTGGAGCAGCAATTTATTCGGAAGACATCTCAGTTAGTTTCCAATTGTCGTCAATTACAACCATCTTTTCGGCTGAATTATTTGCAATTCTAAAAGCTCTATCGTTAATACAAAACAAAAACCAAGAAATATGTATAATAATCACAGATTCTTTAAATTCATTATCCTCACTGACTTAATTATACTGTGACAACCCCCTTCTACTTCTTAGTAAAAAAGAACATAAAAACATTTCAAATAAGAAAATCCAAGTTCATTTTTTATGGGTACCTTCTCATGTCAGAATTGAAGGTAACGAAGTTGTAGATAAACTAGCTAAAAACGCACCAACTAACCTAATGTCCGAAGAAAGTAACATATTGGTACAAAACGATTTAAACTATAAACTTATACTACAAAAAATAATTCAAAAATGGCAACAAACTTGGAACAACACTCCATCAAGGCTATATGAAGTCAACAAACATCCACATCTTTGGAAACCAAAAATAAAAGACAGAAGAGAGCATGTGATATTTACCCGTCTCCGTATCGGCCATACACGACTTACTCATGGCTATTTACTACAGCGCAAAAATAAACCAGTTTGTGAAGTGTGCAACCGTGTTCTAACGTTAAAACATTTTTTAATACAGTGTCCTAAATATAACAGTGAACGAAATATAGCATACCCAACTGCCCTAGAAGAAAATACAGATACAAAAAGAATAATTTCTTATCTTAAAGACTGTCAACTTCTTCATAAGATTTAAAACATACATTGTAATACACATACATATTATTATTATTAATTGTGAACTAATGTATATACACTATTTGTATCAACTGTAACATAAATCTAAATACGCTAATGCCTCTGCGTGGTAGATGCGTTTAAAAAAAAGGTATTTATATTAGACTATAGATTATATTAGATTTATCTTAGATTAGATATTCAGTTTTGTGAAAGCGCCTGTCTTAAACAAATTGAAGGAGCGCTCCTAAGATTTTTCGGGGTTTGGCTTAAAATTAATTCGTAGTTTATTTTATTATATTTAAGGCAATCATTTAGATTTTTTTTCACTTCAGCAACAAAAGTTTTGGTTGTGCAATGTATCGTCTACATGAAAGTCCTAGTATCTACTGTTATCGGTTAATCATTTGTGTAAATGTAATACAGTGTAGGTGCCATTACGCTACCCCAAGCGAGACCATTCATCTGCGTTCTTCATCTTACCATTGAATGATACGAAAAATCTTCTATTCTGTAGATATACGCGGATAAAACAAGTAATGTTTTTATCCAAGGCGATGTCATGCAGCTTTGGAGAAATGATCTCTTATTTAATATGTCGTAAGTGGCATTTAGATTGACAAATACCTCCCCTGATACCCGATATTTTTCGTACTCGTTGTTGCTTTTTACAAAAAACGGGTACATTATTACGTACGTTAATAAGTATTACGAATAAAAATAAATAAGCAAGAAGAATATAAGTGATCTATATTTAAACTAAGTGACAGAAAAAATAATATATATACATTTACTTCTAAATTAAAAATTAAATTTTGATATGCCTGACAACGAATGATACAAAAACACAATTATATAAAGTTGAAAATAATAATAGCTTGTACAAGCGACAAAGCATTTAAAACAATAAGACCGAACATATTATATGTAATTGTAATAGATATGTTGCCGAGAATCAAGATACCCTAAGGAACCCAAATATTTCTTCTTTTAGTATCTGCCATAAGTGTATCCATGTGTTTATGTGTATCTAAAATATAGTATATAGGATATTGAATTCCCTACATTTAAAAATCGAAATATTGAAATTAGACGGTAAAAAAATTGGAATTTTAAGAATGATTTATAAATTGTTATAATTTAAATTTTACTACTCCATTAAACAAATATTTTATACGTAATAAACTGTAGCAATCGAAACATCGGAACGTTCATTTATATAATAAAAATTTCAGTGCCAACGCATTTAAAAAAAATACTAATAAATAAAAATGAACTCTTGCCTTTTCCAAGTTTATAATAGACACTACTTAAGTTTATAAATAATTTAAGCAAGTAATGTAAATTACCACTCTAAAATATTTAACTGCATTAACCAAGTATTTGTGAAATTTCTCAATGACTAAATTGATTGATATTTAAATAAATTTGAAGTTCCAAAATGTACCTGCTGTAAAATTTGAAAGTCTACGACTAATCAAATTATTGGCAACATCGCAAGAGTTTAGTTGTGTACGCGAAGGTATACATACGGATCCCAAAAGTGTTTTAACCTATTACAGAGTTCACTTAATCCTACGTGTTGCTCGGAGTCTACATAAAGCGCTACGCAGATAATAATATACACGGTGTATATTCTACTGGAGTTAGTATAATACCGTTTTAGAACGGAGCTTACATTAACCGCTAGATGTATATATATATATATATATATATATATATATATATATATATATATATATATATATATATGTTATTGTGATATTTAAAGTCTTGGTGCGCCAAGCAATAATTAGCTAATTAATTTTTTTGATTAATTAAAATTATCTAGATGATATGATTATGACTCTATCACAATTTTTAATTCTTTTATCTCAGGGTTAAATTCGTGCTTCAATATCTATGCTATTACATGTGAAAGGTAAGGTCCAGAGAATACCGGAATAATAAAAAACACATATGATCTGACACTATATTATATTGAAATAAAAATAATGAAATAATTCACACTCAAAAGTTTTCAATAAACAAATCTCATATAATGATTCTCAAAAATTTTGTTCTACGTACGTGAACAATCAAAATTAATGGTACAAACAATATTAATTGAAATCTCAAAATTCCGAACTATTCTAACTCTCCTAATCAAAATATTTATATCCTTTCTAAATTAAGTGTAAAAATTGTGTTATCAATAAAAGAAAAAACTGCAGAAAACAAAATATCTCTCTCTGATAATGAGTGGTCCAAATCCTTGTTCCTTGTAGACTATATTATCTCCTCTCAACCGCTCCCTATGTAATCAGCAATCTTACAACAGATTGTTGCAAGTATATCGTCCTTAATGATCTCCTTCAAAAGCAACAATCATTCAAATTATGATAGCCTTTCTCCTCTCGATAAACTGAATCTCTCGTTGGCCCGAGTGAAAAATGACTCTTGGAATATCTTCTCTTTACGATAAACTGAATCTCTCGTTGGCCTGAACAGTGACTCTTGGAATATAAGTAGGAAAATATGACTTACAATATTTTGCTGCTCCAACTTCTGTCAGATACACTAACTCCACAAAAACTCACTAACATTCAACACTACTGCTTGCTACTTCTCAGGAACTGCCAGAGAACCATCCCCGTTCGTCTTACAGATTTTGAAAACCAACTGATTCTCCTTTCTCTCTCCTCAATCTCGCTAAACTTTTTCCTACATACTTATCCCACCTTTTTCAATCTCCGCCAATCAAAACTCGTCACAATTCCCCCATTATTCATTTCGATAACAAACAAATTTTTACCTATAATTATAAAATTTCCTAAAACTTATTTACAAATAATATTTTCTATAATTCTTAAAAACTAACAAAAACCTCTTTCTAAAATCTCTTCTATTGTCTTTAATCACTGCATTAATGTATTTTGAAAAACCCCGTTCAATTGTCTTTGGCTTTCACTTAAACTTATGCGGGTCACTCAAGTATAACAAAGAAATAATTTATGTATAGCTTACATTTTGTTTAGTACAGGAAATCCAAGAATTTAATAACTTTCCTTCTTCGAAATGTTTGTTGTTTATTATCCTACTTATCTGAAATATTTTAATGTTTTTGAACTTTGAAATATTTTAATCAACCCAATATTTTTCTCGATTTTACATATCATAACAATATATATATATATATATATATATATATATATATATATATATATATATATATATATATATATATATATATTGAGATGATTGGTGTTTAAAGAAAATAATTTATAAGTTATATACTAGAGAATTTTATAAAAATTATTTATGAGGGTATTCTTAAGAAATTAGCATATAATAAGTGTAAAAAGTTTTTTTTTTATAATTATAATATATTTAAGTGAGCCATGTGCATAGGCAACCAGATATACCTACTTTGAATAAGTGTCATAAGTTACAGAAATTAATAATTACGAATATAAGTGGGGTTATAATAATATGTTGTTTAAAATGTGTAGTTTATTAAATTAGAGTGTTTATGTTACTGATTTAGGTTTATATTCTGATCTGAAAAGCCTAAATGTCAACAAAATTCTCAATAGAAAAGAAAGGAATTCTCTATTTAACCTTTGTTTACGGTAGAACGTTCTCGAATATGGTTATGTATATGGACATAATCGAACATATACTGTTTCGAGAACATTCATATGGAGGAAATGGAACAATTCTAATAGGATTTCTTGCCAGATGATTCTGGAACATGGAAAAAGATATAAATACCTGGTGATTTGGATTCAAGGATCAGTTACAGTTCAGTCAGATGGCCAGTCAGTTAGTAAGAAAGTTAGTTAGAAGATAGACACATTTAGTTAGTGAAGTCAATTGTTCAATAAGTTCAAGATAGTGAGTCAGAAGGTCCAGATGTTCAATATAATAAGTTCAATGAAGATTAAGAAACAGTATAAAGATAATATTATTGAAGATTAAAAATTATGTTATGTAAAAATGGTAATTGGATAATGGAAGGAAGTATTAATTGAAAATTAAAATTATATAATATATTTGGTGATTGGATATTGGTATATTGAAAAGAAGAATATATATAAATGCTGTTAAGAAGAAAAATATTTTAAATTGGTGGAAGCTGATAATTGGAAAGAGTAATTTCACAAAAACAAGGATAACCGAGGCTGAGAACGAAGACATTGAGTGGTGATTAAAATCTTTATTTGGAGAACATTTTATTTAGGCATTCAGTGACAGAAAGGTACAAAATTTTGTTAATATAATTTAGTTAGTGTCATAATTATTTCAATTTTAAAGATAGTTTGTTTAAATTTTACATTGTCTATATAATTTAATTAGTTTCATAAGAATTTCAATTTAAAGATAGTTTATTTTAAATTTTGCATTGGTTATGTTAGATATATATGTGTGTTTCATAATAGATATAATAAAGATAATTTAAAAAAGTGCTTATAAACTAATTCTTTGAGAACCGCGATAAAAACCCTATATATATATATATATATATATATATATATATATATATATATATATATATATATATATATATATATATATATATATATGTATATATTATTAAAAAACACTCATTGCTCATCATTCACAAATAATACATCATAACAATATATATATATTATATATATATATATATATATATATATATATATATATATATATATTATAGATAGATAGATAATTGTGGCTTTACATAAAAGAAATTCTACATCATATATAATATAATATAACTTTCTTAACCATATACGTCTGTTTTATTGAAGCGACACTGCTGGAAATAAACCACTTACATTAATTTCCGTTGATGTGTACTCTAAGCAATTATCATCCATTGCTCCCTGACTATATGTTTGAGATTATCCATCTACCTCTTCTGCGGTCTGCTCACTTCTTCCCTGTTCTGGTTCCCATGGTTTTGTCACGAATGTCAATATTCTGAATTCTGTTTCTCAAACTGATCTTAAGGATGGCTCTCTTCATCGCACTTTAAATTACCGAGTTGTTCTAAAGCTTTTCTTTTCTCAAATCCTTACATAGTCACTGGTATGCTACACTTGGAATATACTTTATGCTTTAGACACATTGGTTTGTTTTTCAAAATATTGCTTAACTTTTCTAAAGCTATATTATACTGTTTTACATTGCTGTGCAATTTCACAGATCTAGTTGCCTCATCTGTCCTCTGATGGTTGTTGATTTCATGTTATTTAGTTTTGGTGTTAAAGTTTTGATGTGTTCAATCCCTTTCTTTACTAGGATTGCTGTGTCTCCTGATCTTCCCGTGTTGTTGTTTCTATAGATGACGTAGCCAGGAAACTTTAAGTTGATGTTATTCGTAAGCTTAGTTTCCCGTATTGCTTAGACATCAATTTCGTAACTATTGACCAGCTCGTTCAAAATATTTTGGTTGGTACTTATGCAGTCTGAATTCCAGGAGCCTATTCTTAAGTACTCCCTGTTAGCTGTTATTGTGGCCTCCTTGTTGGTGCTGGTTGCCTTGGGTTTTTTCAAAGTAGGGCATCTACGACATTCTCTGAAATTTGCGGGATGTTGGCCTTGACTTGATCTTATGCTCCTTGCTCGGATGATCCTCTCCCCATTTTACGCTTTTGCAGCATCGTAGCATACGTTTTGCGCATGATAGTAGCCTTGGCAATTGAAGCACTTTGTAGGCCCGGTTGCCTTTCTTAGGTTTTCAATTACTACCCAAAGTTGGTGACGCGTTTTGCCTTTGCCACTTTTTCGTTTTCGACGGATAGCACGAACTTGGTGATCTTTCTTATATCCATTTTCCTTTATATCATGTTTTTTACGAATATACAGTCTATCTGGTATTTGCGTATCAAGTTGTGTGTATCCTATGCTGCAGTATTTGAGGATAGGTCCCTCAAGAGAAACCTTGGTTTGATTTCTTTTTGTAGGGGGAAGGCGATCCAATGAATTGGTTTTGTTTTGTTATAGTCCTCTATTATTTTGACCATTTTCAGTCATATTGATCTTTACGAGGGTTTTCTTCCCATTTCGTGCTATCTTGTTGATTGTAATTACACGTTGTTATTGTGCAATGTTCAGGATCCTTCCGGTTTCGTTAACGCTCTGTTATTTTATTACTGGCGGTTTATGTTATTAAGGCAACACGGTGTCTTCGGTTGGTTGATTACTGGCGTTACCGCCAGTGTGAATGTCGCTTTTTTGAGAAGAAAATCGCTACGTGCACGCACGATCCTCCTGCTACATAAGGGTTTCTCTAGCTGGTAGAGCCGGGTATTCATCTCTGGTTTTGACTTCTTCGACTTCGGTATCTCCTGGGTAGGAAGGCCTTTTTCTGCTGTTTTTGGGCTGCTTTTCCGCTACTTTCTAGGGCTGATTATTCGCTGTTTTTGACGGTTACTTTTCAGCTGCTTTCGGAATTTAAAAGATCCTGCCCTTTGAGATAGCTCCCAAAGGTTGGGTCGATGTTGTCGAAACTTTTTGTTTCGAATCTAAAGTCTCAGTAGCGTTTGCTCAGGTACCCTATTTTAGCTCAACAAATATTTCACTGATGCGCCCTTTTATTTTTTCTTGGGATTTTAGCACACTTTCTTGTAACTCTGAGACTTTTTGCCCCAGAATAGATATTTCCTCGTCTTTTTGCTTCAGCAGCGTTTTTAAGGTTTTCGGTTTGAACTATTTGTCCTCACGCTATTGTCGTTGATTATGGGTTTTCATTACTGTCGGAGTTTACACATCTTTTTATTTTTACACACCTTTTTATTTTTTGGGAGTTTAAACTCCTCATCACCCCAGGCGTGTCTCTGTAAAATCTCGTCGGTCTCTTTGAAGTCATTCACCGGAAGACTTTCAAAGTTGTAGTTCGTTTTCGAACTTCTGGGGCTGGGAATACCCTGTCAGCTTGGGGGTATTCCGACTTATAGATGATATAGCGCCATGGGAGAAAGAGATTAGACTATTTAAAGAGAAGTCTAATAACTAAGATTTGCTCACGAATATAGCCTGCGAAGCATCAAAATTCATTCACATTTGTACTATTAGGTAATTTAAATTTAACTCTTATACTTGCCTAATGATATGATTATGATATTTAATCCATTTATTTAGTCTTCTTCGTTGCTCTTCTTTATCATCTGTCTCGAAAATATTGTTAAACATATTGTTTAAATGCTGAATATGATCGGTTAGGTGTTGGGAAACTTCCCAAATTAAGACAATTCCCGATTCAACTAAAAAGTATTTTAAAAATTAGTTTAATGTTTAACTGTTTAATGATTTTTCTTTGTCTTTAGCATTAGCAAACTGCAGCTTACATTTTTTTTCTCCTATCTTTCTCGCTGCTTTTACCTGAATTTTTACTTTTAATTTTCTGCAAGAAAATTGGTCATAGTACTTTTCAATATATTTGGAGTCCGCTTACTACCACATGGTTTTCGTTTATTTTTATTTCTATTCTCTGCAGGGAGGCGTACGTTTAAGAAGAAAAACCCAGAAGTGGACAGAGACCATAAAAACTGATAGACACGCCGTAATGCTATACTCTCGTCTCGAATAATGAAGCCAACATAAAACGATTCACACAGCTGAAGGTGACGCTATTTTACGGAAGAAACGGTAGAGATTAGAAGTGTTTATAGGCGTTGTAAAGTTTTCCAATTTAAAATGTTTCCAATACATTAATATTTTAATTATGGTGTTATCCATAAGTAAATTCACAAATTAAACTTGAAAAACATACCAGAAATTTAGCACCTATTATTATTTTACTTTTCCGTCCCAAATGTTGAAAATAGATACATATGTGAGGGAGAGAGTCTTATATATAATTTTTATTTTATTCACAGCGGATTCGTATATTCCAAGCGGTTGGAGTTCAAAAAAACAACTAAATAAAGATGCTGTGTCCAACATTTTCGATTTTCTAAACCATTTAATTAAACAAGCTACAACTAGATAATTTCCAGTAAAAGGAGAAACTGTCTCAGTCAAACCAACAGGATCTAAAAGGAGGAAGGCCTTCATCTTGTAACTAGGATAGCACGAAGGCATTTAAATTGGTATAAGGAAGAAATAAAACAGAAAGTAGCGTCCCAAACCTTCAGCCAAAAAGTTGCTAAGGCAATACATTATTTGAGAAATAAAAGCTCAAAAGAATTTGTATATAGCGAAGCTACTTAAAATTTCATTGAACATATCAATGATATTTTTGATATTTTAAATAGCCGAAATTGATTTGCAAAACACCTAAAATCTAGTTTACAGCAACATAATAAACGATTTTTCAAAAAATTGAAGAATCTATAAAATACCTTAGTTTACTTAAGTGTTCCAAAAATAATGAACCCCTGTATCTAAGCCAAAGAAAGATGGGTTTTATTGGTATGATCATTAGTTTAAAGTTACTAATGGGAATTTGGAAAAATTACATGGAGGACATGGATGGAGGTCTGAAGTATCTTTCGGCCTATAAACTTTCTCAAGATCACTTAGAAGTTTTCTTTAGTTCTGTTAGGAGTCATAGAGGTTACAACAACAACCCAAAGGCAAAACAATTTAAAGCTGAATATAAAAGACTCTTAATGCACACAAGTGTTACCGGATCTCTTCTTCTTCTTCTTCTTCTGGTTTCTATCCGTTTCGGATGTTGGAAATCATATTGGCAATCATGACCTTGCTCGCTGCGGCTCGAAACAGCTCCGTTGGGGTTTTCTTAAATCATGTTCTTAAATTCCGCAGCCATGATATTCTCCTTCTACCGGGTCCTCGCTTACCTTTGACTTTACCTTGCAATATAGACTGCAGCAGGGAGTAACGGTGCTGATTTCTCATAACGTGTCCCAGATATTGCAATTTTATGCGTTTGATCGTAAACACAATCTCTGGTTCCTTCTTCATTTTTTCTAGAACTTCCTTGTTCGTGATTTTTGTTGTCCATGATATTCTCAGCATTCTTCTATAAAGCCACATCTCAAATGCTTTAAGTTTTTTAATAGTGGTGTCTGTAAGCGTCCATGCCTCCGTCCCGTACAACAACACAGAGAAAACATAGCATCTCAAACGCCTCATTTTTGTATCTAGGGATATGATGTGACTTTTGAAGATGACGCTCATTTTGTTAAAGACCGTTCTTGCCTTTCCTATGCGGCACTTTATTTCCTGTACATTGCTCCACTGTTCGTTTATAATAGTTCCCAGGTAGCAATACTGTTTTACTCGCTCTATCTGCGTCCCATTAATGTATAGATGAGCCCCATTTATATTCTCCTTGCTGATAATCATTTGTTTCGTTTTGTGGGTATTAATGTTTAGTCCGTACTGTTGACTGTACTCTTTTATTCTGTCCATTAGCCTCTGAAGTCCCTCTAAACTATCTGCTATCACCATGGTGTCGTCGGCATATCTAAAATTGTTTACTCTTTCACCATTTAGAAGGATGCCTCGTCTATTCCGTAAAGAGCCTCGTTAAAAATTTTCTCTGAGTACATATTAAATATCAACGGCGATAGGATACATCCCTGTCTAACTCCACGTAGTATTTTTATGTGATCTGTTTCTTCTCCGTTAATTTTCATGTAATTCATCCAGGTCTGCTTCTTTTAAAACCGGATCTACCTAGGCTAATTGTATAGAACAGGCACCTTCCATAATATGTATTAGCAATCCTCACAACAAATACTGTGAAAATGAAAACTGTTGATCATCAACTCATTGACAACTTTATAACTGATGAAAATAATAGGGAAACAATAACTAGTAACCAGGATCAGGATTATACTGTAAATAATTTAAGTTTTTCAGAAACATTGTCATCTTATGTTTGTGATGTTGTTGATTATATCGCTGGGTTTGTCGTTAAGAAAGTTAAGAAAATATTAGATTGTGACATATGCTTGTGTGCAATTGAATGTGATAATTTACAATCTCCATTCATAAGACACAAAAATTGTAGCATATCAAAAAATTTTTTAATTCAACTTTCTAAAGACGTCATTCATATTTGCAAAATTGCTGAAAGAGAAATTAAATGTATGTACAATTCAAAAAAATTAAACGATTCCAAATTAATGACAAAATTGATCTTAAATGTCATGAGTAACGTGCATGGTTCTGTGTTTAACACAGACAAAGAACATATGTTTGATCATGATTTTGAAACAAACCATTTGTTTATTCTAATAAAGATAATTTGTTTTCATTACTTCAACATTAGATGGTACCACGAAGGTGAAAATCTAAATAATGTAATAAGAGTAAGAAGTAAGTTAATAAAAGCTATTTTGTTTTGTGGTCAATAAATTAATAGATTTCCTACATATTTTTTACCTAACTTGAAATTTCCACGCAAAAGAAAATTACTCTCCTTTAAATTTATTCTTGATTAACATACAAGAAGAGATATACCAACGATATATATAATAATATAATATGTAGGTTTGTACTTCCAAATAAAACATTTATATTTACTATTTAAATCAAAAATATTTATTAATTACTTTGCTAAATGCTCCATATTTTTTACAAAATATTGAAGTTATATTAAAATTAATCTAAAATTGGGCAATTTTATTAATGCTTTGCAAAGAATCCAAGTGGACTCTTGCCGTATTGTGACGTCATTTTTGCGGAAGGTGTTCACTTCAACGGTTCGGTACAAGGCGTGTCTATCCGTTTTTATGGTCTAAGGCAGAGACGATTTATTAATAGGAAGCAATATGGGTTTTGTCAGTAAAAAATATAGTAAAAGACGTTTTTAATTAATACGGCAGCATCAAAGATATGATAATTAAAACATTTTGAGATATCAAAATTAATATTATCCAATTAAATTTTGTTATACTTACCAGGTATTATAACATATAATAATAAAGTGAATTGAACAAACGCTATTAATAATTGCGTCGATGCGTCAATCTCAAAAGGTAGCCATACAGGTAACATTGTTAAGCAATTCATGTGTAACCCTTTTCTTTCAGCTAGCTTGAAACAACTTTTACTTTCATACAGACTAGTAAGTTCGTACATAAACGAACATTGAACAACAAGTATGATGCTTATAATCGCAATCCGATTGCAGAATTTAGTTGTCTCATCGGTTTTAGGAGGTTTGCCAAACATTCTGTAATCTGCAAGTGATTGTAGTAATTTCGACCAATCTTTTGAGTATGTTGGATATACAAAGGAGACAGTTAAAATTCCTATTGCGGCAACTATCACGGTTAAATGTTCGCTAATATCTATGCCCAATTTTTCTAAAAAAAATTGATTTTATAAATTGATAAAAACATTTATGCTTCGCTTAGTATTAAATCTTAATATTTCATTATGTATATATATATATATATATATATATATATATATATATATAACGAACAGTTCTGCCCCGAACAGTCTGGGAGCTCGGGAGACTGAGACCTCAAAAGCCCTGAAGAAGATATCAGAGAGGATGTCGAAAGCTCGGCCCAATGGATATCGACGCGGTTCAACCCGGAAGACTGGTGAGTTTAATTTTCATAATAGTATTAATCTTAGCTCTAGGTTTATAAGAGCTAAGATTAATACTATTATGAAAATTAAACTTATACTTTATACTAAACTTTACAGGTTTATAAACATTAAGAGTGATAGAGAAGAAAGAAGGAAACAATGCATAACAGACTCCACGTGGACTAAAATACAGGAGAGGAAGTGCTTAAAAGCCACAGGACTGAACAGTGAAAGTGATAAACAGGCCTATAAAACGCTGAACGGTCAAATAAAACCACTCTGCAAAAAAGACAAGAACACACACTTGAACAAAATCTGCATGGAAATAGAAGGGCATAAAACCAAAACTGAGACCAGAGACATGTTTAAAAAAATAAAGCAGATAACACGTTCCTTTACACCAAACTACCTTGCTATCAAAGATGATAACGGAACTCTACTCACTTCTAAAAAAGATATTTTACACAGATGGAAAGAATACTGTGGACGACTGATGATGGAGGAAAGCACAGACGCCCCATCACAACAAGAAGATGCCAGTTTTGTGACGGAACCTGACGTACTCAAAAGTGAAGTTGAAGCAGCAATTATGAGGCAAAAAAGTCAGAAAGCTGCCGGCCCAGATAACATACCTATTGAAATGATTTGGGCCCTAGATGACGTTGGAGTGGATATAATACATCAAATTTGTCAAAGAGTGTGGGAGACAGGTAAATGGCCTGAGGACTGGACACAATCACTATATATTCCCATACATAAAAAGGGAGCGAAAAATTTATGTAGCAACTATCGCACAATTGCTCTAATTTCGCATTGCAGTAAGATACTCTTACACATAATTCTCGAGAGGATAAAGCCCTTTTTACTACCTAACATTGCGGAGGAACAAGCAGGTTTCGTCCCCGGACGTGGTACTAGAGAACAAATTTTAAACGTACGGCAGATTGTAGAAAAATCCAGAGAATTCAACATCACAACATATTTGTGCTTCATAGATTATAGTAAAGCTTTCGATTTGGTCAACTGGAGTAAAATGTGGCAGGTTTTGTCTGAAATGAGACTCCCCAATCATCTGATACTGCTAATTAAAAGCCTGTACAATAACAATTATGCCAGAGTTAGAATAAATGGGGAACTAACCGATAGTTTCAGGGTCACAAAGGGCGTGAGACAAGGCTGCATACTAAGCCCAATTCTATTTAACATCTATGGTGAATGGATAATGCGGAAAGCTACTGAGGACTGAAACTGTTTCATCACCATTGGCGAGAAGAAGATTTGCAACTTGAGATATGCAGATGATACTACTATCCTCGCTAGTTCTGAAGCTTAATTGTTTCACCTGCTACAACGGATAGAAGACGTAAGCTTAACGATGGGCCTTAAAATAAACAGAGATAAAACGAGAATCATGATAATTGACAGAGCTAACAACAATCAAAATCATCTGGTCATGATAAACAATATCGCTGTTGTAGACAAATTTGTGTATCTGGGCTCATTAATAACCAACAAAGTAGGCTGTACTGAAGAAATAAAGCGCCGGTCAGCAATCGCAAAAAGCGCTATGGCAAAATTAACAAAAATTTGGAAAAGCCATGAAATAACTACCGATACAAAAATGAGACTAGTAAGAAGTCTAGTTTTTCCAGTTTTTACTTATGCATCGGAATGCTGGACCCTTACTGAGAAAGACAAAAAGAACATAGATGTATTTGAGATGTACTGCTGGAGACGAATGCTGAGAATACCATGGGTGGCCCGAAGAACAAATGAATCCATACTGGACCAGCTAAACATAAAGAAAAGACTAAGAACACAAATATCAGAACAAATAATAAGCTATTTTGGACATGTGCTTCGAAGAAATAGTCTTGAAAAACTTACCATCCAGGGAAAAGTAGAAGGCAAAAGAAATAGAGGTAGATCTCCCACACGATACACGGACCATATTGTTGCTACCATTGGCGCTCCATTGTCAGAATGTGCTAGAATGACAGAAGATAGAAAAACGTGGAGAAACATTGGGAAATTTAGCTAATAGCTTCATGATATCACGATACTTGCAAGAGTAAGAAAAAAAGAAGTACTTGTGACTTGTACTACCTGGCCGCGCGGACAAAACAATATGCGCATTTGAGTTTTAGCGCAAAATGTCTACTACGTCAGTGTCAGGGACCGTACGTTACCACTCGAAGGGTAATCGATGTAAGAATAACACGACAAAAAACAGTGTTTTTACAAAAACAGTACTATAAAAAATATTAGTACTAATTGTAGATCATTCTGTACAAGAATCTTCCAAAGCGGTTTCCCAAAAACAGCATTTGATGACTTTGGCCCTTTTACAACCAAGCTCCTGAAATATAATAAGAACAATCAATGATATTTAGTTGCTGTACTTTACCTCTTTTCACAAAATATAAATGTACCATGGTTGATCCCCCGGAAGAAATATAAAATAAGGATTTTAAAAACAAGCTTATTGCCAAAATATATTTATATCTCTTTTTTTCTACTTCCGTATCCTGTGGTATATAATACATAAAAAACTTTAAAACCTGCAAATTTACACCAATTGCTTGGTGTAGCTTATTGCTAAACATACTCTTCAGCAACTTTTATTGAAAATACAGGATGCGGTGATGATAAAAATTGTAATGAAAACTATTCTAACAAAATTTTTAAAATACAAAAATGAGTTTATTTTTAATGTTGTAATATGTAAGTGCCCAAGACAAACATTTTAAAATTTATGAATCTGAGAGGATTGCAGGTTTTCTCATTTTGCATAATTGAACTTAACACAACATGGATGATTCATAAAATTTAAATGAAAAAAGCATGGAATTGTGTTTATTTTTCTTTTAACTTAAAACGAAAATTGTTTGGTAGTGAAATTATGCGCAAAGAAAAAGTTTTTTTTAATGTAATTATTATTACTAACAATTGAGGAGCTTGTGTTCAAAAGGGGCTATATCCATTTGGAGAAAATGTCCAGGAAACGAAAAAAACTTCCTATCGGTCGGCCTTAGTACTTAGGAATATCAAGATAAGGTTTATTTGTAGTGTTTCAGGAAAGTAGTTTGATGCAATTTGATTTTGATTTTTTGAGTTAACGTTTTTTGGAAAAAAATTGATTATTAATCTGGATATGGATAGTTTTGATTGCAAAATTTTAAAAATTCTCAAAAAGAACTAATTGAAACGCCAGAAAACACATTTTTATTATAAAATTGGAAGACAAAAGTCAAAAGGAACCAAGAGAAACAAAAAATATTTATATGTGAAGAGCAGGTTCTTCATCCAAACAGTCACATTCCTCGCTCTCATCTACTTCTTTGTCAGTAGATTCCGTGTCTGCATTAGCGGAAACAAGTAAATCCTTATACCATTTTAGATCTGTAACATCCAATTTTCACCAAACAGCTCTTTCAGAAGCTTCGTAAGACTGGGTTTCTTCTTATCTGGTAACGAGTTTCTGGGTATAATGTTTAAAACCAGGTTCCCATCGTCTTTTCCTTTTGTTAGCATCATCTGACGCGATTTATTTCCAGATGCAAACCGATAATATAGGTGTGTATTTACTTCAATCTTTTGTTGGTTTTGAATGTCTTTTGTAATAAAAATTCTTTTTGTTTCAGCAATGCCCTTTACCTTATTTTACACTTTATCTAGGTCTTTTGTATTAAAAAGTTTCCAGTCGTTTCCTAAGAGTTTTACTTGACCACATTCTGAATAAAATTTGACGTACTCCTCTTTAGAAATTATCCACTGTCCCAAAACAACGATCAGCAGCCATAAAACTATGTCCGCGGACTGGAAAAGTGATTGAAATTTCGGACACATCTCTTGGAGACTTATTTTTAAGTCAAAACATAAGTGCATGGACGATGTAGAAATTTTTGTTTTGACCTGTACACCCATCACAATATAGTCGAATTTTCTTAATTCTATCGTAGTCAAGAGAATCTAGATGGTGAAGAAGCGCTGAAGCAACTTCTGTTGAGCCACGTCCAGCATAATCTTCAGTCCACATGTAGAAAGTTGGATTACGCGAAGACAGCGCAACACAACAAAAAGCTTAGAGACTTATCTGATGTGAGTAAAAGATATCGTCAATAGCCGTCCGAGGTAAAGTCTGTACCTGTTGAAGGTCAAAGCAGAAACTTAAACTATTTTCTGGAGTTTCTTTGGCTAACTCATAAAAGGCAGCAGCACGTTTTGTACCGGGTGGTCCAATAAGCCGATCTCTCGGCTATATATATCAGAAACTATTCATGTTATAACTTTAGGAGAAAAAATTCCTTAGTAAAAGTGGCCAAGAGAAATCGCTGGAAATAACTTTCAAGTTTCTGGATTAACCGCTAGGGGGCGTAACCGGTGAAGAAAAATTTGAAAACCAGTTTTTTGGGAAATATGCCCAATTATACCAAGTGTTAAATAAGTAAACTAGAAAGAGGCCTAACTTCTGCACAAAGTTGTTTTTTTTATTTTTTCAAATAAAGGGTGGGGGAGAGTGGGAAAGTATTTGTGGATAAATACCTATAACTTTGGTTTGGATCAACCGATTTTAACGAAATTAGTGTCATTAGAAAGAATGTGGAAGATTTAGTTTACATCTACTATAAAACAATTGCATTTAGTTGTAATTGTCATAGGTAGAGGGTACTTTCGGATAGAAAAAATTAAAATTTGTTTTTCTTAAAAATGTTTAATGGTAACACCTATTTATTGTAAATTATCATGGAACTGGATTAAATTCGTAATAAAATGGGGCAAACCGCATGTTAATAGCTTTTGTCGAACTCGAGATATGAATAAAAACGCATAAACATAAGTAAGTATAGTATTGACCCACCCTGTATTATAAATTAAATTAAAAAATAAGTAAGTAGGTATTTTCAAATTTTTTTATAGCAGAAGAATCTTAATGTTGCTACCTATTTTGACCATTGTTATTTCAAATGATTAAAAATAGTGTTTTCGAAACTAAGTAGGCTACGACAATGAATTTGACGGGGGAGTTCATATTGTTTATTTATTGACAGGAGTCAAAACATTGTTAAGAAGTGTTATATTATAATTCGAATTGAAGAGTGCACTTTTTTCAATAGATATTAATATTGGTAATATTAGTAATTAATATTTTAAAACATCACAGGTTGGTTTTTCATATTATAAAGTTTAGGTCAGAAACTTGGAATTACCTTTAAACTTTAGATTCAACTGTTATTTTAATATTCCGAAAAAAACGGCAACAGGACGCTTTTATTCTTTAATCCGTTTCTTAAAAATACTTATGCACGATTTATCTTGTGAACCAATTGTGAATTTTTCAAGATTTTTTGAGTCTTAGTAAATATAGTGGTTTCTTTTTCTCCAATATTTGTTGTTCTGTTTTTTAGACTGCATCCTTATCATGTAGTTCTCCACCAAGCTTTACATGAGAGAGATTTTGATGCAAGGCTGGATTACTGCAATTGGATGTTAGGTCTGCTAGAAGAACAACCGCATATCATGTCAAAGATTTTGTAAACAGACGAGGCTACGTTTAATAGTGCGGGTGGTGTTAATCTGCATAATATGCATTATTAGGCCGAAGAAAATCCGCACTGGATACATGAGGTACAGGTTCAAGATAGATGGAGTCTTAATGTTTGGTGTGGTATAGTTGATGAAAAGATCGTAGGTCCATATTTCTTTGATAGAACTTTAAATGGTGAAACATATTTGGATTTTCTGGAAAATCAATTGCCTTTCCCCAATCTGCTTTATTGGAAGATATTTCCTTACAAACAAGAAGAGATATGATATTACAACATGACGGGTGTCCTGCGCACTTTTCCAGGCGAGTTCGAGATTATTTATATGCAAGTTATCCAAATAAATGGATTGGAAGGGGAAGTATATTTTCATGGCCAGCTAGATCTCCAGACCTAACATGTCTGGACTTTTATCTGTGGGGAAGATTGAAGGACTTAGTGTACCAAACTCGACCAACCACGCGAGATGACATGAAACAGCGCATTATAAACGCAATAAATAGTATATCAACAGCTGAGATTAGAGCAGCTATTATGTCTACGCGCGAAAGATTACATCTTTGTGTGGACAACGATGGAAAACAATTTGAACATTTAATTAGACATTAAATTTTATTGATCGAGATATTTGTATGATCTTTCACATATTTAATTTTAAGTTATAATAAAGGGTGAGTCAATACTATAATTACTTATGTTTATGCGTTTTTATTCATATCTCGAGTTCGACAAAAGCTATCAACATGCGGTCTGCGCCATTTTGTTACGAATTTAATCCAGTTCCATTATAATTTACAATAAATAGGTGTTTTCATTAAACATTTTAAAGAAAAACAAATTTTAATTTTTTCTATTCGAAAGTACTCTCTACCTATGACAATTAAAACTAAATGCAATTGTTTTATAGTAGATGTAAATTAAATCTTCGACATTCTTTCTAATGACACTAATTTCGTTAAAATCGGTTGATCCAAACCAAAGTTATAGGTATTTATCCACAAATACTTTCCCACTCTCTCCCACCCTTTATTTGACAAAATAAAAAAAAAGTACTTGAACAACTTTATGCAGAATTTAGGTCTCTTTCTAGTTTACTTATTTAACACTTGGTATAATTGGGCATATTTCCCAAAAAACTGATTTTCAAAGTTTTCTTCAGAGGTTACGCCCCCTAGCGGTTAACCCAGAAACTTGAAAGTTATTTCCAGCGATTTCTCTTGGCCACTTTTACTAAGGAATTTTTTCTCCTAAAGTTATAACATGAATAGTTTCTGATATATAGCCGAGAGATCGGCTTATTGGACCACCCGGTATGTACACGGTATTCCAGTAGCAGCTGATTTTTAATTTCAGCTTTTGGCTCAAATTTGTACTGTTGTTTTAGTCACGTACTACTACACACATCCGAAGCGGACGATGAAAAATGTTAAAATCGTGTATAAAAACCTTTCGAAATATGACACCCGATTTTGTGGGTATTCCTTATTAAACAATTTCCATAACTTGGCAACTGACAGACTTGCAGATAAGTATATGCTATTTGACTTTTTCCTATTATAATGACTTTCGCGCCCTTTTAGTCTCTTGAGAAAATGTCGAACTCATTCTTTTTCATCTTCACTTTTTTTAGATTTATGATTACCACCCCTATTTTTCTTCGGAACACCACCTGCAAGGAGTACTTTCGCAACAGTATTGTTGCTATTAAGAGCGTTATTGTTGTAGCGTTGTTATTAAGAGAACGATTGATTCTACGCAAATAGTGCTAATAAACATTTTTGTTCAATATTATCTCGGCTACATATTTTATTTAAAAAATTTTTTTACGGCGAACAGATTCTTCATAAATTGACTTTTTTGCGTTTTTACCCCCCTACAAAAGGAGGTTTTAGGGTTAAGACTGTGGGTTAAAGTGGTTAACTTATTTGCAACTTTTTTGGTGTCTCAAAATTGATATTCTCGGCAAAATTCAGCTTGTTTGTATGATTTTTAGGGGTCATATCTCTGATGACTGGACTAATAAATCTGTTTGCATGTAAATAACTTAGTCTCACTTGGCTTTGTTGTTTCCAAGAATGGACTAAATACTAGATAATATAACACAGTGTCTCTCAGAAAACTTTATTTAATAAGTATATATTTAAACAACTATTTTAACATATATTTCAAGCTTTAACAACTATTAAATATTGTCATTAATATCAATTGTTTGATGTATTTATATTATTTTAAACTAATTATAGTGCATAACCGTGCTGGTTCTAACCTGCGCCTGCGTGGGGAAAGAGCTCTGAACTGAGTACAGGTTTTTCAGCACTTCACCGAAGACGGACTGGGCGGGGGAAATCCTCAACCCTGACACAGCGCGTCCCAATGGCTGATAGGGAACGTTCCTGTAGATATGCAGGATAGGTGCGAATAAGGTCCAACCAAATAAGTACTGGATCAACTGAGAGCGTGACATAGGGCAGCAGCTATGTCATTATTGCACTGGGGATGTATGATCTATACAGGTTCAATGTAAAGTAAACTTACTATAAACAGAGATAAGAATCATGGCAAGTTACGAAGTGATCAGGCAATTTAATTACTTAGGCTCCGTTATTACTAACATTGGAGGATGCATCACATTGGTCAGATCGGCAACAGCCAATCTCACAAACATTTGGAAGAACATTGACATTACAAAAAACATAAAATTGCGCCTTGTTCGAGCATTGATATTTCCTATGGCCTCCTATGCTTCAGAAACTTGGACAATAAAAAAAGCCGATTTAAAGCGTATAATTGCATTTGAAACGTGGGTCTACCCTAGAATGTTGCGCATACTATGGACCGCCCATCGCACAAATAACTCAATTCTAGCAGAACTTAACATAAAAACTAGACATGACAACTCTCAACCATGATATACTGAGATATTTTGGACATAAAACTGGAAGAAGAGAAGGCATGGAGCGAATGATAGTTTAAGGTAACGTAGCGGAAAAAAAAACCCAGAGGAAGATCTCCAGTACGATGGTCGGACCAAATAAAAGAGATGACTGGTTACTCATTCTTCGAAGCAAAAACACGCACAGGAGAAAGATAATTGGACAGAAATAGTCAAACAAAGACGCCACATCCTTACGAAGGAGAAAATGTTTAGGAAGAGGATAGTGTATTATGCAACTAGCTCATTCTCTTCAAATATCTAACAACATCTTAGTGGTTCTATGTTGAGTTATGTATAAAATTTACTATACTATACCATACTATACTATACTATACTATACTATACTATACTATACTATACTATAATAATGATACTTAATATTAATTAATACTATACTATAATAATTAATAATCATTTGCAGTGTGTCCTTTAATCTAAGCAAAATTTCGTGCAATATGTTACCAGCAGGTTCTCTTCAAAGTAGATAATACTCTCCTAGTGGTTTTAGGTGGAGTTTGTTACCAGCGTTAAATAGGAATATGATGATTTTAGAAGCTAAAAATAAAATGAAATACAATATAAACTTTTTAGTATATCTATAAAACATATAAACATATTAAGAAATATACACTGTGTGTCAGCCAAATGGAATAAATTAGCTAATAAATAAATGAGGGAGTATTCAGAAAAACGGACAAACACGTCAATTAGTATTTATAGTTGTGAATTTTTTTCCATAAAAACTTTCTATACGGGATGTACCAGATAACGGTGGCCAATACCAACTTGCTTATTTTAAATAGAACACCCTGTATATTAATTAATTTTTAGATTCCTCGGATCATGTTAGACATTTTTTGAATACAATGTCCAATACCTATCTTTGCCTGTTTCGGAAATATTAAGTAAAATGCAAAAATTCACATTTAGAAAAGAAAAGTATCTATTTGGCGAAAGTCGCTACAACATCTTCAAAAACTTCTAAATAATACGAGTCTAAACAATAATGTCAATGTAGGAGATGTTCAATATGCTTTCCATGAACGTCTTGGCAGTACCCTAACCGTGAATAGAAATTTCTTCTAACGTTAATCAACATCTCAGATATGATCGATCTATTCGGAAGCGTTATTCGTCTTCGCAAGTCAGCTAAGCCAGTGGGTTTAGTTTTGTATACAATACCTTTCACATATCCCAATAAGAAAAAGTCTAATGGCCGCAAATCGGGGGATCGTGGTGGCCATTTCATCGATCCTTGCGTCCCTATCCACCGATTTGGAAATATTTGGTTGAGGTACTGCCGGACATGGATTTGGTAGTGGGATGGTGCTCCATCTATTGAAACCATATCATATTCGCTGGAATTTGTGGGTTTCCTAAATCAGGATACAAGTTGGCCAACGTTGGCACTACATTATTTTGGAGCAATGCTAAATAATTGTCGCCATTCAAATTGCCATCTATGAAAAAGGGACCTATGATCTGATCTTCAATAATTTCTGCCCACACGTTAACCTTCTCAGGGTGTTGAGTATTGCCTTCTTTCATCTAGTGAGAATTTTCCTTGGACCAATATCGGTAATTTTGCCGATTAGCATGACCGTGAAGAGTAAAGGTCCACAATAAAATTGTATCACATTGCTGTCTAACATTGTCATCATTTGTTTACAAAAAAAACGTTCTCCTGTCAAAATTATCTTCCATGAGCTCCTGAGTGTGTATAATTTTATAGGAATGCATTTGTTTTCTTGTAATATTCGAATTACCGATGAAAAGCTAATATCGAGTACTGGAGCTGCTTTTCGAACAGATGTATGTAGGTGTTCCTCAAACTCAAGCATAACAGCCAATTTGGTATCCTCACTTATTGCATTGACAGTTTCTTTTTTTACCTTCCTAACTAGTTCTATCTCGTGGAATTGCTTTTCTATTTTACTAATTATCCGTTGAGATATGTGCGGCAAATCAGGAAATGCTTCGTGAAATAAACGAGCTACTTCCATTTGAATCCGTGTCTTTTCTCCATAGCCAATCATCTGTATAATTGTAATTTTGTGCATTTCTGTTAAATGAACCATTTTTCTGGCTTGCGGTTAATGAAACTCAAACGACTATAGTACTGACAACTACTTCTGTCATGGAACAATAAAACATTGGCGTTTTAAACCAAAGTAAAGAATTTTTTGTTTTTTTAACATATCAATAAAAAGGAATGCTTAAATAGTTTTTGTTTACTTTATCATTAACATTGGCTAAATGGAAAAGAAGTATTAAAGCAAAACATGTCTAAAATGATCTGAGAAATCTAAAAATTAATTAATATACAGGGTGTTTAATTTAAAATAAGCAAGTTTTTATTGACCACCCTTATCTGATGCACCCAGTATAAAAAGTTTTTATGGAAAAAAATGCGCAACTATAAATACTAATCGACGTGTTCTACCGTTTTTTCGAATACTCCCTCATTTATTTATTAGCTAATTTATTCCATTTGGCTGACACACAGTGTATATACAGGGTGAGTTTTTAGTACGAAATCGGTCTGTAATTCCATTATGGTATAGAATACCCAAAAAACTTATTTAGAAAAAATGTAGGTAGTGATATTCTCCATACTTGCAAAATATGTACAGGGTGATTAATAACTGCGTGGTATAGCAAACACAATTTTTTAAATGGGACACCCTATATATTTGTTCATATTTATATTCTTCACATAATTCTTGTTCTTATAGTATTGAGTTTTGCATTACTATACAGAGTATTTAACAAGTTATGACCATTTGTATTTCGAAATTTCTATGAAATCAACACTAAGTATAGAAAGAAGTAATGCATAAACATTTATTTATTTTATATAAAATATTAAACAATATTTTGTAGTTTTTAAATTAAGTTTTGACTGAAATCATTGACAAAAATTTGTACATAGGGTGAACTACAACACAAATTTACGATTTTCTTGTTTTTTTTTTATTTGGATCACCCTATATTTTATATTTTGGAAATATTATATTTCTGATACTTTTTGATTTTTATATAGCATTCCCTATACCTAAACTTATGACTTTCCGAGATATTTTAAGTTTTCTTCAAATTTCGGAAATACATTTAATTTTTGTAAGTAGAAATAAGTATTGAATATTTAGTGATAATATGACAAAATTATTTTTATTCAATAAGTAACTAACAAAAAATATAAACCATAATAATATGTACTGAATGTAACAATTAATGTGATACTAAGGAAATAAGTCTGAAGTAAATGTTCAAAATGACCACCTTCAACGTCTATACACTTATTTGATTTAAGGATTTAGGGATTAGCAGTTCTCCATTTAAGAATTTTCTCACAGAGAAGTGACATAAACGTTAAAAAAAAGGGTAAGTGCGGTAGCTTTAGCTGCTGAGCTAATCAATTTTGTCAGTCTCTTTCTCATGATAGCCGGGATGTGCATGACCATGGCCATGGGGCCCAGACCACCCTGTAGTGGGAGCGTGTATGTAGGCATCGGCAGAGGTTCGATTGAGGGACAGAATTTTCCGAACGGCTATACGCATGGACCTGTCAACGCCCTTCAGCGTTTTCATAGTGACAATTGGGCTCTGGAACTTGTCAACATATCTCGGAAGCAGGTAAGTCTTCAGGACGTAGTTTTTGCGCTGCTTTAAGTCTCTCTCGTTGAATTCGATCAAACTGGGTCTGCAGCTCGGTGAAGGCTACCTTGATCTGCCCAAGTGCATTATACCTTCGACCTAGGTATTCAACCAGCTCACTCGGTTGCAACTGCCGAGAATAGAGAACATGCAGTAATAGGGTTTATTACCACGTTAACATTAATCGTAATAGCTGCACTCTTACCAGTGTTGATCGATATTTCTCTCTTCTCGAAGAATTTGACGGCTATTTGGAGCTGTCTGGTACTATCTTTGGCCGATTAGGATAATAGGATTAAGTCGTCAGGGTAACCCAACACTGAGATCTTCCTGCCATGTGCAATCGGAAGGCCAAGCCTATTCTCCTCGAGCTTGCATATCAGCTCATCGACCATCATATTGAAAAGGTAGGGCGATAAAGGATCTCCCTGTTTAACGCCTCTATACATTTCGATGTTCGTTGTCAAACCCACTGCCGACGGTGACGCTCGTACGACAGTTCTTGTACGAGTCCATCACGTACCGCTTAAATGTAGCATCTAACCCGAAGCGACTTATGGTCCGTTCAATTACTCGCTGAGAGACTGTGTCGAAAGCTTTTCGTACATCCATAGAGATGATATTATATGGATGAAGGCCTCTTCTCCCCTCTTTGATGATCGTTTGAAGCGTCAGATTATTCAATAGGATGCCATCTATCTGCTTACATCCTCTCTGATTCACGTGGATCTCTAACGCCGCAAGCCTCTTCCCTAGTATACGATGAAGCACCCTTATCATCACCGATGAAATTGTTATCTTCTACTTCTCTTCATACAAACTATTTATTTGTTAGGTAATGTGCATACGTACCAGTAACAACAGTGGCATGTCTAAAGTTCCAAGTGGTAATGCAGTCAGCGTAAATTGTCTTTGAGCACTTAACATAGCAAACTGAACATCTTTGACAATTTTAATATCAGCTTTGTACCAATTTGAGTTCCACATATTTACTGGAATGGACTCTGTCTGGAATCAAAATAAATATACACACAAAAAAATTATAAACTATTTATTACTTTAAATAGCAAAATTATAACTTTGTTTAGTATTACTACAATGGTTTGTTTTTTAACCAGGAGGAGTAATTCAAATTTACAGCGCCGTAATGCTTGTTTGTAATTGGTCCAACCGCCGGCAAGTTTACTCCACTAAAGTATGACATTTTGATACTAATGACATTTACGAAATTTAAAAAATTCAAAAGTTTATAACGACAATTTTTTGTATTTTCTACGTTATTCCTTTAATTTTTAGATTTTTCGTTTGCATTTTGTGATGTATTGGCAACCATGCAGGGCGGTTACGTCACAATCAGCTAGGAAGAAACACGGGATGAGAGAGACGGGAGGATCGTTTGGTAGCATCAAAAAATATTACATTTAATATCAATAATGTAAAAGACTCATGCTAACAATTCTTTGCCACTTTCCCTCCTACTGAGTGGCAAAGCCCATGGTTCGTAGACTTACTACGGTTGCCTCTTCCGCCTAACCAATGAACATTAAGCCCGAAACTGTACTCTCGTGACGTAATTCTTATCCTTCAACCAATCAATACTGCAATCGACCTGCCCTCTACCACAGTATATTGCTTATTTCAATCGCGAATAAATGGGTTTTGTATTCTTGTGTACTCTGGTGACGTAACTCAAGCATCCCCACCCCAGTCGGAAGAGGCGACTGTAGTAAATCTACGAACCGTGGGCAAAGCCGATGTAACCTTGAAAAAAAATGTAAGGAAGAATTTTTGGTTTAACTAGCAACAGTGGAAGATAATACGGAAAAATTTGTCATAACTTTAAGAGAAACTGATTCGGAATGGGATTTTTCTGATAATGAAGAATCAGATACCGAGGATCTCTAACCCCCCATGGGTAAAAAAATCTAATTTATTTTAAATAACATAATAGTATAGCATACTAAACTACATAATTACTAAGTATATTTAAAATGTTTATAAGAAAATAAATAAATAAATGTTATTTAAAATATGATATAATAAAAACTAATAAAAGTTATAATAAAAACATAAATCCCAAAACAACTAAAAATACCCAATAATACTGTGATCATCCACATATTGACAACATTGTAAAATTTTTAATATCTACCGAATGATTATCAAGCCGTACAATGATTGTGAAATAATCTATTTTTAACGCTTATTCTAAAGAGGTAATTCGAGAAACTATGGAAGATGAAACAGTCAGCATAAGAGTAAATGGAGTCTTAGTTAACAACATCAGCTATGCAGATGATACAGTAATAATAGCCGATAGTTTACAAGACCTGGAAAGACTCATAAGTAAAATAGTAATGTGTAGTAGGGAGTACGGACTCTCGCTCAATATTAAAAAGACGAAGTTTATGAAAATTTGTAAAAACAACCATAATACTAACGAAATCTTGACAGTAGAAGGCCAGCAGATCGAAAGAGTATAAAAGTATACTTACCTAGGAAAACTTATAACAGAAAATAATGACTACACTGCAGAAATCAAAGTCAGAATCGAAAAAGCACGTTCTAATTTTATGAAAATGAAAGAGGTCCTATGTGGCAAAGATTTAACGTTAGCTCTTAAGGTATGCCATAACAAAATGTTACGTATACAGTGTACTATACTATGGAATGGAATCATGGACGTTAAATCTAGACACAATGAGACGACTTAACGCCTTTGAAATGTGGACCTATAGAAGAATTATGAGGGTTTCTTGGGTAGATAGAGTTACGAACAATGAAGTATTGAGAAGAATAGGTAAAGAGAAGAAAGTTGAACTTACAATTAAAGAAAGAAAGCTACAGTATCTCGGACATGTGATGCGGGGCGAAAAGTGTGGCATCCTGCGACTCATAATGCAAGGAGAGATAGATGGCAGAAGAAGCATCGGAAGAAGACGAATTTCATGGCTCAAGAACCTGAGAGAATGGTTCGGATGCAGCTCAAAATAACTATTTAGAGCTACTGCCTCAAAAATTAAAATAGCTATGATGATTGCCAACCTCCGTAGCGGAGATGGAACCTGAAGAAGAAAAAGAATGATTGTAATGTTCGGATAAATTCCATCCTTTTCTGGCCGAATACTTTTTCTCTCTGCGCACTAGAAGCTCCTCCCATTTCACGAGATTCCTGTTTACCAGTAACTAACTATAATAAATGTTGTAGAAGGTTTAAGAACAGAAGTGTCCAGTGTTTTATTTTTAGATAATATATATTATTTTACCTTATCAATTATTTTTTGGCCAGTAATGCAATTTGTAGTTAGAGACCATAACCATCCAGACAGATGCATTATTGCAGCTAGTGGTTTATTCTAAAATATCAAAAAATTATATTATTAAGACTTGCACACCGGATATAAAATAATAATGAATTGCTGTTCCATCTTGCTTGGCCATCAAACTAGTTGTCATTAAAAACTAAAAAAATTGAAGCTTGTTGTCTATTTTCCAGTCGTTGACGAAATTGTCTCTAAATATCATACGAACAAGATAAATTCTGCTGAAAATGTCAACGTTGGGACCCCAAAAAAAAGCAAAAAAGTTTGTCACTCCTACCTCCGGGCTTTTCCCTAAAACATAAAAATTCTAGATTCATCTAGAATTTTAAACTGCTGCGTTAGCCTTTTTTATTTTTCTGTACACCGAGCTGGTTCTCGAACCCACATCCACTGAACCATTCGACAGTGAAGCGAATGAGAATCGACCGCTTAGCGCTTGGCTATCTGAGCGAGATCAGACATAAAATATTAATTTGAAGGATTATACACGTAAAATTAACAAATTATTTGATGTTAAGAATTTATAAAAATAAAATGATATTACGTACCCAGTTAAGAAGCTGATTTAGCGTTAAGGCAAGCACTATGCTTACTACTAGAGATACAATACCGACGCATCCTTTTGTCAGTCTATTTAATTCCTGGATAATCCTGAAACGTTACATATACGTCAAAGAACAGTATAGCCAATATTTACTGTAACAACACTCACTTTTTCCTAATATATCAGTAGTCCATTAATTAAACAAACCATTTAAAACAACTAAAACAATTTGTGCCCACCCATAGTATCCATATACACATAAAGTAATTTGTTAATTAATACTTAATATCCCCGGATACGAATTTGGCCAAACTGATCAAAGCTATCTATATAAAAGGCTATGATGGAGTGGAGTAATTGTAGATGCAATTAATTGGATACCCCGTCGCATGGTGAGCAAAATCACTAGTAATATATACATATATATATATATATATATATATATATATATATATATATATATATATATATATATATATATATACAGGGTGAGCAATAACTATTGGGACATAGACTAAGGACAGGTTATTTGGACCAAAATATGGCTATTGTGCCAAATATGCCTTAATAAAATGTTGCTGAGAAAAAAGATACAGGGTGTTAAAGTTAATTTGTGTTTTTCGTTTTTTTGCTAATAGTTTCCCTGTATATTTATAAATTGCTATCAAAATTGACACAGAGGCATAATCTTAGACAAGAAATAGTATTTTATTTACAATTTTACGTTTTGTCATAGAGGGTGCCACGTGGATCATTCCTAATGATCAACTTGAGTCTAAACTTTTTCTGATGAAACTTTTTAGTAATTTTTATTGGAAAATATGACGTAAACATCATTTTTACGTAAAATTGGTACTCTTGTTTAAACATGATAATTTCAACCGTTTTCTATAAAAACGCAGTCGAACTGCTTAGAGTCTTAAAAAAGGATTTCAAATATTATTTCATTTATGAAAAATATGCTTTGGACTGTCAGATAATTGTTGTTGGTAAATGTCATTTGTTCAGAGTAAATTATTTTTGATGTGACAGTGTAGTCTAATGTTGCATTTTTTAAAAGTAATCATTACTTTTTTTGATTGAAATGCCTCGTCACAATCATTTTACTAATGAAAAAATGCGAGATATGATTTGCGTATACGCACAAGAAAATTTTTGCGGTCGCTCGGCAGCCGGAAGGTATGGAATGTTATACTCAAACAGAAGGCAACCAAATCACAAAACTTTTGCAAGATTATATCGTAGTTTAGGTGAAACTGGGTCATTTCACACTAAAAATCGGGGTGGTCGACCGAAACAAATCACACCTAATCAAGAAGATGAACTTTTGGTTCGAGTAGATGAAAATCCTGAAATAAGTTCACGACATCTATCAGCAGCAACAGGAGTAAGTCAGTCGTCTATTGTTAGAATTCTAAAAAAGAGAACCTCCATCCTTATCACTTCACTCCTGTTCAAAATTTACTTCCAACAGATCTTCCACGACAGTTACAGTTTTGCCAACATATTCTGAATAAACATCGCAATGACAGACACTTTATTAAGAATATTATGTTTACCGACGAAGCAACTTTTACCAGACGAGGGGTTTTTAATTGGCGAAATAGTTATTATTGGGAAGAAGAAAACCCGCATGCTATTAAAGCTAGACATTTTCAGCAGAGTTTAAATTGAATATTTGGTGTGGCATTATAGGCAACCAACTACTTATATTCTTCCTCCGAATTTAAATGGAGATTCTTATTTATTCTTTTTGGAGAATACTCTTAGTGATATTTTAGATGATCTGTCACTGGATGTAAGAAGAAAAATGTGGTTTATGCAGGATGCAGCGCCACCTCATTTTTCATTAGCTGTTAGAAATCATCTTAATGACGTATTTCCTCAACGATGGATTGGCAGAGGCAGTGATTTTCAATGGCCACCAAGAAGTCCTGAGTACAACCCGCTAGATTTTTATTTTTGGGGACATATGAAGTCCTTAGTTTATGCCAATGAAATTAATACACGAGACGAACTTTGGAGATACATTCAAAATGCAGCTAATCTTATAAGGAGACAGAATAATATTTTTTTTTCGTCCGAAAATCCTTTATAAAAAGAATTAGAAAAGGCATTGAAATCGGAGGAGACCATGTAGAACATTTAGTTTGAGTTTTTGTGAGTTCTTTTAAGTTAAAGTGTGTTTAGTTTGATTTATCGTCAAAACGGAAACCATACGTTAGTTGCAACTTTGTTTATTAGTTTGGTATTTGATAGTGGAATTGTAAATAAAATACTATTTCTTGTCTAATATTATGCCTCTGTGCCAATTTTGATAGCAATTTATAAATATACAGGGAAACTATTAGCAAAAAACGAAAAACAAAAATTAACTTTAACACCCTGTATCTTTTTTCTCAGCAACATTTTATTATGGCATATTTGGCCCAATAGCCATATTTTGGTCCAAATAACCTGTCCTTAGTCTATGTCCCAATAGTTATGACTCACCCTGTATATATATATATATATATATATATATATATATATATATATATATATATATACTACGACGGACAAGCTAGAGTTGTGCTAAAAGAACTATAGCAAGTAACACAGAGAGTCGGTTTTAAGATAAACTATGGAAAAACAAAAATTTTGACTAATCTCGTCGCCAATAAGCTAATAGAAATCAATAAATCATCGATAGAAGTTGTGAAAAGATATGTGTGTATGGGCAACGAATTAAGATTACCGCGAGATAACCAAACATGTGAACTCAGTGCGTTTTACCACAGACGTAGATTTTTTAGACAGGATATCCTTCGCCTTTCTGGTCGTCGTTTTCCTTCTACTTTTCCTTGCAGAATTAATTGCAGCAACCCATATCTTTCGCTGTTTCTCATGATGTGACCGAGGTATTTGATTTTGGCTATTTTTATTATTGTTAACAATATAACACAAGAAGCAAGAACAACGTAAAATGAAGAAATCAATGCTTGGAATAAACTTGAGGAATAGACAAAGAAACGAGGTAATTCGTAGATGAACTAGAGTGGAAAATATTATCGAATATACTACAAGACGGACAAAAAATTTGCTTGCGTTAAGACCACGGACAAACGAGAATTCCAGGAAAGACACCCAACCCGATGGGTCGACGATTTAAAAAAAATGTGGCTAATAATTGTATAGCTGAGGTATAGAACACAGGACAATCAAAATCAAAAAATCAGGACAAATTCATGATGATGATTTACTAAGTTTCCTTGCGATGAGAATAATCAACTTACTGATCGACTTTTTAAAAGAAACAAAGATTGTTATTTAAATAAAACACCACAAGGAAACTAAATATCTGTAGTTGACTGTATACCATGTATCACAAAAAAAAAACTAAAGTTGCTATCAAGTTCTCACAGACACTTCGTCTACGGACTAGCAACCTAGATAGCACTGATTATGGAATAGTTATTCCGAAGATATTCTGTGATGTAGCCCGAAGCGGTTTTTTAATAATATACCTTTTATAAAGGAAATTCTTTCAATAAAATTTTTCTAAATGAAACAGTTATAGGTGTAATATAAATAATAGATCACGGTAGAAAATAACAGACAAAAATCTGTGGCTAAATGGCTTACTTTTAAGCCATCCTTTCTCTATCCCTCTTTCCCTTTCTCTCACTCTTTCTCACACACACAACATATATACTTACGTAGTAAGATGAAAATTATACTCAATCCAATGATTTAATCTTCTTCGTTGTTCTTCTGGATTATCTGTTTCCCAAATGGTGTGAAACATATTGTTTAAATGTCGAATATGGTTGCTTAACTGTTTAGAAACTTCCCATGGTAAGAGACTAGCAACCCCAACTAAAATTGAAATTGTATACCAAATATTTCCATTCTTTCATATTTTTTATACTAAGGTAAACTAAGAATTAAAAAGATTTAAGTTTAGTCGTGAATCTTTAACCCTAAAGTACTTCTTCTTCTTCTTTTGGTGCCTATTCGTGTCAAATATTGACAATCATTCTGGCTATAATTAAATCGGTTATTTCGAAAAGGCCACAACTCCAGAAATGTTAATTTTACAGGAAACGAAAAAAACGTTTCATTTTGGTATTAATGAAGATATCTTTCTCTTTTCGGAGTAAAGTCTCAGAATGTGATGCCTGGCGAAGTTTTATTAACAAATCCAACATAAAAAAGACGTAGGTACACTGTAAAAAATAATTTAGTTTTTGGAGTTTTGGCCTTTTCCAAACAAACACTGATGATTTTATGATTAATAATAGAAAACTCCAATATTATTAAGGAAAAAATTTATTAGGTAAAAAAAATTAAAAGTGAAACTGGAACAAAACCATGAAGTGGAGATATCCAGGAGTGGCTAGTATACCTGTCGAATACAAAGCACGTGGTGTTCGTGTGTATTAAGGTATAAAAAAATGCTTATTAAAAGCTTAAAATTTTTATTTTAAAGAAGATCTTTCCGGAATTGAATCATTCCATCATCAGTTTAATAAAAAGTTGTTAAAAACATTGTATGGCCACAGAAAAACATTGGAAGGACATCAGTATTAAAAAACAATCCTCATGGTATTTACAAAGGTAAATGCAATAGACTGTTAACTTCTTTAATTAATAAAAACTGAAAATGGGGGCATCTTACATGACCCCCTGGAGCTGGTGAGGTTTTATCGACTTACATTACCTCTGATCTGTGCTGGAGTCTCCTAGAGTTGCTGGAGTAGCTGGAGTTAGCCCCAGACGTAAATATTATTTACTTTAATTTTTTTATACTTACCAGGCATTGCAGCAAATGCTATTAAAGCAATTTGAGCGGCCGCTATTAATATTTGATCCCGTGTTGAAACCGCATGAGGTAGCCATACAGGAAACATTGTTAAACAACAAAGATGCAAATGTTTTTCTCTGTTCAGCTTAAAACAATTTTTGCTTTCATACAAATTTGCTAATTCGTATAAAAATACGCAGTGAAAAAAAAATACGACAATTACAACCCCCACTCGGTTGCAGAATCTAGTGGTTTCATCTACGTTAGCAGGCTTACCAAATTTACTGTAATCTGTAAGCGCTCGCAGCATATTCGCCCAACTCTTTGAAAACATTGGATAGGCTAAGCAGATAGTTATTATTCCTACTGTCGACACTATAACGGCTAAATGTTCGCTAATGTCCATTTCAATTTTTTCTAAAAAAAAAATAAACAATGCCATTTTTTGCAAATACTGGTTATATATATATATATATATATATATATATATATATATATATATATATATATATATAGGGTTTTTATCGCGGTTCTCAAAGAATTAGTTTGTAAGCACTTTTTGAAATTATCTTTATTATAATTATTATGAAACACACATATATATCTAATATAGACAATGTAAATTTAAAACAAACTATCTTTAAATTGAAATTCTTATGACACTAATTAAATTATATTAACAAAATTTAGTACCTTTCTGTCACTAAATGCCTAAATGAAACTGTTTTCCAAAATAAAGATTTTAATCACCACTCAATGTCTTCGTTGTCAGCCTCAGTTATCCTTCTTTTTGTAAACTTGCATTGCCAAATACACCACAATGTTTTAATTATCAGCTTCCACCATTTTAAAATATTTTTCTTCTTTATAGCATTTATAAATCTGTAAAATATTCTTCCTTTTTTAATTGCTTTTTTGTTAATTCTTCTTTCTAATAATCTTTTTTTCCAATCTCCAATCACCATAATATACATAATATAATTTTTAATTTTCAACTAATACTCTCTTCCAATCTTCAATCACCATATACATGATATAATTTTTAACCTTCAATTAATACTCTCTTAATTATATTTCTTAATCTTCATCTCATATACTTTCCAACTACTGAATCACTGATAACTGACTATATTGACTGACTGACCGCATACTGACCCTATTGACTGACCATTTTGAATCCAAATCACATCGTATTTATATCATTTCAATGTTCACGAATATTCTTGAAAGAAAATATATTCGAATCCTTCTATTTCATAGACATTACAATGTTCGCGTACATTATACTCCTAACAAAGGTTAAATTCTTTTTATTGACGTCTTATTTTAGAGTTCTAGATAATTCTTTACTATTCTATCTAGAAAACTACTATTCTAACTAAAATTCTATCGAGAATTTTATGGAAATTTAGGCTTTTCAGATCAGAATATAAACTTATATATAAATTAAACATTCTAAATTAATAAATAATACTATTTTGAATCCATACTCATACACAAAAGTTCCTACAATTAAATTTACTTCAGTGTATATTTGGTTGCCTATAAAGATGGCTTACTCAAATATATTTATAATATCATAATTATGAAAATAAACAAATACATTGCAAAATAAAACACTTTTTAAACTTATTATTATGCTACTTTCTTAAGAATGCCCTCATATAAATACTTTTTATATTATTCTCTAGTATATAACTTACAAATTATTTCTTTAATCAATATTTAAGTTCATTCTAGTTTACCTTTGTTTCTCCTATATTTAATATTATCTTAATATATATATATATATATATATATATATATATATATATATATATATATATATATATATATATATATATATATATGAAAGTAAAAGATTGCATTTCATTTCAATCGGAACTCCACCATTGCTCCATATATATATATATATACCCCTTTATTAATGGTCTAACTCATTCTGTCATATACATATTCAAAAATGTTCTTAATATTAGTATAGCTAAATATAATACCATGAACAGCAAACAACTATTTTCAAAAATCAAAGACCCAGTACCAACCTTATATAAAAGTAATATTGTTTATGAAATACCGTGTCTAGGATGTCAAAATAGCTACATTGGCCAAACATCACAATGGCTAAAACAACGCATCATGCAAGATAAAAGTGATTGTCGCTTTTTAAAAAATTTTTCACTAAGTAACAAAAAAATTTGTTTAATTTACTAATGTTTGTATTTTGAAAACGATTTCCGAAGGGAAAATTGAAACGTCAATAAACGTGCTTTTACCTTTAATTGTGGCTTATTCCCATTTAAATAGTAATTACTTTAACATGCCACAAGAAAATAGCTTCAGAACAATATCTTCTTCTTTAGTTCCAATTTTTAACAAAAAACTGAAGAGAAAATAGTCTTAGCCTCGTTAGACGTTCGAACCGATACTGACTAAAGTATGTTAGAAATTATAACCTAACCTGTTTGTGAACACGTGGTTTAACGGACCAACCTTTGATTATGTTTACCACAGACCGTTTACACAAATTTATACAAAAGAAAGCACGGCAAATGCGATCCTCGACGAGCCACAGCTTTAGGAACACGACACTTCGCTGTGGCCTGATAGGTATAGTCTATTTCACGAAAATAGGTTGAATGCTTAATGATTGCAATAAAACCCGACCGCAAGTACCCCAGCTTAGTCAACATTAGTTGAGCAGGTAAGTATTCAGGTAAAATTGAAGCTACTGTGGAGTGTCGTTATCTTGTTTGTATAATAAATTCCTGGTAATATAAAAACGATTAAAAAATCGTATAAAATTATAAAAACGATTAGAATACATTTTATTTCATAAGGTTGTAAACATTTTAACAGTGAGTTTCACTATCAATGGTTGATCTTTTAATGACCACAATAAATTTGTTGATCGTTAAGTATTTCCTGGAATAATTATACAGGTTCCCTCTATTCTGTATAATTTGTAAAAGTATATAAAACCGATGAGAAATTTTTAATATACATTTTGTTTCATTTAGTTGAAAGTGTTACAAGTGTTACCAGTGTTATACCTATTTATACCTATAAAACAGCATTATGTGGTATCCGTGGAAAAACATTGATGGTGCTTCTTCTAGTGTTCCAGCAAAGAAAAAGCATTTATCTGCTAACGATAGAGAAATCGTAAAAACAATATATAGTTCTTCACTTACAAGAGGACTTACTGCTAATACTGCTGCCAGTGAAATATCTGATTTAACGAAAATACCTCTAACCACAATGAAAAGAATTACATCAAATCCCATTCCCAAAGTCAAAAAGGAAGCGTAAGGATGCCGGTTCTACCACATGTATTGACGAAAGTGATAAGGACTTAATAAGACGAAAAATTTACACAATGTACGAAGAGCAACGGATACCTACATTAGATGCTTTAAAACAACGGCTTACTAATGATGATACACAAATAAACTGTAGCCGCATTAGTCTTTGGAGGATTTTGTCTAAAATGGGCTTCAGATATCGTACAATTGACAAAAGGCAAGTGCTTATAGAGTCCCATCGTTTACAAAAGTGGCGTACAGAATATATAACTTCCATAAGAAAGTACCGTACAGAAGATCGACCAATAATTTATATGGACGAGACATGGTTTGACACTCATGAAACACCATCCAAAGGATGGTCCGATTCTGCCAACAGGTGTCAAACAAAAGCTCCATCAAACAAAGGGAAAAGAATAACAATTTTACATGCAGGATCAGAAAATGGTTGGGTCCCAAATGCCTTATGGCTTTCTGCAAAGAACATAAAAGACTCCTGCGTGGACTACCATGAGGATACAACGGCAGAGCTTTTTGAGCAATGGTTTAAGAATTGTCTTATACCGAACCTTCCTCAAAATAGTGTGAAAGTATTAGACAATGCAAGTTACCACAGTCGTCAATTACATAAGTCTCCAAGTGCAAATAACATGAAAATTGAAATTGAAAACTACCTATTTTGAAAAAAGTTATTTAAAAAATGAACTGTTAGAAGTGTTAAAATCATTTTCTATTAAAAAAGAATATGTTTGTGACGCATTGGCCGAGGACATGGGACATACAGTGTTACGGCTTCCGCCCTACTATTGTTTATTTAATCCCATAGAGCATATATGGCACCATCTAAAGTCAAATGTTAGGTCACAAAATGTTTTTTCGAGTTTAAGTGGTAGTGTAGTCGAATTAATAAGGAAATGTGTTGATGATATCTCCCTAGAAAGTTGGAAAAATTCAGTACGCCATGTAATGAACGTAGAAAATTAATATGTTAATTTGAATCACATAATTAAACCAATTGTTATTAATCTTGAAGAGGATAGCGACAGCGAAACAGAATTAGGTATTTAGGAATTCATAAATATATTTTGGTTATTTTGGGTTTTTTTTGTAAATATTAACTTGTATATATTTTTCTATATTTTTTTTTCAATTCATCTATTTTTTGTATATTATGTATTCGTTTGTATGTATATACTGTAAATAGAACTATTATTACTGTACATTTTTAACGATAACCGATTAGGAAGAGCAAAAACTTTTAAACAAGCCAGTTTTTTGCTGACAGTCCTAAGCCTGTAAAAAGAAGTGTGAAGGAAAGTACCTTTCTGATTTTAGATCCATATACTACAATTATTCACGTATAACAAAAAAAATACTTTCTTCATGTTAAAATTTGTTCAATTATCAAGTATATTCACTTGAACAATCTGAAAATACCATATGAAATAATTTAATAAATTTTTATAATCGTGTATTACACAGCTACCAATGAAATATATTAAATAACAAACTTTATGAAGTGCGACCCTGTGTACGTCGGTAGTTTATTGAGAGACTCTTGTATACACAATAGGATCAACTCAGGTAACCATTAAGCACTCAACCATTTTTCGTGAAACAAACTATACACACGGTCCCAGAAAAAACTAGAGTGTGTGCCAGTGTGGTACACATGGGGCTTAACGTGTTAAGATGCAAGAAGTACGTATGGGGTAAGCACAGGAAGAAGTCAAATGTTTATGTATCCTGATGATGCCAATTCAACTGAAGCCGAAGACTCCGAGTAAATTATAAATTCTTATCTTTATAACTGTTCCATTAACATCTAGGAATACTTTTTGATTTGTAAAAGTGTTATTTTTAAATTACTTTTAAAAAATCGTTTTTGATTAGTATATATGTAGATATTTATTGACCCTCCTTGGTCCCCGCCGTTTTTAACAAAAGATTGATCCTGCAAGAGATAATATTAAATCACAAATGTAAATTTTTTATGCAATACTTAAGATATAGTTAAATATTTAAGTTTTACCGGTGCCCTTTTTATAGAAAATAAATTTCCGCAGTATAATATACTATATGACAATTCAAAAAATACATAAAATGTTAAATTAGAAATTTGGGATCTAGTAGAACCCGCCAAAAAACCCCTACTCCCTTACCTTTTTTCACAAAATACAAATGTACCATAGTTGTTCCCCCAGAAGAAACATAGGAGCAAATTTTACCAAACACGCCTAACGCCATAATATATTTATATCTCCTTCTTTGCGCTTCCGTTTCTTGTGGAATTAAAAGCGTGAAAGTTTCTAAAATAAATAAACTAACTCCGAATGTTTGTTTCATCATGTTTTTGTACCATTTTATAAGCATTTTGTTCTCCAACCCTTCTAATGCTTTCAAATATTATCTATGTTTGTTTCTATGTCTTATGTATTATGGAAACTAAAAGATATGCTTCTTGGCAAAAACCTTTTTATATAACAGAAATTAATTTTTAATGCGCTAATGCGTACGCGCAATAAAAAACATTTTAAAATTTATGAATTATAGGGAATTGCAATTTTTCTCATTTTGCATAATTGAATTTATCACATCGATGGTCTATAAAATTTAAATGAAATAAGACAGTTTTCTTTATAGTTCTTTTTATTTAATACATAAATCGATAAATAGGACATTTATATGCAAAGTATTTAATTCAGTCAAAATAATTAACGACTCTACCAGCCAAGCTTTACTGAAGATTTTATAAGTATATAATTTGTAAATCTCTCTTGAGTTGGAGAAAAGCTAAATAAAAAAAAACGGGTGTGGCAGTCCAGTGGGACTGCCGGTAGAAGTTATACTTCTATACACGCGTTCGTCGTAACAAATTTATATGGGAGTCAATCTACACAATCATTACATATGTAATGCTATAGGTAAGAGAGAGCAGAAAACGAAAAAGAATTAGGTATACAGGTATATGGTGCATCGTTTGCTGTATATAAACATTTGACCTGTAATAGGAGTAGAGTAAGTAAATGAAGTATTGAATCCATATTTTAATGAAAATATATATTTTTATTTTTATATATGTATAAAAGGAGTTGAATGCAAAAAAATTTTTTTACACATATTCCGCAGTAAAATTCATTGTTAATTTTATTATTAATATAAAAATACAATACAATACACTGCAACATAAGTCAATATAATAATACAATACAAATTAAAATGCAATATTCATAAGTATTTAAAAATGACAATATACGTAACTTACTTACGCATATGTTTAATTTACCATGATAAAAATATTAATAAAAAAAATATGGTTTGGTGATACAACTGTCAATTTATCTGACATTGACAAATACAATATTTAATTGTTGTTTGTTGTGTATATAAGTATATAATTTGAACTTTCTTGAGATATTTATAAGTTTTAATTTATAATTTAACATGCCTAAAGGCTTGTTACTCCCGTGAAAATTTCCGATTCACTCCCGTGCAAATTTCCAAAGTCGAACGCGCATATAGAAGTATAACTTGAAAAACCAACAACTTGGATTATGTTGTAAATTTCCATTTTATTTTAAAATTTAGCATTTTTGCGTATATTACATATATTTAATAAAATTAACGTGGGGTTTTTAAATATTTCAAAAATAAAAAAGGAAATTCATATTGGGATTCGAACTCACATCCACCAGCGTATGAACCAAACACGTAAAATATTTGCCAATTAGACATGCCACAAACGTATTTCAAAATTGACAGTTCTAGGTCATTTGATTTGGATTTATTGAGATTATTATTTTGAAATACAAAAGACTAAAATAATTATGAACATTTAATAAATAATACAAAACATATCACATAAATAATAATATTAATAAATATTACATTATATATATATATATATATATATATATATATATAAAAAGGGGGGTTGAGGTTAATTGGGTATACAGCTGATTAAAAGCCAAGTGTACTCTGTTTAACAATTCATTATATTTCGCCAACTTGGCTTTTAATCAGCTGTATACCCAATTAACCTCAACCCCCCTTTTTCATCTACCAGTTCAGCTGTTATTTTAGAGGATATATATATATATATATATATATATATATATATATATATATATATATATATATATATATATATATATATATTGTTATGATGTGTTTTTTTTTTGTTTGAATGATGAGCAATGAGTATTTTTAATAATATAGGGTTTTTATCGCGGTTCTCAAAGAATTAGTTTGTAAGTACTTTTTTAAATTATCTTTATTGTAACTATTATGAAACACACATATATATATCTAACCTAGCCAATGTAAATTTAAAATAAACTATCTTTAAATTGATATTCTTACAAAACTAATTAAATTCTATAGACAATCTAAAATTTAAACAAACTATCTTCAAAATTGAAATTGTTATGACACTAACTAAATTATATTAACAAAATTTTGTACCTTTCTTTCACTGAATGCCTAAATGAACTATTTTCCACTAAGTATATAGATTCTAATCACCACTGAATGTCTTCGTACTTCAGTTATCCTTGTTTTTTGTGAAATTACTTTTTTCAATTATCAGCTTCTACCAATTTAAGATATATTTTTCTTCACCAGCATCTATACACCACCAACCAAACCAGCAAACAGCATTTATATTTATTCTTCTTTTCAATATACCAATATCCAATTATTATAAGTTGATTTATACTAATCTCCAACCATAATATAATTTAATTTCTTCCAATATACCTTTTTTTATCTTCAATAATTATTTGTGTATAATTATAAATGTGCATTAAATTATATGCATAATTTTTAATCTTCATTTAATTCACTATATTAAACTATTGGACTATTTGTATTTGATTCACTGACTCTAACTAACTTTCATAATAAACTGCTTGACTTCTGACTAAAAACTTAAAAACTGCCAAAAACTCTTCTGACTGCACTATCTACAACTTTTCTGACTAAAAACTTTCAAAAACTGCCATCTTGAATCCAAATCACGGGTATTTATATGTTTCTGGATTTCTAGAACCATCTCGTAAGATATCATGTTCTATTCAGTTCTATTTAATACATGTCTGAATTTTCTGGAACAAACCATTTCGCAAACATGGCCATCTCCGGAGATCCAGAGAATTCCATTCTTTTCTATTAATAATTTTGTTTACATTTAGGCTTTTCAGATCAGAACATATAATTAAATTAGTAACTTAACATTCTAATTTAATAAAATACACAATTCAAACAATATATTATTATAATAACCCCACTTATATTCGTATTATGATTCTTAATTTGACACTTGGAGTATGTATAGTTGGTTGCCTAGGCACCTGGCTCACTTAAATCTATTTACAACATCAAAATACAACCCTTCACAATTATCATATGCTAATTTATTAAAAATGCCCTCACATAAATATATTTTTATTAAATTCTCCAGCATATAACTTATTTAAAACAACCAAATATCTAATATTATGTAGTATATAACTTATAAATTATTTTCTATAAACCCTAATTGTCACAATACCCCAAAAATAATATTTAAAATAAATAATTTACTTATTATTTTTTTAAATATTAATTTTCTCATACCTTATTAAATTTAATAAATCAAAATTTTTTTTTTTTTTTTTTTTTATTTAAAATGTGTTAAATACATCCCTGTTCGCTGTCTATGTCAAAACAGAGAACAACGGATCACAGTTCGGCTATTCTATGGTCAAACTGTCATGTCAAATGGAGAGAATAAAATATAACCTTAATTAAAAATATAATGGATATTGTGTTCTGTTTATTTATAGACAAAATCTAGGAATTATTTCCATTCAAAATAACTCTCATCAATATAAATTGGTAAGTTTTTCCACTTTATTATATTAGAAAGACATTTTTATAGCAATTATAGTATCTAACCCCAAATTATGATTTTTAGGGTATCAAACAATTTCCATATGTACACAATTCAACAAGTATGATGTCAAATTTATTCACAACAAAGAAATCTACCATCTATCTATGAAATGGATCTATCAGTAAGTTATTAGTGTTATTATATTTGTGTTAAAGGTATAGAAATCATTATTCAATCTCTTCATGATATTGAAAAATGTCGTTGATATGAAATATGCCTCTTAGTCTGTTCTCTGCATCTATTAACACATAACTATTTAGTCCATTCTGATTTTCAATTGTATATGGACCTTCAAACATTGGTTGTAATTTCTTACAACGGTTTTCTTTAACATTACTTTTTCTAAGTGAACGAATTAACACTAGGTCTCCTTTTTGAAATGTGATTGGTTTTTTTATATTTCGATTTTGTCTTCTGATATATTTTTCAGCTTTCCTCCTAATTCGGTTATTCACTTTCTGCATTACTTGTTCTAACATATCCTGATTATATTCACTAATCCACTTTCTGTTTCCTATATAGCCAAACATTAAATATTCTGGTACTTCCTCTGTATTCAAATTATGTGTATTATTTAAAAAATATTCTACTTGTGGTATATGTTGCTGCCAAGTTTCGTGTTGATTTTGACACAGTATCCTTAAATATTTTATAACTTCTTTAATATATCTTTCTGCAGGATTTGCCTGAGGATGTCTGATACTTGTAAAATGAATGTTGATTCCCTTTTTCTCACAAAATGTCCGAAATTTTTGGTTGTTAAAATATGTAGCATTATCTATTATGCAATTTCTAAATGGTCCTATTTCTTCGAAAAATTGATTAATATATAATTTTAATGTTTTAACATTTGTTCTAGAGCAGGGATATAGTTTAATAAATTTTGTATATAAATCAACTATCACTAGTATATGCTTTTTTCCTGTTGGACTGAGAACTAAATTTGAAATAAAATCCATGGAAACTGTATTTAGTTTTTCATATACAACATTAGATTTATATGTGTTCTGGTTTTTGAAATTCTTTTCTTTGTTTAGTTGACATATTGGGCATTGGGTAGTAATTTCTTTTGCTATACTTATGTCATTCTTTGCAAAATAATTGTCCCTAAATAGCATCCATAGCTTTCTTGAACCAATATGCATATAATTGTTATGTAAATTTTTCAATATTTTCTTTGCTAAAGTTCTAGTTATTACATATACTTCTATGCCATTTATTATTTTATAATATACTCCATCTTTCCTAAGGACTTTTTGTTTTTCACTCAAATTGATCTGATCTCTTATAATTTCTTCTTTAGAATATAATCCAGTACTGTCTACTAATTGATTTAATCCAATTTTTATTGTTCGCTGCCCTTTTTGTGGTGTATTTTCTAACCTTGATAAAGCATCTGCCACTATATTGGATTCTCCAGAAATGTATTTGATTTCAAAGCAGTATTCACTAAGTATTAGACTCCACCGATGTATTCTACTGTTTCCATATTTGTTATTTAATATAGACGTTAAAGCTTGGTGATCTGTTTCTATTGTAAATTCATTACCCAACAAATAAAATCTTAATTTTGTGACACAGTGTATTATACTTGCTAGTTCTAATTCTGAAACTGAGTAACCCTTTTCATGTGGCTTTGTGATTCTTGAAATGAATTGTATTGGGTATTCGACCCCATCATGTATTTGTAATAATACCCCTGATAATCTCTCTATTGATGCATCTGTTCTTAGTATGAATGGCTGTGTATAGTCAGGATAGTATATTTTCAAATTTGACAGAAAAATGTTTTTAATTTCTTGGAATGCTAGTTCTCTTCTCTGATCCCATCTCCATTTTACACCTTTTCTCAGTAGTTCAAGTAATGGAATTTCTTTTATACTTAGATCTGGTATCATCCTTTTATAATAATTAATTATTCCAATAAATCCTCTTAAAGTTCTTAAATTGTGTGGTGTTTTATATTCCTGAATGACTTGTGTCCGTTCTGGATCCATTTCGATTCCCTTAGTGTTAAGTTTATAACCTAGATATATGACTTCTTTTTGAAAAAATGTACATTTTTCTTGATTTATTTTTAGTCCCACTTTGTCTAATCTATTTATTATAATTTTTAGGTGTTTCTCATGATCTTCAGCCGTTTTAGAAAAAATTAATATATCATCAATGTAGTGAATTACAAAATGTTCATATTGATCCAAAATATCATGAAGACATCTACATAGAGCACTGCAAGATGATTGAAGTCCAAATGGTACTACTTTGAATTGATATACTACTCCATCTATCTGAAATCCTGTATACTGTCTACTTTTTCTTTCTAGAGGTATTAACCAGAAACTATGCTGTAAATCGATTTTAGTGAAAAATGACATTCCTGTAATTCTTCCTAATATTCCATCTATACTCATTGGTGCTTCAAATTGCTTTTCAGTAATCTTGTTAATATTCCTTGCATCCAAACATAACCTGATTTCACCTGATCTTTTTCGTACTACTACTATGGGGTTAATAAAACGTGTGTCTGCCTTCTCAATGATCCCATCTTCTAACATATTATTAATTGTTTTGTTTACTTCTTCTCTGTATTTATATGGTATTGGGTATGATTTTGTTTTAAAATCTTTTTCTTCTTTAACTTTTATACTATGGATATAATTTTGTGCAATTCTATTTTCTTTATTGACAAGTCCCTTGTGTTGCTGCAATATGGAAATGACTATTGATTTATATTCTTCAGGGCAATTTAAAACTTTCATCATATCTTCTTCTTTACAAATCACATTATTCTTCAATATGTACTCATTATTCCTTGCTTCCAATTTTACGCACTCCGCCTCGTAGGCATCCATCTGCTTAAAATTTCCATTCCTTAAATATTCACTACAATAATTATTCTTTACATTCTTTTGGGACAATTCCCTATCATCAAAATACATTTCTTCTTCATAAACATCATTATTTTCTTTTAATAATATCCTATCAACTCTTATTCCTTCTTCTACCTCATCTTTCTGCATAAATTTAATTATTTGCCCTTCCAAAGTTACCATTTTTTCTTCAAAATCTATCTTTACTTTCTTCTTTTCCAATTCATCATTTCCCATTAATATATCAACACATAAATCCTTGACAATAAATCCTTGCATATTAATTTCTTTATTAAGAATATTAATTTTAAAATTGGCTAGTTTATCAATTTCACCCAACTTCTTATTATTTGCACCAATAATTTTAATTTTTGGAATCTTTATTATATCTGATAGTTTTAATGTATTAAAAATAAAATTCTCCGAGACTAAAGTACTTTCTGAACCAGTATCTATCATAATTTTAATCATTTTATTTTTGGCCAAAGCATTTATATAAATTAAATTAATAGATTCAATAATTTTCTCTTCATCTAAAGAAATAAATTCAGAAGGTTTTTCATAATAGCAATGGCCTAACTTGTAATTCAGAAAGTTTACTGCACAAAATTTTGATTATTAGAATTGTCAGATTGTATCTGACCACTTGGATCTGATGTACTATGTCTTTCCCTACTATGACTTCTACTCACATTTTCTTGCCTTGTACGATTTCGTTCCCTGTCTTCGCAGCTCCTATTCCTTCGAACACAATTTACCTGACTGTTATAGTTAGGTCGCTCTGTATTTCTTCTATTGTTAAAATCTTGTCTATTATTATTAGTACTGTTATTAAAATGTTGTCTATTATAATTAGTATTATTATTAAAATTTTGTCTATTATAACTAGTATTATTATTAAAGTTCTGTCTATTTGGATTACTGTTAGTATTATTAAAATTTTGTAAATTATCACCATACCTAGTATTATTGTTATATGATTGTCTATATTGTTGATTATTTTTATTATATTGAAAGTTATTGTTGTTTTTTTTGTTGTTATTATTACTTGTCATATTGCCTCTTTGTATTCTTTGAATAAAATTAATAAAACTATCTATTGTTTGAATATTTTGTACAGTTACGGTTTGCACAATATCAGCATCAAAATGTCTAGATACATTTAATACTGTTTCATCCTCTCTAAGTGGTGGTTCTAAATATTTTGCAACTGTTATCAATTTCAATGCATAATCTACCATATTTGATTTTAAATTTTGATTATACTTTCCAAAATATAGAATTTCTCTAAACTTTGCTTGCTCTAATTCACCCCAATAATAATTTAAAAATTTATTTTCAAATGTTTGAAAGTTATCTAAATCATTTTCAATACTAGCAAACCAAGTTGCTGCATTGTCATTTAATGTCACTCTAATATAATCTTTAATATCATTAATATTATTCACAAATCTTAATTTATGTTTTAAACTATTTATGTATACTCTAGGATGCAAATTTTTTATATTACCAGAGAATTTAATCCCAGTCTCATTTGTTAAATTTAAGTAAGGTCTCCCTATGTCTCTCATTTGTGAAATATCATCTATTCTCTGTTCCACATTTCTTATTTGATTACTATTTATTTGGATATTTTGTTGTATATCGTCTAATTTTTCTTCTGTGTTTCTCCTGTCTTCGTTAATTTTTACTTCTAAGTTACATTTCTCCAACTCTATTTTCTGTTCTATATCTATTTTATTATCTTGAATAATCCTCTTTACTTCTGTCCTCTCATTTTCTATCCTTTTCTTGTAGTCATTCCGTATACTTTTTATTTCATTTGCTACTTTTTTCTCTGCAGCTTCAAGTTTTTTATCCATTTGTTTTACAATTTTATTATTATTATCTTCTATTTTCTTTTCTAATTTTCTATAATTCTCTTCCAATTTCTGTTCCATTTTTTTCATGTCTTCTTTGACTTCTTTTGAATTCTCTTCCAATTTTTTTATGTCTTCTTTGATTTCTTTTGAATTCTCTTCCATTTTTTTCATATTCTCTTCCATTTTCTGTTCCATTTTTTTCATGTCTTCTTTGATTTCTTTTGAATTCTCTTCCATTGTCTTGTTCATCTGCATCATTAATGACATCAAAGCTGCCATATTGACATTTTCCTCTCTTTCTGGATTCATTTCTGCAGTATCTTGTGGAACTTGAACTAAACTCTCCTCTTGTATAGGTTGTGTTTCTACTTCCACATCTTCTTCATTCTTTTTGCTTCTTGTACCTTTCTTTCCTTGAGACATTTTGAGACTTTACTTGTTCAAATATAATTAAAAATAAAATCTATAATTTTTTCTTTCTACTGATAATTAATTTAATTATATGAGAGCACTTATCTTCCCAAACTAATTCTTTTAAATAGAGAGCCACCGCGTTGGGTGCCAAATTGTTATGATGTGTTTTTTTTTTTGTTTGAATGATGAGCAATGAGTATTTTTAATAATATAGGGTTTTTATCGCGGTTCTCAAAGAATTAGTTTGTAAGTACTTTTTTAAATTATCTTTATTGTAACTATTATGAAACACACATATATATATCTAACCTAGCCAATGTAAATTTAAAATAAACTATCTTTAAATTGATATTCTTACAAAACTAATTAAATTCTATAGACAATCTAAAATTTAAACAAACTATCTTCAAAATTGAAATTGTTATGACACTAACTAAATTATATTAACAAAATTTTGTACCTTTCTTTCACTGAATGCCTAAATGAACTATTTTCCACTAAGTATATAGATTCTAATCACCACTGAATGTCTTCGTACTTCAGTTATCCTTGTTTTTTGTGAAATTACTTTTTTCAATTATCAGCTTCTACCAATTTAAGATATATTTTTCTTCACCAGCATCTATACACCACCAACCAAACCAGCAAACAGCATTTATATTTATTCTTCTTTTCAATATACCAATATCCAATTATTATAAGTTGATTTATACTAATCTCCAACCATAATATAATTTAATTTCTTCCAATATACCTTTTTTTATCTTCAATAATTATTTGTGTATAATTATAAATGTGCATTAAATTATATGCATAATTTTTAATCTTCATTTAATTCACTATATTAAACTATTGGACTATTTGTATTTGATTCACTGACTCTAACTAACTTTCATAATAAACTGCTTGACTTCTGACTAAAAACTTAAAAACTGCCAAAAACTCTTCTGACTGCACTATCTACAACTTTTCTGACTAAAAACTTTCAAAAACTGCCATCTTGAATCCAAATCACGGGTATTTATATGTTTCTGGATTTCTAGAACCATCTCGTAAGATATCATGTTCTATTCAGTTCTATTTAATACATGTCTGAATTTTCTGGAACAAACCATTTCGCAAACATGGCCATCTCCGGAGATCCAGAGAATTCCATTCTTTTCTATTAATAATTTTGTTTACATTTAGGCTTTTCAGATCAGAACATATAATTAAATTAGTAACTTAACATTCTAATTTAATAAAATACACAATTCAAACAATATATTATTATAATAACCCCACTTATATTCGTATTATGATTCTTAATTTGACACTTGGAGTATGTATAGTTGGTTGCCTAGGCACCTGGCTCACTTAAATCTATTTACAACATCAAAATACAACCCTTCACAATTATCATATGCTAATTTATTAAAAATGCCCTCACATAAATATATTTTTATTAAATTCTCCAGCATATAACTTATTTAAAACAACCAAATATCTAATATTATGTAGTATATAACTTATAAATTATTTTCTATAAACCCTAATTGTCACAATATATATATATATATATAGGCTATATATAATATTAAATATATATACAAAAGGAACATTTTTGTTCTCGAGAGAGGAAGAGAGAGAGAGAAAATGTCTTCTGTCTCTCTTTTACTCATTATCTTACATAATATGTAATGATTTCACCGATTCACTCCCGTACAAATTTCCAACGTGGAGCGCGCGTATAGCAACTTCAATATACTTCTCATGGCGCCATCTCCTGTCGAAGGTTGACGATCCAAATGGCAATTGTAGTTGTGGAAACTGCTGCGCGAAAGATTTCTGCGGATGAGCGGTCGAACCATCTCCTCAGGTCTTTCAGTCACGAGTTCTGGCGTCTTCCTACTGATCTTTTGCCCTGTACTTTTCCTTCTATAGGAAGGAATAACTTGAAGTAATTCGCCTCTCAACATATGACCCAAGTATTGCATTTTCCTCTCTTTGGTTGTTCTTAGTAGGTAATTCTTTTTGTTTATACATGCGACGAAGTACCTCAACATTAGTAACTTTTTGTACCCATGCAATTCTCAACATTCGTCTGTATATATATACATCTCAAAGGCATCTATACTTTTTTCTATTTCAGAGTCCATTTTCCAACTTTCACAGCCATACAATAAGACAGAAAAAACGTAACATCTAATCATTCGGATTCTAAGATGCAGACTAAGGTCTGATCTTGTAAAAAATGTTTTCATGCTCATGAATGCTTTCCTTGCTTGTTCGATTCTTGATAGGATTTCTTTTTTTGCATTACACTGACTATTGATATTTGATCCCAAATATTTTATGGAATTTACCTGTTCTATTATTTGACCCTTGGCATACACATGTACGTTTATTGGTGTCTTAGAAAATACTAAAGTTTTAGTTTTGGAAACGTTTAGATGTAAACCGAACATTTCGCTGTGGTAAACTACCGCATTTACTATATTTTGTAGTTCTTGTGCGTTGCTTGCTATTAAGACGGTATCATCAGCATATCTGATGTTGTCTATGCTGATTCTGTTAATCTTAATTCCGCCTTGGACCTCGTCTAATGCTTCTATGAATATAGACTCCAAATACAAATTAAACAGTAGCGGTAATAAGACACAACCCTGTCTCACTCCTCGTCGGATTTGTATATCTTCGGATGTTGTGCTCTATTTCAATTGTTGCTGTTTGGTGCCAGTATAGTTCTGAGATAATTCGCAAGTCTTATTCGTCAACTCCAGTTGTTCTCAGAATTTCGATCATCTTTTGATGGTTAACGCAGTCAAATGCTTTTCCATAGTCAATAAAACATAAAAATAAAAAGATCAATAATAACGGATGTCTTTTATTGGATCATATCCATGCTGCCCTATCCCATAAAATCCCATTGTGGAAATATTTAAAAACGGAAATAAGTACTTAGAGCAGCTACTGCCAAAGGCAATTAAAATGGTTATTAGTTTGGTTATAACTATGAAAACTTTGACAAAGTTACATGCAAATTATGCACAACGTACAAAAGTCGTGTTATTAGTTTAGTTATAACTGTGAAAACTTTGACAAAGCTACATGCAAATTATGCACAACGTACAAAAGTCGTTTCAGATCCTAAATCTTAATTTCGCTTTTGCTAATATAAATAAATTTGATGGTTTACCAACACGTGAGCATGTAACATATAATTGACCATGTGAAAAATATGGATTCTCTAAATCCAAGCCACAAACGGACATTGTCTGGCCTTGAGATTTGTTAATAGTCATCGCAAATTCTAATCGAATAGGGAATTGAAGCCTGTTGAATATTATTGTGGTATATAAGGGTATCGTTGGATTATGAATAACCAAACGAATGAATAAATGAATGGATTATGAATAACAAAAACCAAACCAGCTCCAATTACCAGCTATCCAATGGTTGTACGTACAAGTCTGTAGCTTGAAAAATATAAAAGTTATTACAATTGTTTATAAGTAAAAAATATACCCATTTTTCAAACGTTTATTTTCTAAATAATTTCGATGAAAACTCGATACGCATTTAACTTCTGAGATAGTTTAAGTCTTAAAAAATCCTATGGAATTTGCTAAATGTGTCTAGCATTAATAGAGAAAGTTCAATAGTTTAAATATTTAGCCTCAGGGATAAATAAATTAAATAACTTTTAAACTATTTGACCGATCGTTGGGAAATTTCGCACAAATTTAAAAGACGGTAATTCCTGGATGTTAAAATGTATTAATAACATTTTATTTTGTTAATAAAAAAAAATTAATAAAATTTATAAATTAGTGCAAAAAAACTGTTTTTTTTTGCAAATATCTCCGTAAATTATTTATCAATTTTAATTGAAAAAACAGGAAAATAAAGATATTCTTGATATAAAAAATGATATAAATATTGTTTATTTAAAATATAAGGCAAGATAAAAATACGAGCACCTTTTCATCTATTCGTCATCTAGTAACCCCCACCTATGTCTTAAAAGCTTCAGATATCTGCGAAACACTTTTCGACTTTTTTTTACCAGACTGGGCTATCCAATTTATCAATTTAAAAAAGCGGTCTTTATCTCTCACGTTTACCGTTTTAATACGGAATTTATTAATAATTACCGGTCGATGTGATTAATTCTGGTATATGTATTACTTTTACCTAGCTATTCGGGTTGTATTATAGTAACCGGTAATTATTAATAATTTCCAATAAGAATATACTTATATTCCGACCATACGTCGACAGTTCACCTTTGAAAACACTATCTCTTGCACTCTTGCAAGAAAAAAAATACATTTTTGTAAATAATGATGTTTAGTAGATAACTCATTAACATTTCATACATACATATTCTAGAAACCAATATTTATATAATATTAAATAAATAAAAATCGTTCTGTCTTCAACATCCTTGTTGTGTTTCTTTTAATTTACGCTAATTTGGTATATTCTAGATTTTCTTTGAAACGTCAATGTGTATTGGTTCTATGCTAATTTAGTAAGTAGTGTTGAATCGGAATACGTCGATTTCAGGATCTAAAATAAAAAATATTTGAATGCAAATTTTGTAAAAAAGTCATAAATTATCTCGTTCTGGTGGCAGCAATATTTTTTCCTTTATTTTTAATCCTTGAGTAGTTTTTTGGGGCCTGTGAAACCAGCGACAATTTATTTCTAATGACTCACTGCCTATTTTATCGGATTTATAGTAATGTTGGATAATCATATAATGTTTACTTTATGACTTCCATCAGAAATTCCATACAGTTAAACTCTAGGGGTAGTTTACCCCCTGTATGGAGTTGATTAACTGGAACTCACTGGATACTCATAACTACTGTATTGGTTCTCTTCTTCTTCATGTGCCTTGTCCGTTCCGAACGTTGGCAATCAACATGGCTATTCTGACTTTGTTTACGGCAGATCTGAATAGTTCAGCAGATGACAATCCGAACCATTGCCGCAAGTTTTGGAGCCACGAGTGTCTTCTCCTCCCTGGACCCCTTCTGCTGTCTATTTTCCCTTGAACGATCAGTTGTAGTACTCTATATTTATTATGTCTCATAACGTGACCCAAGTATTCCAACTTTCTTTTCTTTATACTTATTCCTACCTCTCTCTCTTTACCTATCCGGCGTAGTACCTCTTCGTTGGTCACGTGCTCAGTCCAGGATATACGTAATATACGTTGGTAAGCCCACATTTCGAAGGCCTCTACTTTTTTCATCAATGTTGCGGTCATTGTCCACGCCTCCATTCCATATAACAAAACCGGGAATACATAACATTTCAGAAGTCGAATTTTGAGAGGTAGGGTGAGGCTTTTAGAGGTGAAAATTTGCTTCATGCTAGTGAACGATGCTCTTGCCTTTTCTACTCTTATACGTATTTCCTTCGCTTGATCCCAATTTGAGTTAACTGTTATTCCCAAGTAGATGTAGGAATCCACGTGTTCAATTCTTTCATTGTCTAATATCAGTTGCTGTGGTGGTTGTTGGGTTTTGCTTACTAACATCCATTTGGTTTTTGTGATATTTAGTCTGAGTCCGTATTGTGCACTTGTTTTTTGTATCTTACTCATTAGGCAATTCAGTTCCTCCATGCTACTTGCTAGAATCACAGTGTCATCAGCATAGCTTATGTTATTAATTATTTCTCCATTTATCTTTATGCCTTCTGTGCCCAGCGCTGTCTTAAATACTTCTTCTGAGTATATATTAAAGACAATAGGAGACAAGATACAGCCCTGTCGTACCCCTTTCTTAATCTCAATTTTATTGGTCAATGTAGATCCTACTTTCACTTTAGCTGTTTGGCCCCAATAGAGACTCGATATTGTTCGAATGTCTCTGTAGTCGACTCCGATCTTATGGAGAACTTCAATTATCTTTTCGTGCTTTACGTTATCGAATGCTTTTGCGTAGTCTATAAAGCATATGTACACGTCTTTGTTCATATCTCTGCAGCGCTGGATGAGTACCTGTAGACTAAAAAGTGCTTCTCTTGTCCCAAGAGAATTCCGAAACCCAAACTGCGAATCTCCAATGTTATCCTCGCATTTTTTGCTTATTCTGTTGTAAATAACCTTGGTGTATGCCTTCGAAATGTGGTTAATTAGACTTATCATCCGATGTTGATCACAAGACTTTGCTTTTGGTTTTTTCGGTATGGCAACAAAAGTTGATTCTAGCCAGTCTTCAGGAAACTCCCCGCTGGTATAAATATTGTTAAAGAGTCTGACGAGTGAGTCTAGAAATTGACTGTTTGTTTCGCACAGCATTTTCAGTACTTCCCCGTATACGTTATCGTTGCCTGGTTTTTTGTTATTTTTAAGACCCTTTATAGCATTCTCCACTTCTGATTTTAGAATAGAAGGGCCAGTATCATCATTGCTGTAAGTACAATAATAGAGAGATTACCCAGTTGACGGATGACAACACTAACTTCGACTGTTCTTTAATTCTTAATTATCTTTTTAATTCTTAATTGACTAGGTCAGCGTCTCGGTAAGCGTGTTCTAGTTACACCAATATTTTCAATGTCATAAACAAACATTCGCATTGAGCAATAAGCAATGATTAATTGATTAGTATTAATTAGGATTAAAATTACTAGGATTAAGATTATTAAAAGGATTTTAAATTTTTAAACTGAATTGGGTTACTTAGATCTGATCTCTGAATGCATAATTAAATCCCGTTACAGAGTGTGCTGCGTTCGTCAGTACCTTTCCGTTCACATGTCGAACAACAGTGAACAACGGGGTATGCATTAGTGTACAATAGTTCGCTAGCTATGTGCACTTTTGGTCTAGGGTGGTTTGCTAGTTATCTACCTTCCAGTTCCAGCCTTTAATGGTTTTCTCTTGTGTTTCAGCGATGAATCCTTATGTGAAAGAAATTCAGATTACAACAGCTCTGTGATGAAGTAGAAGAAGAAAATATTGATTTGAAAAGCGTGCCAGAATCAGACAGGTGTGAAGAAAGTGACCAAAACACAGACACAGAAGAAGAATGGGAGGAAGAATTGGAAACAGAATTGAGGGAAAGATTGGGGGAGGAACCTGCAACTTCAAAATATTTTGAAACAAATACGGAAAACTGGCGGCTCTTTTATTATGCAAAATATGGGGTGTCCTGGAAAAAACATGCGCCTCTAAAACATGTTAGGACAAGTTCTAATGTATTGTCTCTGAATATTTTTGTACATTCTTTTGTTATTCTTTGATTTTCTTCTTTGCAGTATATTGTCATTCATCCAACTGTTTCTCTTCTCATTATTTTCTATTAGACGTGACAGAAAGAATCCGTGCGACTGACTATTTTGTTTCCTTATCTTTTAGTCTTCTCATTTCACATTTTTTGTTACTATTCTTTTTTGTATCCGCATGATTCCCGACGGTTATGTTAAGGTTAAACTACTCTTAGTGACCTTTGTTTGATGTTTGTGATCTTTTTTTAGCTTAAAATGTCAATATCAAATAATTTTTTCTTGACATCTTTGATTTTACTACTGCTTTTAAATTTTATTTTCTTCTATTGAATCTTAAGACAAACTACAATTTTGTTATAGTTTGTTCTCTCCATCTTATCTCATTATCGACATAATTCAAATTTTTAATATTTTATTTTATTTCATATTCTCTTTGCAACTATGAATATTGATGTCATAAACAAACAGCTGGAAGATACCCATGCACATTTATATTTAATTATTTTAGACATGCACCATTATAAAACATAATGATGTTATATTTATAATAAATTTTAAAAACGCATTTGTGTTCTGCAATTAAAAAACCTTAACATTTTTATCCGTGTGTTTCCAATTATGATTCATTTTTAAAAAATAATCGAAACTACAACTAAAAACTTTCATCAAGTATAAATGGACATAAAAATGTCCTATTGGATATTATTTTATTAGTAGTTAACGGAAATATATACAAGTATGATTAAATTTTTTTTAAACTGTTAAATTAAAACTGTTTTCTTGTGACATGTCTAAGTTAACTATTGTTTTTGTATGGGAATAAGCCACAATTAATTGTTTTTTTTTATTTAATTATATGGCTTTGGTAAAGACCAATTAGCCAGACGATTTTTTTCCTCTAACTATAATAATTAAAAAAAAAATAAGCAAAAAAAAAACTTTACAGAAATTTAAAGAAAACTCATCCTTCTTCACAATAACAATGCAATCAAAGTTAAGTGTGAGCAGTGTATTTTTTTTCTTTTTTTTTACTTTTATTTTCTATTTTTTTTTGTGTTATTTTTTTTTGTTATTTTTTTGTGATATTTATTTATAAGTCTCCAAGTTCACCACTTCTTCTTCAGTGCCTTATCCGGTCCGGATGTTGGCGATCATCAAGGCTATCATGGTTTTGTTGACTGCTCTGCGAAAAAGCTCCGCTGAGGTCAAAATAACTTAGTTTTATGTTTTTATATATTAATAGAAAAGTAAATATATCAAACGTTTGAATATCAATAAATATTTTAAAGGATCTTTAATAAAAACTAATACTAACGTGAAACTAATGATTTTTATACATTTAGAAAACCCCCACAACTCAAAGATCTTTAATGGTTTATTTGACTTCAAACAACTATAATGTTCCTAAACTATCTTTTGTTATCATTACTAAAAATATTTTTTAATTTTATGATGGTTTGACCAGAAAAGTACGTTACTTAGTTCCTTCGTTGATGGCCGTTGTATTTGGCTGCTTTAAACTTTTACCTCTCTATGAAGTTTTCCCTTTTGGTTTCTTGGCTTCGTAGTTTACTGTATAAGTACTAATATTACTTTGTACTTCTTATTTGCAGAGATATTACTTTGAGTTTTTGGTTTTTAAAGATTGGTGTGGTTGTGACGAAGACTAAGGTGGTTTTTTACTAATCGGAATAAGCCACAATTAAAGGTTAGTTTATTGACGTTTCAATTTCCACTTCGGAAATCGTTCTCAAAATACAAACATTATTTCTATGTTGAGAATATTATATATATATATATATATATATATATATATATATATATATATATATATATATATATATATATATATATATATATATATATATATAACTAAGGTACACTCGAAGAGTGGTGGGTTTTTCGGTCAAAGTGGAGAAATAAAAGACAAAGAAGGTGGCTACTTCATCTATTTATTGAAGACGTTTCGCTTTCTGCTCAGAAAGCATCATCAGTTCATCTAAAAAGAACAATATGAAACCAAACATCCATAGAGAAGTTACAATAAAAGTGTGTTACCTTACAAAGACATGTAGCAGTCAATGATGTTAAAAATATGAAAAAGCTTACGAAACTGGACATTCAGAGTTAACGTTGTATAAAACAATTAATTGAAACTTGGTATAGTTTGCAATTTAACAAAAATTAGCACAGCAAAAGAACATGTGATAAAAATACATGTATTAAAAAGTTATTATAAAAACTTAAGTAAAAAACATTAAGGTTTATTTTAAAGTGTAAAGAACTAGAAAGATCATGAGAATGCACTTCCAACAATTTATTTAATAAATTAGATTTTAATTTTAACTTTAGGTAACATTATAAGTTATTTAAGATTATTATAAATTATTCCTTCCTTAACTAAGATTTATCAACTTACATTTTATTAATTATTTGTCAATATCACTATTACATAATTAAGTAATTGTTCTTTTCGATGAACTTGTTTGATAAAATTTTAAACTGAAATTGATTCATAGAATCTTTTTCATTACGGTCCCAAATGTTTTGAACCTTTGGACTGTGGAAGTTGTATTAATCTTCACCTGTTGGCTGGCTAACCAGTGACGTCATAATATTATAATATATGATATTTTGGATTGACTTTGCATGCTTTGTTTTTTGTTGACAGATCAATCACTGTAGGGTAAATGGTGATCTTAATCACCTTTTCCTTTCATTGTTTGGTTTTTAACGACAAGTTGTCAACCAAATTTATCACATTCTTTGAATATACCGCCCTATTATATAGAGGTTGGTAGTTTGCCTTGCTGTTTGTGTCATTTTGACCTCAAGGCCACTTCTATTCACGTTGTGTGCGTGGGTGTTAAACCTTTAAATTCATTTACCGGCGAGATTCAGTAAGCTTAAGACTGGTAACTTCATTTTATCTTTATTACTATATTAATTTTAAATAACTTATAATGTTACCTAAAGTTAAAATTAAAATCTAATTTATTAAATAAATTGTTGGAAGTGCATTCTCATGATCTTTCTAGTTCTTTACACTTTAAAATAAACCTTAATGTTTTTTACTTAAGTTTTTATAATAACTTTTTTATATACATGTATGTTTATCACATGTTCTTTTGCTGTGCTAATTTTTGTTAAATTGCAAACTATACCAAGTTTCAATTAATTGTTTTATACAACGTTAACTCTGAAATCCTATCAAGAATCGAACAAGCAAGGAAAGCATTCATGAGCATAAAAACATTTTGATCAAGATCAGACCTTAGTCTGCAGCTTAGAATCCGAATGATCAGATGTTACGTTTTTTCTTTCTTACTGTATGGCTGTGAAAGTTGGACAATAGACTCTAAAATAGAAAAAAGAATAGATGCTTTTGAGATGTATATATACAGACGAATGCTGAGAATTTCATGGGTACAAAGAGTTACTAATGTTGAGGTACTTCGTCGTATGTGTAAACAAAAGAAATTACTAAGAATAATCAAAGAGAGGAAAATGCAATACTTGGGTCATGTGTTGAGAGGCGAAAGATACGAATTACTTCAAGTTATACTGGAAAGAAAAATACAGCGCAAAAGATCAGTAGGAAAACGCCAGAACCCGTGGCTGAAAGACCTGAGGAGATGGTTCGACCGGCTCATCCGCAGAAATCTTTCGCGCAGCAGTTTCCAAAACTACAATTCCCATTTGGATCGCCAACCTTCGAAAGGAGACGGCGCCATGAGACGAAGTCCCAAAAACTGGAAGACCTTAATCTCTACTAGTACGGCATTACTGCCAGCTGTCCATGTTCTTCTTGCCCACAGTCTGACTTACACAATCAAACTCATAGAGTCTAACTTACTTTTCGTCTCTTAATCATTTCTCTTACTGTAACAAAATTTGCACCTGTCTCTCTTTCCATTCTGTTCTTTTTTACTATCCATCTGTTGCACTCTAACATCGTATGTTTTAGAGTGTTCGAGTGTAAGCAGTATAGGCCTCCATTCATGTCACCCTTTCTGAGTCTAGAGAGGAAACGCCCGTGTTCTGTGAGTACCTGTATAATGAAATAATCTACTCGTCTCTGACTACAGTCCACCAATCTCTTATGTTCGGGATCAGCATTTTCTTTCGCTGTGCCACATCAATTTAACTTTCGGTTTCCTGTCTTCTCTCGGCCATATTAAGGTCCTAGTCTCGTCTCTCAGTGATGGCACACAAGGCTGCCGCGGAGACAGTACTGTAGGCATATACCACTTACCACAGATTTGTACTGTTCACTGGTGTCATGAACCTCCTGCTGACCATTATCTCTACCACCCACTCCAGACTGATGCCACGTAGAGGACAATCGACTGCACAACATCGTGTAAAGATCTTCTCCTTTCGGATTTGGGTCCCCCAATGTTGGGCATAACCCTCCCCAACGCAACCGTACTATTCGCTACCTTCCAGGTCATCTACTGAATGTGGTCCCACCACTTTACATTCTGGTGCAACGTCAATCTCAGCTACTTTACGTGTTTCTTCTGTGTTTCTCCGCATATTGTAGTTCCACACTGTGCCAATTTCTTTTTACCTTCAGAATGATGACTCCGGTTTTCTCTGTCACAAGTTTTAGTCCTCGCTATGTTATTCGTTCGCTCGCACTACTAGCACAGCGAGGTTATAAGCAAATGCGAAGGGGTTGTACCTTCTTCGTATTCATAGTTAATAGAACCGTCATATGCCAGGTTCCATAGCGGTAGGACCAGGATGGATCCCTGAGGAACCCCGGCCATCACGTCGACGATCGTGCCCTTCTCTATCGTAATTCTTCTCTCAGACAGATACTTCGCCACCTTATTAATCAGTTAACCAGGATATTCTCTCTCCTTCATTACCCTTATTACCTCGTCCCACTGCAGCATATTGCGCATTCCTAACAACGAACAACAGCGGGGCCGCCTAGCAGTGTTCGTCCCAACTGTTGCGAAATTCGTCGATTGACCTCGGAGATAGACCTTCTGATCTCTTAATCATGTCGTCGATACGTCCTCGCAGCATGCTTTCGCACAGCACAAAAACACGAACTGATGCAGATAAAACGATACTTCTCTCCAGTTTTGGAGATCAATTTCAATCCTAGTTCTCCAAGGCCATCGAACGCCTTGATTACCATATGACCTCACACCTAGTTGATTATTAATTTTACTGAAAGTTTCTTCTTCTTCTTATTACGGTGAAGTGATTTAATATTCGTCTTAATTTTAGCTTACGGCATCTAGTATATTAAGGAAGTATTTATAATTAAATTAACCATTAAATATGTATGAAATAAGAAAGGACAAACCGTTCTATCACACATTAAAAACTCTAATGTTCTGTGTACTTTATTCTACAAATTACGATAAGAAATATATGAAACGGTATATAATTGTTAGTCAGTTGATACGGTTTATGATACATATATCGACTGTAAGTGATCTTCTTCACTATTTAATGCTTCGAAACAGTAAGTATACTTCATTTAATTAAATATCAGTTCATCTCTCTTAACACGTTCACTGCCGCCTTTAGTTTGTTAGGAGCCGATTGGCTTATATGCATCCAAATCAGGTTATTCTGGTATACAAATATCAGATTATCGATTCTTAACATGAATTGGAAAACGTGGCGGCCAAAATAGCTGACACGCATATGGTGCGTGATCGGCCTGGTAAGTTGTATGAAATCGTAGCGGCCGATCACTCACATGTTGTGTGATAATAAATAATTTTTTTTTCGTGAATAAAAATAATAAATTGAACAAAGTATTATCATTAAATAAAAAAATATATATTTTTCCAAAAAAAGAACATGATTGCTCTATAGAATCATCAATAGAATCATAACAAAATTAAAATTTTATGCTTATAATCCAAAGATTTGCTTCATAATAACAAATTGCAAATGTTTTATGTGTAAATAAAAAAGAAATAATTTCGCTCATCTACTGTTCATGCCAAATTTTAAAACACGGCTCCAAACACAGCCCTGGATTGCCATTACAAATATTGCAGCAATATTTAGTCATCTTTCTAATTTTGCTTATGTTTCTGCAAATCCTACAATCTTTACGTTGAACCTTTCCATCAGATTTAGGAAGTTCTGATGGAAGGTGAACAGGGGCACTTGCTGGTTGTGGAATTATTGCACTCGGTTTTGGCAATAAAACATCAATAATATTTATTCGAAATTCATAAAAACTGATCCTGTTGCCCGAATACTTATTATATAAAAACCACGAATTTAACAAAAGTATTTGTAACACGTGTATGCCTTGCTTTTTTTTATACCAACGCAAAGTTTTTCGATCACACGAATTATATGAGAGCATTTAGTCTTTACGATCTACTCCCGACATATACTTATTATATTCCACAATTGCTTGTGGTTTTGATACTACCTCACCTCGTTTCCTCGTCACTTCCACAAAAGTACTGCTAAATTCTGTGCTTATAAATGTCACGTCCCGCTTATCGCGCCATTTGCCCATAACGATGCCATCTACTTCATCGCATTTTTCTACTACTTCACCCCTACGCACTTTTTTTTTCATAAGATCAACACAGTTTCCTTTCCGGTTCATTCGAAGAGTTCCTGTACAAAAAGTTTTTCTTTGAAGCAGAGTTGATGCCAGAGAATGACTATTATAAAAATTGTCTAGGAACAACGAATGCCCCTTATCCAAATGGTCATGCATTAATTGTAAAACGACAGTAGCAGCATGACCAACACCACTCGTCACATCATTAGCACCTGCATAAATCATAAGCTTCATAGTAAGCCCATTTGGTTCTGCCAAGACATAAAATTTAATTCCATATTTATGTCTTTTGCCAGGCAAGTACTGGCGAAAACTCAAACGACCTCTCCATGATAACATAGACTCATCAATTGATAGCTCCTTACATGGAGAGTAGACCTGAAAGATACAATATATAGAATATTTGTCTACTGGTAAAAAAGAGGAAACTTACCTCCATCATTTTTTCATTAAAATAGTCAATAATGGGTCTGATTTTATATAATCTATCTATTGGATGAACGTTTCCCACCGCAGGATTCCTTGCGAAGTGCATGCATCTCAGAATTAGCATGAAACGATTTCGGCCCATATATTCCGAAAAACATTTCAAATTAAATAGTCGATGTTTTCCCCAATAATCCTGTATACGATTAGTTCTTATGGTACCCATATGCAGAATTAGTCCAAGAAAAACACGCAATTCTTCTGCGGTAAGCGTCTTCCACTCCGATATTCTTGGTCGAACTGTACCACTAGCAAGAAATATCTCTTCGGCATACAAATTTGATTCTTCCACAATCAAATCATAAAATTTATGGTCTACCAGCATGTTGAAATAGTCTATTGGATTATTTCCTGTCTTCTGTTTCTTCAAACTTGGATTTCCTAGAAAGGGAAGCTGCCGCCGATTCACTAAGGGAGGATCAGTCCATATTATATCATTTACCACAGGAACGGTACGCTCAGGTAATATTGGTAAATTCTCTCTTTCAAACGCATCTTCATTATTACTATCTCCACTTTCACTTACTTGATACAGCTCATCATCACTAGAATTATTGTCTAAGTCTAAACTATCTTCCGAATCTGAAAGCGCCGCATAAGCTAACATTTCTTCCTCAGTTAGTTTGTTTGGATTTTTAAATGTAATTTTTCGTCTTTTCTGTTCACCAGAAGGGCCTGGCAAATCACGAGTATCCATATTTTCAAACTTTTTAATGGTATCGAAATTACGTGAAAATTTAAATCCGCGACCGCACAACAATTTGTATACACCTTGCCCTACAAGCCGACACAAGATAGACTGATTATTAAATGAGCCGACGCTTACAGACAACAATAAAGAGAGAAATGCGCATCACGCAGCTTATGCGCGATCGGCCTCTCGGCAATGAGCCGCATCACGCAAACGCTGCGTGATCGGCAGTGAACGAGTTAAGTTATAATAAGAGAGACGAACTTATTACCTTGCAGCGAGAATTTGGTCAACTTCAATTTAACTCAACTCCAATTTGAGTCAGTGAAACTTGCTGAACAATTGAAAGGATACAATAAATTGGAATATTACTGCGGGATCACGGGCCCATTTTTACCTTTATAACTAACAAGCTAATATTTCACCCTTTTGCCCTTACAACAATTTGCGTTTGTGATAGTTAACAGGATAACATGGATGAAATATGTTGATTTGACGACTCAAACTATTACTAACGGATTCTTTTTTTGTTAATTTTCAATTTAGTCAAAAAAATGTTTGTCCTACAAAATGCAAGGTTTTATCAAACAGTATTTTTCCCCATTTCCAACATGTATCAAAAACAAGGTCATGGAAAATAATTACTAAACATCTGATTTTCTTTGGTTAGTTAATATTTATATATTTGAACAAACACATCAATATTGTGGAGCAGCAATGACAGAACAATTAACAACGTTAATTAGTACAATTATAAAACACAATAAAATCCCGGAAGAATGTAGAACGAGCGAACTAATTCTATTATTCAAAAACGGAGATAAAAAAAACAGAGAGAAAACTACAGAGGTATAAACTTGTTAAATACTACGCTAAAACTTACAACTAAAATTTGACAAGTGCTAATAAATCAGAGGATAAGTTTAGCAGATGAACAACAGGGTTTTTGTAGTGGAAGATCGTGTACATATGCAATATTTGTTATAAAGCAAATGACTGAGAAATCACTTTTTAGAGTATAATAAACCAGCATTTCTCTGTCTGATTGACCTAAAGAAAGCGTTTGACAGAGTAAGACTCAAAGATGTAATCCATTTTCTGTATAATAGAGACAACTTACAGAACCTATAGAAATAAGCAGCGGAATAAGACAAGGGGATTTATTGAGCCATATGCTCTTCAATTTGATCATGGATGAAATCATTAAAATCGTTAACAAAGGAAAAGGATACAGAATGGGAAACAAAGAAATAAAAATACTCTGTTACGAAATATTGATAGCCCAAGCTGAAGATAGTCTGCAAAAACTAGTTCACAGATTTAACATAGGAGCAAAAGAATTTAATATAGCAATCTCATCTCAGAAAACTAAAACAATAGTAGTCAGCAAAGAACCAACCAGATGTAACATAGAAATTGATGGCATCAGTATTGAACAAGTAATGGAAATAAAATACCTGGGAATTACACTGTCTAGCTATGGAGACCTGGACAAAGAACTGAAAGATCAAGTACAAAAAGCAAATAGACGACAGAATGCCTTAATAACACTATACGGCGAAACAGGCACAAAACAGAAAAAGAGAATGGCATAACCACATAAGCAGAATGGAGGAGACCTGTGTCGTGAAAATAGTAAAAGATAAGTCACCAATCGGTAGAAGAACTATCGGACGTACGCGCAAAAGTTGGAGTGACAACCTTTCATAGAGGTATTAATCCGCCAATGAAAAGCAGAATTAGTTATAAAGAGGAAGAAGAAAAAGAAGAAGAAGATGAAGAAGAAGAACAAACACATTGTCCTACAAATTTCGTGGTACGTTATCCTGATCCTACGTTCAAAAGCTGTTGTAAGAATACCTAATGTAAAAATAATTACTATCAAGATGAATCTGATAGGGCATTGCATGTTGTAGTACAGATATTCTTCCGGTTACTTAGATAATTATCTTGAAAATAAACAAGTTATAAGCCTGTAGGAAAAAATTTTTGACAATCGTTAATTCAACATATTTCATCACTGCTACCCCTGTTAGCTACCACAAACGCAAATTGTTGTAAGGAGAAAAGTTGGACATCTCGTCAAAACGAAGCTACTCACGAAAATTAGTTAGTAATAAATGGTAAAAGTAGGCCTCGGATCCCGGATTATATGGTATTTTAGTTAGAGAAATTAATATTTATCTCCTTAATTTCGTCAAGTGAACAGTTTATTGTGTCAAAAACAGTCAATGATATTATCAATATATATAGCAATAGTTCACATGGAAATAACTTTTATTATGTTTCTTGATTTTATTTTCCAAAGTTCGTCTGTCTCAATATTTTCTACTATTATTTTATAAATTCTCCATTTATTTTCTTTTGTTATTTTACTACTCCACAATAGTTCGTGTAATTGTATAGCGGCTGATCTTGCTAGGCCAATACTGGAATGTCTTTCTTGGTTACTTCCTGATTTTGATGATATTTGGACTTCCAAGTATTTGAAAATAGCTTATTTTATGGTTCCCATTATAAATTGTAGGCACTCTGGTTTTCTCCCTGCATTGAAGTACTTGGTTTTTTGTATATTAATAGTAATGTTCCACTTGGTGAACTTTTGTTTCAGTTTTCCAAGCATATATGGTATAACACTCTCGTGTTCCGCTAGAATAACTTTTGGTCGTCAGCGAAGTACATTGTTTAGATTGTAGACTCTCGTCTTCGATTGGGATGTCCATATATATGCAATTTTTTCTCTGTACCAAGAGTGCGTCATTCAGATATAATTTAAGGGGTGTGTGTGCTATGTAGCAGCCTTGCTTTAGACCCTTGCTAATAAGAATTTCTTTGAATAATTTGTTGTCAGTTTGCCGTCATTTTTTTTGTCAATTGTTTATATATTTTTTTTGTTTATTCCTTATATTTCCAGTGCTACACAAAAGTGCAATCGTACATTATCGTAGGTTTTTGTCAGATCTATAAAGATTTATCATGTTAAAAAGGTTGTGGGCTAATTTTTTCTCAATAATCTGCTTTAGAGAAAATATGCTGTCTACACTTGATCTGTCTGTACCAAAGCCATTTCTTAATCTAAAGGTCAAAAGCTGATTGAAAACAAATCGGATATTTAAAACAGCAAAATGGCTGTCTGCTGGTAAATTGGTATACAGAATTTATTATTTTTTAGCCGATATTGGTCTAAATTTTAGTCAAGACTTATTTATAATGGTCACAGGTAATGCAATTATGATCGTTGAGGTAATTTTTCCTTTTTATAACGAAGAATGGTCGAAACTTTTATATGATGTCACTCAGTACACAGTTTTTGGAGAACCTCATAATCTCAAAGAAAAAACAAAATTTTATAATAAAATATCACTTATTTTTAAAATTTATTGTATCGTTGGAGGATTTATGTATTCACCCACTGGTAAGTTTACTTTTAGAGCTTAATACAAGATACTGCTACAAGTATCTTGTAGAAGTTTAACGTGATAGTTACTTATTAATTTAATTTTAGCTTATTTTTATAACCAAAGCTGTTTCAAAATAAGAAAAGAACGTAATTTAGATATATTATGTGCCATTGTTCCATCTTGGTACCCTTGGAAACTAAGTAAAACTGCAGAGTGGTTTTACTCTGTGTATCAATCAATAGGAGTTGTGCTATTGGTCACTCCAGGTAACGTAATTTTTTGTCTACCTTTAAATTTGGTATTCCACATATATATAAATTCCACACCTAACCTAACAATTATAGTTACAAAATGAAAAATGAAAAAGACAGAAAAGTTTTGATTTCACGTACAAAGCGTCTATGTATCTGTTGATACGTATTTCGACATAATAAGTCTCATCAGAACAGTTATTCATAGCCGTTCTTAACGCGAAAAATAATCTTCTCTCTCTTATTAGGAAGCAACAATAAAATGGCTTCGCTATGGACGCAACAGCGACATCTGATAGAAAAATCGGTAAGATAGTTTCGAAACAAATTCAGATTTCTGCTTTAATCTGGAGCCTTCTAAAAATTGCAAGGCATAGCCAGACGTTGATAAAGATGTTAATAGAGACATGGGGAATCTAAAATTTGCATTCCACGACATGTCTCCTTAACTAGGCAGAAACTTAACGAATTAGTTTCTTGTGCTCATACAGAGTACAAGAAATTGAAGATATTGAAGAACAAAGCGGCTTTCGTACCGGGAGATCCTGCCTTGATAATATATTTATCCTACGACAAATAATTGAAAAGCGTGTCGAAAGAAGTAGAGAGACCCATTTGGTATTTATAGACCTTGAGAAAGCATATGATAGTGTCCCGCTAAAGAAAATGTTTGAGGTCCTCAAAAGGTCCGGATTGGATTCGACGTATATCCGAGCGATATATATAAATTGTACGAAAATGCAGTTAGTTGTGTAAAAATTGGAACCAGAACCTCAAATGAATTTAAAGTCACTAAAGGCCTAAAGCAAGGATGCTGTTTGTCACCGACACTCTTTAAAATATACGTCCAAAAAGCATTGAGGAATTGGAGAAATAAATGTAGATTTATGGGCATCGAAGTGGCACAAGAAACTCTGTATACATTGTTGTTTGCAGATGATCAGGTGGTGGTTGCAACCGATGAGGAAGATATAAATTATATGAATCGAAAATTATTTGAGGAATATGCCAAATGGAGGCTTACTGTAAACATAAGCAAAACAGAATATTTAAAAATTGGAGGAAATGCCACAGATCTGAGGCTTGAAAACGCAGTCATAAAAGGCTGCAACCAGTATAAATATCTAGGAAGCATCATATCAGCAGATGGCAGAGTTAAGATAGATGTACAAAACCGAATAACCCAAGGGAAAAAATGCATCCGAATACTGAATTCATTACTGTGGTCTGATAAAATAAAGATGCATACTAAACTTCGCGTATACAGAGCAATTGTAGAACCAATTACCACATATGGTGCCGAATGTTGGACGATGACAAAGAATGAACGAGATAAAGTAGACGTTGTGGAAATGGATTATCTTAGAAGGTCATGTCGAGTATCGAGAATGGAAAGAATCAGGAATGAGGAAATACGAAACCGTACAGGAATTAGAGATACTCTTTCAGATAGAATACAAGAAAGGCAATTACAATGGTATGGTCACGTGATGAGAATGGAGGAGGAGCGGTGGCCAAAGAAAGCCTTAATGTATGTTCCGCCAGAAAGAAGCAAAAGGGGAAGACCACCAAATTCCTGGAGAAGAGAAATTACAAAAACAATGCAATCTAGAGGCTTAGAAGAGGGAGATTGGAGAGATAGGAAAAGATGGAGGCTGAAATGCGGGAAGCGGCAATCGCCGTAGGACCCCCGTTATATGATGATGATGATGATTGATATTAATAGTTCTATTGGTGAAGGAGAAGTGCCAGGCAAGTGTTTTCTTCACCTTTTGGTTCAAATGTGGATTACCTATTAACTTACCTGTATAATATTTTTCTATTTCACTGTTCCAGCTGGTACTATTACTATGTTAATATGGGAAGTGGCAACGGTTATCACAATGCATACTGAAGTTTTGAAACAACAGTTTTCAGATATTCTCCTTATAGATAATTTAAAAAAAAGAAGGGAGAACATTAACTTATGGTTGTTATACCATCTGCATATTTTGAGGTAAGCAAAATTTGATTTATCTTATATATCAGTGTATAAAGGTGAGGGGCTAAAATATGGAATAAATTTATTTTTTCGCGAACGGGCATTTTTATAGACAAATCCCGAAACAGGTCGATTTTTATTTTTAAATTGTGATTTTTTGGTAATTTATCATACGTATATGTGACGTAATTCATCTGGATGTAATCAATAATTTTTTTAAACATAGGGGTCGTGTAAAACTGGACATTTTTAATGCCTAACAAGTGTTTCCGTATTAGATAATATTGTTTTCATGTTTATTTATAGTTCGGACTAGGAAAACTGGACATTTGAAATGCTTGAAATGAACAGGTGCTTCCGTACAAGATAATATTGTTTTCACGTTTATACAGGGTGAGTCATAACTATTGGGACATAGACTAAGGACAGGTTATTTGGACCAAAATATGGCTATTGGGCCAAATATGCCTTTATAAAATGTTGCTGAGAAAAAAGATACAGGGTGTTAAAGTTAATTTTTGTTTTTCGTTTTCTGCTAATAGGTTCCCTGTATATTTATAAATTGCTATCAAAATTGGCACAGAGGCATAATCTTAGACAAGAAATAGTATTTTATTTACAATTTCACGTTTTGTCATAGAGGGCGCCACGTGGATCATTCCTAATGATCAAATTGAGTCTAAACTTTTTCTGATGAAACTTTTTAGTAATTTTTATTAGAAAATATGACGTAAACATCATTTTTACGTAAAATTAGTACTCCTGTTTAAACATGAAAATTTCAACCGTTTTCGATAAAAACGCAGTCGAACTGCTTAGAGTCTTAAAAAAGGATTTAAAATATTATTTCATTTATGAAAAGTATGCTTTGGACTGTCAGATAATTGTTGTTGGTAAATGTCATTTGGTCAGAGTAAATTATTTTTGATATGACAGTGTAGTGTAATGTTGCACTTTTTAAAAGTAATCATTACTTTTTTTTATTGAAATGCCTCGTCACAATCATTTTATTTATGAAGAAATGCGAGATATGATTTGCGTATATGCACAAAAAAATTTTTGTGGTCGCTCGGCAGGCAGAAGGTATGGAATGTTATACGCAAACAGAAGGCAACCAAATCACAAAACTTTTGCAAGATTATATCATAGTTTAGGTGAAACGGGGTCATTTTACACTAAAAATCGGAGTGGTCGACTTTTAGTTGAAGATTACTTTAGTAAGAAGATGAACTTTTGGTTCAAATAGATGAAAATCCTGAAATAAGTTCACGACATCTATCATCAGCAACAGGAGTAAATCAGTCGTCTATTGTTAGAATTCTAAAAAAAGAGAACCTCGATTCTTATCATTTCACTCCTGTTCAAAATTTACTTCCAACAGATCTTCCACGACGGTTACAGTTTTGCCAACGTATTCTGAATAAACATCGCAATGACAGACACTTTATTAAGAATATTATGTTCACCGACGAAGCAACTTTTACCAGACGAGGGGTTTTTAATTGGCGAAATAGTCATTATTGGGAAGAAGAAAACCTGCATGCTATTAAAGCTAGACATTTTCAGCATGAGTTTAAATTGAATATTTGGTGTGGCACTATAGGCGACCAACTACTAGGGCCTTATGTTCTTCCTCCGAATTTAAATGGAGATTCTTATTTATTCTTTTTGGAAAATACCCTTAGTGATATTTTAGATGATTTGTCACTGGATGTAAGAAGAAAAATGTGGTTTATGCAGGATGGAGCTCCACCTCATTTTTCATTAGCTGTTAGAAATCATCTTAATGACGTATTTCCTCAACGATGGATTGGCAGAGGCAGTGATTTTCAATGGCCACCAAGAAGTCCTGAGTACAACCCGCTAGATTTTTATTTTTGGGGACATATGAAGTCCTTAGTTTATGCCAATGAAATTAATACACGAGACGAACTTTGGAGATACATTCAAAATGCAGCTAATCTTATAAGGGGACAGAATAATATTTTTTTAACGTCCGAAAATCCTCTATAAAAAGAATTAAAAAAGGCATAGAAATCGGAGACCATGTAGAACATTTGATTTGAGTTTTTGTGAGTTCTTTTAAGTTAAAGTGTGTTTAGTTTTGATTTATCCTCAAAACGGAAACCTTACGTTAGTTGCAACTTTGTTTATTAGTTTGGTATTTGATAGTGGAATTGTAAATAAAATACTATTTCTTGTCTAAGATTATGCCTCTGTGCCAATTTTGATAGCAATTTATAAATATACAGGGAAACTATTAGCAAAAAACGAAAAACAAAAATTACCTTTAACACCCTGTATCTTTTTTCTCAGCAACATTTTATTAAGGCATATTTGGCCCAATAGCCATATTTTGGTCCAAATAACCTGTCCTTAGTCTATGTCCCAATAGTTATGACTCACCCTGTATACAGTTCAGACCCAGAAAACTGGACATTTTTAATGTCTAACAAGTGTTTCCATAAAAAATAATATTGTTTTCACTTTTATATATAATTTAGACTATATAGTAAATTTACTAATGTTGTATTTTGAGAACGATTTCCGAAGTGGAAATTGAAACGTCAATAAACGTACTTTTAACCTTTAATTGTGGCTTATTACCATTTAAATAGTAATTATGGTGATTAAAGTTTAGTCTAAACTTAACAGAACACTTTTTTATTTCAGTTATAAGTAAAGGAGAGTGAAATTGAAAAAAAAATCCCTTAAATTTTGATCTAACAGAATTAGTGACTTTTCATAAGGGGTAGTTAAAGGGTTAAAAATTACTAAGGTGGTAATAAATTTATAAAAACCTAGCAGAGCACTGCGTTATATCATAAATATTTTTTTTTGGAATTCTACTAGTTTTAACCGTTAGCCAGCAATTTCGCTCCACTTAAAGGTGGTGAAAAATTATTAGAGTGGTAATAAATTAGTGAAAAATGGGTGAAAAATATTACGTAGGTTAAATTGAATTGCGCTCATTTGTCCCCGCTAGGTTAAGGGTCCTGAAATTTAGATAATTCTATTTTTGAAATCTTGTAAATTTTGTGGTCTATCGGCAATAAAGATCATCATCATTGATTCCTTAAAATGTATTGAATTAAATTATAAGTAAATTAGGATATTAGCGTTGAAATTTGACGGATAATTTTTTTTTAATGTAAAAACGCGCGAAATGATCTGTTTGAAGTCCAGGAAGACACAACAATAAGTTAATAAGTTTTGCCTATCTAGCGTATATACACTCGCGATCATAAAATCCGGGTCACCTTGAAAATCACCGATATTTCATTTTTAACGAGCTTTATCGTAACTAATAATAACACAAATACAAACTAATGCATGTTTCTGGGAATATTGTTGTCGGCTTAGCGGTTTCCTTTGCAACAAAGAATTTCAATAGTGCCGATTTCGCGGGAAAGCGCACACTTTCCAAAATGAACGGTATCTGTAACTGCCGCTTGTTTTAAATATCTCATTTGTGCTTGCTTCGACTTTCTGTTCAAACGCAACGAACAAACGTTTATTATTGCCACCATTAGTGTTTATTAGTGCCATTATTAGTGTTTATTATTGTTTATTTTTTGCCAAAAATACTCTTGACTGTTGTTGAAACGGCACAAATTGTTGCGCTCGTGAAAGACGGTCACACTCAACGGCAAGTCGCAAGAACTGTTAACGTAAGCCTTTCTACGGTTCAACGAGTGGTTCAACGTTTTCAGGGGAAGGGTTTGCTTTCCAGACGACCTGGCTCTGGATGAAGAAGAATGACAACGGTACGACATGACCGTTTTCTTGTGTTTCAGGCTTTATGAAACAGGACCTCAACTGCGATTATGCATCGAAACCGTGTACAGGATGTACGAAATCGCAATGTTAGCGTTGCAATAGTCAGTCCTTAACTGCACGAAGGGACATTACGGAGATTCTGGAAGAACATGTTATGCATACCATGGCAAGGCTTTTAGAAAATGTTGTTTTTATGCAGAAGAACGCGCGAACGCACGTTGCCACGATCAGTATGCAATACTTGGACGAGGTTGGAATTACGAAGTTACCCTAGCTAGGTATTCGGACCTGAATCCCATCGAACATATCTGGGACGATTTGAAAAAACGTATTCAACCCCTAACATCTCCTCCTAACAACGAACATGAGCTTAAGGATCTGTTAGTGAGAGAGTGGAATAACATACCACAACATGTAATCCGGAGAAAAATTGAAAGAATTCCCCGTCGTCTGCAAGAGGTCATTAGAGCAAGTGGAGGCAATACACGATATTAGTCATTGAAATTTCACTGACATTTTACCACGTTCTGTATTTTCCATTTTTTTGTATGCCTGTTTTATCAACAATTTGGTTTGTTTTCTGCTTTTTCAATAAAACCAATAAAAAACCGTTTTTTTTTTCTTTCAAAACAAACATTGATGACAAATAAAAAATACGTTAGCCTAAAAAAAGGTTATTACTGCACCAGAGGCAAAAATATTCCAGAAACTTGAAATTTTCAAGGTGACCCGGATTTTATGATCGCGAGTGTACCCTACTATACTGTAGGCTATTACATCACCAAACTGAAATTGTTCTTCTTAATACATTTGTGAAAAAAAATTAATATTAATTTTAATTTTAGCTTATCACACCGACTAAACTTCTTAACGAAAAAGTGCATGGGTGTATACTCCTTGATCGCTGCTTTGTTATTCGGATCAATTATTAATCAAATTTACAATAAGGTTGGTATTGGAAATTAATAACAAAATTTGTATAATAATCATAATAATTAAATTTAAAATATTTTGCTTATGTTTAAGCACGTATTTGTGGATATTAAAATTGCACTCTGTATTAAATGACTGTGATAAGTGATAAGCATCTTCTACTACCCTTCCTTCAGTTGTAACGAATTACGTAACGGTGTAAAGGCAACAAACTTGACTGTATACATGACCCTTGTAGATCTAACTGATGTAAGTAGTTGTCAATTCGGAGATAATCTATTTCCCATTGAAAAATGTGTTACCAATCACTGTTAAGTTTTCCAATACATCTGACCAAAATGTAAATAGTTCCACAGGTATACCACCAAGCCCAACTATGTTTCACTCCCTTTCTATCATGAAAGTCTTTCTGGAGATATTCGAAATCTCATCCAACGTTCGGTTGAAAACACCCATGTTTCTTTCAAAGTACCCAACAATTTGGGACAACACATTTCTAATTCCAAAGATCCTATCAATTATATCAACCGGAGTGGAGTATATAGACTTAAATGTTCAGATTGCAATGCCATCTACATAGGTAGAACATGCAGATCTCTTTCTTCACGCTCTCTAGATCACATAAAAAGAGAAAATACTTCCACTTTCTCTCAACATCTCAAAGAACACAACCACACCCTCAATATCCCACAAGGCGTTTCACTTATCCACAATATCTCCCAAAAAAATTTCCTCAAATTAGATTTATACGAAGACCTTGAAATTCTTAAAGAAAAACAAAAAAGCCCAAAATGCGTTAATCGTCGTTCATTCAGTCGAGATTTTCTCCCTCTCCATCGCCAACTATTCTCTTAACCCACATCCCCAATTTATATCTACATTAAAAATCTATATTCATTATTAGTTCACCTAATACTCATCTTCCTTAGTTTACTCCAAAAACCTTTCTTCCAATACATCTTACTCTCCATCTATCCCACTCCTTTCTTTTCAACCTAAACTTCATGTCTTAACCACTAGACCCAATATTTTCCATGCTCCTTTGTCGACACTTCCAAATTAGATTAGATCATCCGTCATCCCCTCCTTCCAGATTATTAAATTCTTATTTTACTTTTCTACACAACTCCCTCAGGGTTTGGCTTCGGTTCTCTGGGGACCTCAGCCTTCTGCAGTCTTTCCGTTTATCACAATTTTCTCAAAAACACCTTAATTTTCATTCTCGTTACTCAAATTTAACAGAGCCACCTACAACAATTTTATTTTACTATTATGGTCAATATAGATCAATAGTTCATTCAACTTATAACTTAATCTTTTATTTTTCCTATGTACCTAGTGTTGCTTTATAACAGATAGGGCCTTTTCTCAAGTTATAAGTTGAGTACTTTGCATGGTATATAAATGTTCTATACCAAGATTTTCAAGTTTTCCAGGCTTCTCTACATTTAAAGATACCTAATCAGCCATCGGTACCATGACATGTTTTTCGCACTATTCAATTTTGTTTTCGTTACTTGTTTCTTAACCAGATCCAACTTTTACTTATGAGATCAACCAAACTCAGCAAATAGAAAGATTAACCAAGAAAGTGGCGACTCCTAAAATAGTAGAAGAACAGGGTCATAAAAATTATGAAGTTTAAAACCAGACAAAGTTATATTGGATTTATAACACGATTAAAAAAACAACAAAAACGTGTGCCAGTGGAGAGAGTAAATAAGAGTTTGTCTTGAAATTATAAGGAAATAAGGAGCATATTAAGATCAGATATAGTCTTGATATGCTCCTGATACAAACTAAATAAACTGATGAGTCATAACAGTGTCACACTGGTATGAAGGCCCAATTATCTAATGCATAACAATGAAAGAGCTAATAAACTGGTTAAAAGAGTACCAGTTACAAAATACTTCGATCCAGAGCCGTACTTTTTAATGCCAAAAGTACTGCTTGCGACCAAAAATGAGCCTGGATCTGCACACAATAAAACTCACTCTCTCCCAATAACGCTGCCATACAGAAATACACTAATAGAGTTTAAGTATTGTAAAAAAACAAGCAGCAATCAGCTTAGAACCATTACAAGCTCGTTGGGCATAAGACAGTTAAAAAAGATGCATTCAATGAAATTGGTGTAGCAGAGAATCTGACTAAACACTAAGCCATATGAGTCCGCTAGATGCAAAACTCTGTATTTGCAAAAATTGTAAAAATTGAGTTTTAGCTGACAGTTATTTGTCACATGTTATAGCTATCTGCTGATGTTGAAATTCAGCAGCAAAGTAAGGTATTTACTAAGAAAAAGGCATTAGAAATCTTGAATCAGACGCAAAACTCTTTTTTATTTGTCAGCCTATGCCAGTTGCATAACTGTGTAATTGCAATTGGCCAATCGCTTACATTGTTTGAGTCACATGACACGTCTCATGTGCACATGTCAATTATTCCATTATTCGCCATTACCGGTTTCACTGTTTGTTATTTGAGTACTAAAAACACCAAGTTTATTGCAAATAATTAACATTATGGATCTTCATGTGCATATTAGACCTTGTGAAAAAGGAAAAGGGAGAAAACGAGTTGTACAAACAGAAAAATGGAAACGAAATGTAATGAAACTTAAAAGGTAAGAGGTGTCTACAATTAACTAGATAGGTTTGGGACTTATTGTCAATATTTTTAGGCATAAACCTAAGGATTTACCCGGTTTTCCCACCTGTAACCATACAAAGAAAGTGTATTGTTGTATAGATTTAAAGATGCGAGACATTCAGCGTTTCCATAATAATCTGTATTCAACAACTGACAAAATAAAACAAGATATTTTTTTGCTGAAATTTTGTGAAGGTCAAAAGCCCAAGAGATCAGGTACAAACCTACATGGAATTTCAATTAAATATTTTGTTCCTACAGTAGAGGGTGGACTTTTAAGAGTATGCAAGACACCATTTCTTGGAATAACTCATTTAAGTTCTGAAAGAATAGAGCGTGTTGTAAGAACGTTTGTTATCCGGGGTGAAATACCAAAAGAGAGAAGAGGGGGAGATACAACAAAAGGTAGATTTGATCCAATAAAATTATCTATCCAAACATTTATGGGGCGTTTGAACGGTGCAGAGAGTCATTATAATAGAGGACGATCGACTAGATTGTATTTACCATGTGATCTGAATTTTACAAAGCTTTACAGAATGTATTGTCAACGTCATCCACATCATTCCGTAAACTTATCATATTTCCGAACATACGTTAATGAACACTACAACATATCATTCGGCACTCCCTTAGTAGATGCTTGTTCTGCGTGTCTCAGAGCGAAGGAAATTTTGAGAAAAGAAAATTCAGAAGAAGAAAAGTTAAAGGTTATAACAGAGCAGAGAGTTCATACGTTAAGAGCTAAAGCCTTTTATTCTTTGTTAAAAAATTAATCAAATCATAACATACAAATATTTTCTTTTGATTGTCCCTAGCTTCCCTACCAGGCGGCTTATTTCTCACAGCAAATAAATTTTTATAATTTCACCATCGTGGCTGGAAATTCGAAATCCCATCTTTCTTCTGCAAATGTGACGTCATATGTGTGGCTGGAGTTTGAACATCCAAAAGATTTAAATGCTGTTGCCTCTGCTGTACATGATACTCTCATAAAATTCAACTTTAAAAATCAAATCGAAAAAGTTCACCTATTTGCAGATGGATGTGGTGGACAGAACAAAAATAGCACGATGATGTCTATGATAATCTACTGGTTGGTTTATGAAGCACCTGGCCACATCAAGGAAGTGGAGTTTACGTTTCCTGTTGTTGGTCATTCCTTTTTGCCACCAGATAGGATTTTCGGTATGATAGAAAGGGAGATAAAAAAGAAGAACGTTGTAATAAACAGAAAAGAATACGAAGACATAATTGGAAAACACTCAAAGGTGCTGAGACTTGGTAAAGACTGGCAGATATCAGACTGGAGAAAGACGAGTGACGTTGTTGTTAAAAAACCTTCCCAGTGGCATTTTAAATGTAATGCAACGAAACGATTTATATTTTCTAAGGACAAAGATTATATGGCTACGGTAAGGGGGGAAATATTTTATCGTTCTGACATAGGGTTCAGCAAGTCTATAATACGAAAAGGGAAAAAGATTTCTTTATTGAAACCAAAGTTACAACAGATTGGATGTTCATTGAAAGGAGATAAATCGTCCATAGGCACTCTCCTTAGAAACCATTTTGGTGAAAATTGGAGAGACCAGCCGGATCTCAAATTTTATAAAATTATAGATACTGGCGTACAAGCAAATAATAACGAAAGTGCTGCAGAAAATGATCATATTGATTATGAGGACCCAGAGGAACTTAGAGTTTAGGAATTAATATAAATATATACATATTATAATTTGTAATACCTTTTGTACTTTGGATAAAAATAAACTTCACTAAAAGTTTACTTCCACATGCTTTCTTCCTTATTCCTAACACACTAGGTTTAGAAAACAGACTAATATAACAACCACTAATATCGTTAATGGTTGACTATTATCATGTATTTGCAAATGTATTTGCAAAACCCAATAACTTTTCTAAGAAAAAAATCATTATATTTTACCTAATAAAGCATTTATCTATCACAAAAAAGTGCCATTTATTATGTCTAAGGTTTTTTGCAAAATTTATCAGTTTTTTGCAAATAACTCAGTTTGACTATACAGTAAATACAAAGTTTTGCATCTAGCGGACTCATATGTTCTATATGATGATGATGACTACATCATTGTAATACTTTTAGAAACTAGCAAGTGACTCCAAACATACGTTATACCGATTCAATAGGCTTGTTTAGGTAAAGGTTCCATTTATAAATAAATGCAATATTTATAAGAAATCAATTGGTTTCGATTGTGCGATAGACGGCTTCTACACACGAATTAATAATTAATAAATGTATATCGTAGTATAAAAATACTGTTCGTTGTGTACTTTATTATTATAGGAAAATCTTCCAGAAGGATTTGTAATCCTTTTTGGATTCCTTGGAGGAATTTTTATTCTCTGTCATGCTGGAGAGAAAATAGCTTATCAGGTAAATATAAAATCGTTTAACTCATCACTCCCTATACATAATATTTGTAAACTTCAATTCCTCATTCATTTTTATTTATAAACATTACTCACAGTCTTTATTTTCCGTATTAATTTTTACAATACCATAAGTATGTTGTTTTTTGTTGTCAGGCATGCGAGAGTGTATTCAGTTCTGCCACTACCTGATGAGTTCTTAATTAAGACGAAACTTATTATGTTGTGGTATAAACTAAGACTGACTTTTCAATGAAAAGGCGAGCATTTAAACTTATATATATATATATATATATATATATATATATATATATATATATATATATATATATATATATATATATATATATATATATATATGCGCTTCCCGCATTTCGATCGCCATCTTTTTCTATCTCTCCAGGTGTCTTCATCAATGGCTCTATCTTTCATGGTTTCCGTAACACCTTGTATCCAAGACTTGGCTGGTCTTCCTCGTTTCCTTCTATTACTTGGATTGTATTCCATAGCTCTTTTTGGCCATCTGTTGTCGTCCATCCTCTGTACGTGTCCATACCATATTAACTGTCTAGTTTCTATTCTTTCAGAAGTTGTATGTACTCTATCTGTTTTTCTTCTAATTTCAGAATTAGGTATACGTTCTACTCTTGATATACGGCAAGCTCTTCTTAGGTAGTCCATTTCAACCATGTCAACTTTTTTCTTTCCTTTTACTGTCATTTGCCAACATTCTGCTCCATATGTAAGAATGGGCTCTACAATTACTTTGTAGATAGTCATTTTAGTTCTCATAGTAGCTTTGTTGGACCAAAGTATCGAATTCAGAATTTGAACACTCTTCCTGCCTTGTTGCACTCTATAGTCTTTATCTCGTTCCGTTGTTCCTTTACTGCAGATAATACTTCCCAAATATTTGTATTCGTAGCACCTTTTCATTTGTCTAATTTCCAAATCCGGGTCTTCGTCTTCATTGCCTATTCGCATATATTCTGTTTTAGACATATTCATACTCATCCTCCATTTTTCGTATTCATCTTTGAGCTTTCTAAGCATATAATCTGCATCTTCTTCACAGCTTGCAATTAGTACTTGATCATCTGCAAAGAACAGCGTTGTCAGATAATGGTTGTTAAGCTTCAACCCCATTCCCGCACATTTTTGTCTCCACTGGTGCAGTGCTTCTTGGATATATATTTTGAATAGGGTGGGGGAAAGACAACATCCATGTCTCAAGCCTTTCGTTACTGTAAATACCCTTGAGAAAGTATTTCCTGTTTTTACAGTGCTTTGAGGACATTTATAGATGTTCAGTATTGCTTTTAGATATGTTTTACTAAGGTCCGTTTTCGTCAAGACACTAAATAAGAGTTTTAAAGGAACTGTATCATAAGCCTTCTCCAGATCTATAAATACCAGATGCGTAGGGAGGTTTCGAGCTGTTCGTTTTTCAATTACTTGTTGAAGGGTAAATGTGTTGTCCACGCACGATCTTCCTGCTCTGAAGCCGCTTTGTTCTTCAATTTCTTTATACTCCTCTTCTATTCTTCTTTTCAATATACGACCATATAACCTTCCCAGCGAGCTAGTTACGCTAATGCCTCTATAATTTCCGCATTATTTTCTGTCTCCCTTTTTATAAATGGGGCTAATGTGGGCCAAATTCCAATCGTCTGGAATCGTTTGGCCTTCAATTAAGCATTTATTAAAAATATTCACTATGCTTTCCAAAAGAGCATCCGGTCCATGTTTCACCAACTCGATGGGAATGTCTCCAGGCCCGGGTGCTTTTCCATTTTTCATTTGTTTCAATTCTTTTTTCAGTTCTTCTTTGTTTATCTTATGCACCTCTGAGTTTTCTGTCATTGAGATATGGTCAGGTCTTTCCATAAATTCGTGCCTACTTTCTGTTAATAGCGTTTCGTAATATTTTTCCCACTTTTTATTTTGAATCAGGTTTTTATTTCCCTCATCTTTTCTTTCTTTTCTAATACTTTTTATGAATTTCCAAGCTTGTGTCACTTTGGTTCCTCCTAAGGATCGGTCCATCTCTTCGCATTTCTCTTCCCACATTTCGTTTTTTCTTTTAGTGACTTCCTTCTTTGCTTCCCTGTTGAGTCTGCTGTAAATTCTGCGGTTTTCTGAGTCTTTCGTGGATAGCCATGTTTGATAAGCTTTTTTTTGTCTTTAATTAATTTTCCTACTTCTTCGTTCCACCACTCAGGATTTTTTCTTTTGTCAGCTTCTTCGTACCCCAATGCCTCTTTGGCCGCCTGATGAATGCAATTTTTTATATCTTGATATTATTTTTCGGTTGTTTCTCTTCAAGTTAAGTGAGTTAGTTTTGAGGCTAGTCTAAGTTTGTAGAGGAATTGTACTGATTCTTGTTTGAGGCTATCAATATTATATCTTATCTTTGTGGAAGCTGCTACCTTCTCCTGTTCAATTTTGTTCTTGTTTACTTTCCTGTAGTGTATGGTTATTTTTGCGACCACCATATAGTGGTCAGATCCGCATTCGGCACCACGATACACCCTTTTAAACGATTTAAATTTTCTGGTTCCTAATATGCTGCCCTCTATATAAGGAACTGCATAAACTTGTTTCTGGAAGATAGCAGCTATTTACACTTCAGTCATTTGAGATTAGCAGATGACATCGTCCTTATAGCTGATCATATGGATGATGCAATATTAAGGTTGGAAAAAATATATTACGCTTCTTTGGAGGTCGGACTAAAGATTAATATAAACAAAATGCAAATAATGACTAATCTGGTGCTAAATCGAAATATTGCTGTTGATGGAAGGGATATTGTAGAGACTACATCGTATAAATACATAGGACATGAAATTCGGTTGGGCAGAGATAACCAGACATGTGACCCATTACCCCCGCACATAACGTTTCATATCTCGATAATGACAGGTAGCCTGTTAGTGATCTAATAATAGTACTTTTGCCATTTATAGTGTGTTTACTGGTGTTTGTTACTAATAATAAAAATAATGTACCATAATTCTCGTAGGAGAAAGATTATTGAACTACTGAAAAGTTCAGCGAATTCTTCTAAGGTAAGATGGGGCAAGTGCATTATCGGGGCAAGTGCAGAACATTATCATAAAAACCTATCACTTTTGAACTATGGGCTGCCATCTATTATTTGGTATCTTTAATACCCGTGACAACAGTCTTTAACAACAGCGAGCTGCTTTATTACGTTTCACTGATGTTATAGGTACGGTAGTGTCACTTGTGTTTTGCAACTTCTCGAGCAAGGTCACTGATAAAAATTAATCCATTTATATCTACCGAATCTGTGAACATCTTTATATTATTTTTGGTAGGTAAGTATCCTAGGCACAATAGTTTATGATAAACATAATATATTTTTTAAATATTTACTTTTTGACAGTTTTTATTGTTGTACCGCTGTTGTCCCACGTATTTTAAAAGTCGGGGCTAGTGCGGATAAAATTGTGGGGTAAGAGCGGCACATATTACGCACTTGCCCCAAATCTCACACAGTTTTTCTTTATGCTTTTAGTTCCACCATGGTGAGAAATTACATTCGCAGAAGTAGCAGGGGCAAAGGATATACGAAAGAGAGTTTAAAAATTGCACTGTCGGCAATTAAATCTGGGCAAATGACTTTATACCGAGCTACTAAAGTGTACACAATTCCAAGAAGTACTCTCCATGAACACCTTAAAGGTAGGAGAGGACAAAAAAGTTCCAGCTATGTAAGAACTTAGGACATTCCTCAACAGGAAGAAGAAAAACTAGCAAATGGCCTTCGTACTATGGAAAAATGGGGTTTTGGCCTTTCTAGAAAAGAAGTGTTGCAGGTTGTAGCTGACTTCGTCAAAGAGAATAACAATAAGACACAGTTTAAAGATGGTAAACCAGGAGAAGATTGGTTTCTTAATTTCAAGCGTAGACATAACCTCTCTATTAAAAAACCCCAGAGTGTTGAATTTGCTAGAAAAAAAAACCTTGACCCATTCCTGATCTACAACTATTTTGATTTACTTGAAAACGTTATAGAAAAACTTGGTTTACAAGAACGCCCGTCGCAAATTTGGAACTTGGATGAAAGCAGTTTTTGCACAGATCCGTCAAAAACAAAAATTGTCGGACAAAGGGGAGCTCCATCCACAAGAACTATTAGTGGGCCTGGCAAACAAAATACAACTGTTCTTATGTGCTGCAGCGCAAGTGGCAAAAAAGCACCTCCGCTTATTGTCTTCAAAGGTAAACATGTTTGGGACCAGTGGACTGCTCCGCGTGGCACGGAGTTTTTAGATACTACCTACGCTGCCACTCCTAAAGGGTGGATGGAGACAACTGTATTTAGAAACTATTTTGAAAACAGTTTTTTAAAGTTTATTGGTTCAGAACGACCGGTATTAGTAATTTACGACGGACACGCGAGTCATCTTGGAGCAGATGTCATAAATATAGCTGTTGAAAACCATATTACGATACTTAAGCTCCCTCCTCACACCAGTCATGTACTCCAGCCCTTAGATTTGTGTGTATTTAAATCACTGAAGACCCGTTGGGATGCTAAACTTGTTGAATGGCAGAGAAGAAATGTGGGGGCCGCTGTAACAAAAAGTATGTTTTCCAAGATGATAGGAGAAATATGGCAGGAAACCAGGCCCGAAATATTAGTGAGTGGTTTCATTAAAGCAGGAATAGTTCCGCTGAATAGGAATATTATTCAGCAAGATTTATTTGACCCAGTGGCTCTCCAACTTTGGCAAAAAACCCGTAACGTGGCTAGGTTTGATGGTCCTGACTTAACTTTGCCTAGTACATCAGCAAAAAATAATGAAAATCCAATCACAGTCGAAGCACAGTCAACTTCCAGCTCGACAGATATATAAACATTTCAAGAAACTGAGAAGATTCTGGATGTTTCATTCGAAGAGTTGTTATTGAGGTCAACCAAACGTGAAAACAATTCTAATTCGAAGAAAAGAAAACGCGTGTGCTTGGGTGCAGAGGTGATAACAAGAGCCGATGTTGAAAAAATTTTAAGTTCAAATACAACAAAAAAATATAAACCAGAAAAAAAAATTAAAAAGATTTACAAAAAAAAAATTGCTGAAAGCAGTTCCGAAAATGATAATAGTTCTTGGTACAGTGATTCAAGCGAAAACAGAATTGTTGAATTTGACGAGTTAAGCAAAAGTGATTTGGAAGAGTTTGATGAAAAAAACCCTACTGACAAACTTACATTTACCAAAATACAAATTGGGGATTTTGTATTAGTAAATTCTCCTGGAAAAAAGAAAATGTTCAAATATGTTTGTTTGGTGAAACAACTGATCAATGGTGATGAAGCCGAAGTAACAGGCTTGAAAAGGCTCACAAATAAGTGCCATTTTATTTTAAAACCCAACGATGTCTGCACTATTCTACTGTCGGACATAGAAACAAAACTACCTGTTCCAAAAATATCAATAACTGCTGATTACGAAAAGTATATTTTTGAGATTGCACCTGAAGTGTTTGAAGCATAGCATAAGTATTTTTTCCAATTATTATTATTTTTTGTTACTGTTAACAGGATTTATTCATTTTGGTACGTTTAGTTTATGTTTTTATTTTAAATAAATATTTTTTGCAGTCAAAATATCTGAAATTGTTTTGACTCTCTCCTAAAAAATATTTCGTAGCATTTTTTTCTTAATATTTTATTAAAGTTAAGCATAAAGAATAAAAATTACATATATGTAGGATTTCTGCACTAGCCCCGTATGGAACACTTATTATTATTAGCAAAAATAATGGCACATTCTGTTCTTACCCCGGATCAGTGGGGCAAGTGCGTAACATGTACTTGCGAAAAAAAATGTATAGGCATATTTGGTAGGTAATGTATTTTTGTTATCTAAATAGTTTTAATTGGTCGGTTAATAATCACAATTATACGACAGAAGTTTAAAAAAATCTTAATTTGAAAGAGGCAATTTTTGTAGTTAAATGAATATTAACTATGAATTTTTTCGTTCGCACCATCTTACCTTACTGCATTTTCAGGTAAGCTACCTTTTGCCCATTATTTTTAAATTATTAAAAAAACATAACCTCAAAAATTTAATGTAGTGATTGATTACCAACCTTAGACTAGCAATATTATAAAATATTATTATAAGCCTAGTTTGATTTCAGAATCAAATAATACACCAAGCAATGATGTTTTAAATGAAGAGCATATTATTAGAGATGCCTTGAGTTTTGATGAAGAAGATGAGTCTTATATAGATAAAAGTTATGATGAACTACTCGTGGTGGAAATGAAATCGGATCTACATTACTCAAATGGGCAGATACCGTAATTCCTGGCAGTGAGATAGAAGAAATCATACTATGGTCGGTACGGCCAGAATAAAAATGTAAGCAATATTATGTGTTTCTTTTGGATACTGAGTAAGTATCCTCAAGTAAAAGTCATCACTCAGAAGTTTCTTCAATCCTTGTATCAGCCTCGGTAGAATATCAATTCGATTTTCAACAATATCTTCATGATGTGTTGTTTCGTTGAAAGAAAATCAGTAACCAAAATGCTTATGATAAAAATAATTCAATAAAATAGAGTTGCCATATAACTACTCCAGCAAAGTACACACAAATACTCACAATCCCATGTTATTACTGTTTGATATAGTTATACTTTACTAACATCTTTTCTAATAAAAAAACACAGCTATAAGGATTCAAATTATCTAAGAAAAACAAACTACAAACTTCTATGTATAACTACCAAAGTAAATCTCTGGTAAATATCTGTAACGAAATTAATAAAAACAAAAAAATATAATCAGAATAGAAATTTCTATTAACGAAACTCACATTACATATATTAGAAAATACAACCAAACAATACTTAATTACAATTACAATTAATAATTAAATTAAAAATTAAAATGATAAAACAACTGTTTCTATTTTCACCTAGTTTATACATTTTAAAAACAAGTTCGTTACCGACTAATCACAAAAAACAGTAATTTTAAACGTCCAACCTTCAAAAAACATTCTTTAAACCAAATACTTAAAGCAATGAATCACGTACTTGGATTTAATTAGTTGACAACAAAACATATAGAAAGCATTATAGACGATATCAGAAAGTAATTGGTCAAGTAAATAACCAATTAACAGCTGGAAATTGACTCATTTAAATGAAATGGGTGGTTCATTTAATGAATTATCATCACTCAGAAGTTTCTACTAAAGGATCACACCCACATGGAGGCGGACACTGTCCATGTGCTGATATCACGAAAGAGAAAAAAACTTAACAGAATTTCTATTTTAACGCCCTAGGACTGGCAGCAGTTAGTCAGACAAAACTCCAGGAAATATACCGTACATAATATGAAACTAAAAGATTTTAAAAATTTTATGTCTTTATGATATCAAAACATCTCAAAATCCGCCTTTGATTAATAGAAAAGGAGACATTAACAAACATTAAGTTCTTCTGTCAAACTGTGTTTAACTGCAAGTAAAACAAAACAGCATGGGAACTCTGTTATTGAAAAGTAATTTTTATGATGAAAATCAGGAGATTGACCTTGTTAGGCGACACCTTATAGCTTATAAACGCTTAAACCATACTAAGTAATACTAATATTGACCATCCAGAAGGAGACTTACTTGACGATGACTGAGTCGTTTGTACGTAAAATACCATTTTGTTTAAATACATAGATGTATTATTTGTATTTGTAAAGGTGAATTGTATGGTTAAATAAATTTTGTAAGTCAAATAGTATTGTAGTTGTTATTGAATACCCCACACAAAGTCTTACACTAGAATAATTTTAGAGAGATACGACACCATGGCCATTAAAACGGTTAAAAAACACAGAAAAAAAATTGTTTTTTAATTATAACAAATGCATTATGTAGATAACAATAGAAAGAATGATCTGTTAAAATACTGTTTAATTATCTCAATAAATAGCTGCAGCAATAACACTTTTTGAGTGAGAATTTAGAACATCTTGGAACCATTATCAAGAGGGATATGGTTCTGTTCGAGTTTGGGTTTTCAATTTCCCTACTTGTTTCCTATCTTGTTCTGTAGAGATGGTACTGAGGTCTCAATCGCCTACTCCTCAGTGTCGAGTGCTTCGACTACTTCCGTTTTCCTTCTTTGTTTTAACATTATTTAAATAATCACACAGTTTTCTATGTTCTTTTGGTTGTTTTGAGCCTCCGATTTCTTTAGCATCATCCAGGATGATTTCTATTAATTTAGAGCTACTGATTTGATTATGTAATTATTCATGGATTTTAGTTTGGTAGCGATCTGAGTTTTCCTATAAGTTGTTGATATTTATACAGTTTATTGTTGGTTTTCTGCTTAAACTTCTTCTTTAAGTGCTGTCTCCCGATCGGAGGTTGGATATCATCATCACTATCTTTACTCTACCTAATGCTGCTCTGAAGGGTTCTATAGATTTGCATTTAAACCAGTTCCTTAAATTCTTCAGCCATGACACTCTCCTTCTTCCTATACTCCTTCCTCCTCTTATCTTTCCCTGTATTATCAGCCTTAGCAGTTCATATCGCTATCCCCTCATTATGTGTCTCAGATATTGTAACTTTCTTATTTTTATTGTGTTTATTATTTCACATTCTTTGCCCATTTCTCACAATACTTCCGTGTTAGTTTTCTTCTGTGTCCATGCTATTCTAAGCATCCTCCTGTAACACCACATTTCGAAGGACTTTAACTTATTTATGTGTTCTTGCTTTAATGTCCAGCTTTCAAGCCCATATTGCAGTATCGAAAACACGTAGCATCTCAGTGCTCTTACTCTTAGTTCTAATCTAAGGTCTTTGTTGCAGAGAATTGTTTTCATTTTTACAAAGGCAGTTCTTGCTATTTCTATCCTTGCTCTTATTTTGGTTGTTTGATCATTATTATCTGAAATCCAGGTTCCTAAGTATTTGTATTTATCAACCCTTTCTATCAGTACATTTCCAAAATGTATGTTTGTTGGTCTATTTGTTTTCTTTGTTATTATCATGTATTTGGTCTTTCAACCAAATTATATTCATTTTTAGTCCATATTTTTCACAGAAACTGTTTGTTTTGTTTTTCAGTAATTGGAGTTGTTCAGCAGAGCTTGCCATAATGCTTAAACTTGCATGCTTAAGGTTAATTAAAACAAAAAAAATCAGTTCAATTTTTATTTTAATATTTTAATTTTTTATTGTTACTCACATAATTTTTTTTTTCAGTTGTATTTGTCTAAGTTATAATATCATCCCTCTCTGTTATGTCTCTGTTGTCTTATTACTTTATGAAGAATTTAAAGAAATATGTAAAAAGACTTTTACTTTTATCTTTTAGAATAAAGACATAACTGATGCCGTCTACAACTCGTTATGGTATATGACCGATATTAAAACAAGGAAAGATATCATATTTATCATGATGAGTAGGAACATTATGCTCCAGCTGCAAGCATTACCATTGGGGAAACTTAATTTTGCTCTCTTACTTATGGTATGGATATCACTGTGTCTTTAATATTAACCAATCAATCAAAACAAAAAACAAAATATGTATATCGATGGAAGACAAATATTTTTGATTCTTTGATCGTCAGGGGTACGGTGGTGCAGACAAGTTTTAAAAGGAACATGTTAACTTGGAAAAGGATCATCATCATCACCATCAATGGCACTACAACTCTTCGTGAGTCTTTGTTGCGTTTACTATTGCCTTCCATGTTTGGCGGTCCTGTGCCAGTAATTCCCATTGTCGCACTCCCATTTTCTCTAGATCTTCTTTGAATGCATCTTTTCACCTTTTTCTAGGCCGCCCTACAGACCTTCTTTCCTCTGGCCTTTCCCAGAACACATTCTTTATAAGGCAATTGTCGTTACTGCGTATCACATGCCCTGCCCATCTGAGTATATTGGCCTTTATATATTTGACTAGATTTTCTTTTCCGAATAGAGACTCTAGCTCGTTATTGTATCTGCCCCTCCATTCGTTTGTCACGCTGTCTCTGCAAGGGCCATATATTTTTCGAAGAATTTTACGTTCCCACACCAGCAATTTATTTGTTTCTCTTTTTGTTAGCGTCCATGTTTCGCTTCCATACGCGACTGCTCGTCGTATTATGGTCTTATATATCCGGATTTTTGTACCTCGTGAAAGAAGTTTTGACTTCATTGGATGTTGCATTGCAAAGAAAGATCTGTTTCTTTCCATTATTCTCGTTTCAACTTCTCGCTCTAATTTGTTGTCATTTGTGATTGTTCCTCCTAGATATTTAATTTTTTTAACCACTTCGAAGTTGTGATCATTTGTAGTAATGTTTTGCCTTATTCGCCGTCGTTCTTGTTTTGAGACGACCATGTATTTTGTTTTGTCTTCATTTATTTTTAGACCGATGTTTAATGCAGCTTCTTCAAAGCTCGAGAAAATATCCTTAATTTCTAATGTTGATTGTGGCGAGTATGATTTTTGCTCCCCGAGCAGTTATGTCTGGTTTGATTTTTGGATATATTTTTCGCATGACATATTCTAAGGCCAGGTTAAACAACAATGGGGACAACTGATCTCCCTCTCTCAGTCCAGAATTTACGCAGAAAGCATTTGATATTCCTCCCCCTATTCTAACTTGTGCAAAAGAGTTACTTACACACATTTGTGTTACCGCAGCTAGTTCCTTGGGTACGCCGAGCTCGATCATTGCCTTCCATAATGTTGCACGATTAATTGAATCATAAGCCTGTTTGAAGTGAAGTTGGGAAAGGATCACATTTCATTTTACCTTTATTATTCACTCTAATTAAACTTTTCTATTAGTTTTTTATTATATATTAGTATTCTTAATACTAATTAGGTTAGGATTAGGATGGAAGGCGGTTGCCTATTTTGTTTTTGTTTTCCGTTTGCGAGACATATCATTACATTTTACCTTTATTATTCAATGGCAGTAACCTTTTTTTAGTTTTAAGCGTTTTAACGTTTGGCACTTCTTTCCTCTAGTAGCTGTAGCTTCCTCCGTGGTTATTATTAGGTATTACCCTAAAAACCATCAGTTTCTTCCAACTTTATTGCCACAAATTGGTCGCATTATTCCTGTAATGATTCTTTTCCAAGTTACATGCTCCTTTTATAACTTGGCTGTACGTTTAGTGCAGTTTTGCTTCTTACCTGATAATACTAGTATATTTGGAAAATAATTTTTCTTTATTTATTGGATTTATAATATTTTTATTGATTATATTTAAATTTTTTTTTAGACAATTAAAAGTGCATTTTCGTACTCAACTCTACTCAAAAATTCAGCATAGAACTTATCGAAATAGATGGAAAATTATGAGGGAGATCTATGTCCAGCAGTGGATAAGCGAAGATTGAATGATGATGAATGCATTTAATAATTTAATTCTTTTGTTGTTCTTGATTTCCATAATAAATAGTGTACTTATTATACTTTTACAAAAATAAAAATAAGCAAACGTTATTACAAATCAACATAATATTAAATGCACAAAATTTCAATATTTGATCACAATTATCAAATAAATAGTTGATAATTTTAATGTAAAAACTAATGAGAACTCATTGTGTTTATGCATTTACTAAACGGCTGTCACTTAAACATATTTAATGATTTATTTGACTTTCAATTACTACTTAAAGAACTATAAAAGTATTATTGAAACTTTTAGAACTACTAATGCCTTTGTCATTATGTATTGTGAAACAATAATAACATTCATCTAGGTTTATTATAGGTTTATAAAAAAATTAATATTTCTTATTCCATCGTTAACCCTCATCGAATTTAGTTGTTTCGATCTTTGAAGTCTCACTGGGCTATCTTTTTTAAGGCCACCTTGTGGTTGATAGTTCCCCTTTAACTTGATAAGCACTTTTATTGCTGCACAATAAAAGTTTTGCTTTTAATTTATGGTATTGACTAGGACATGTGTCACTGTAATGGAAGATGAGGCAAGTTAATGATTGTTGGTTTGTTAGAAATAATGAACTTGCTTTCCAGGGACGTAGAAAAGTCCCGATTTTGAAAGTAGTAGTTGAGTCATGTATTGTGTTTTGGAAAAGTTAATTTTAAGGCCAACTCATATACAAGAGCTCTGAAGGCAGGCATGATCTATCCAGGGCTTGGCAGGCATGATCTATCCAGTCTGCAATAAGGACTATATCGTCTGCAAACCTCAAGTTCTTCAGAAACTCCACATTTACTCCCTGCTTGAAGTCAACATAAGTAAAGAGTTTCTGATATTTTAAATAGTGTTGGAGAAATGCTACAATTATATCGTTGCCTTTTCGTCACAGGATATTCAGGTAATAGGGTGTTGCCAGTTTTAATTCGATATTCAAGAAATTTTGTAGAGCCTTTATGAGCGTGCACCTTATATTGGTGTCTCGAACTACTCGCCAAAGTTTTCTTATTGGCAGTGTATCGTAGGCATTTTGCAGATAAATTAAAGTTCTAGTATTCTTGTTGATTTTGTGCTGTTTTTCCATTAATTACATGAAAAACACATTATCAGTACCAGATATACCAGCCCTGAATATCATTTTTCCTTCTTGTAATTGCAGTATTCTTTTCTATAAGATACCTTAACCAGCCTCGCGTCTTCTATTGTAACGTAGTTGGACGCGATTGAGCGTCACCCTCACCTACATCAATTCCACTTATCTCGAGGAAGAAGTAATACCTTCAACTACCCCTCCTAGGAATATACTGCACCAACAAGAAGAAAGACCCTTTATGTCAAGTGTGTTGGTCAAACAAACAACTTTAATTTCACCTGAACTCGTTAGACCCTTTCCAAAAGCCCCACCAAGGAAAACAAACATCACAGGAAGGAAAAAAGGAAAATCCATGGTGCTAACAGACACTCCTATTAAGGACGAATTAGTAAATGAATTATTGGAACGAAGTAGAAAGAAAGCGAAGGCTGTAAAGAAAAAAATCATTAAGGAGAAAAAAGATGCCGAGAGTTCTGAGGAATCAGAAGGCGAAGTTCCTTATGCTGAAAGTAATGCTAGTAACAATTTGGAAGGCGAAGAAATGGAAATGGATTATTCATCAGTTTCAGTTGGCGATTATGTGCTTGTTGCTGAAGGGGAGCCTAAAAGTAATATTTTTTCGGTGGGTTTAGTCAAGGAGAAACTGGAGGAAAAATATGTGACTGTCTACATAAAGAGAATTAAACCTCTGTTTAAATTTGTAAAAACTGAACAATCCTACACTTTTCGTAAGGAATATATTATACACAAATTGCCACCACCAGTTGCTGCAGGTGGAACAAACCGGACATCTGAGATGCTGGTTTTTAATATCGATTTAACAAAATTTAAAAATTCACTTGAATAGGTTTGATTAAATTTACTTTTTCTCTATGTTGAATATCTTGATAATTTTGACATTTAGGCCTTATGTTCATAGTTTTAATTAACAATACATCTTTTCCTTATCATTTATGTATTTAATTTCTCCTTTCTCATGTTTTTTATGCCTTGTAACACTGTTCCATGTATATTGTAACACTGTACAATACCGCAGGGTACAGTGTTACAAATGACAAATTTTCAAAGTCATGCTATACTTTCATACCTTATTCTTGGAATGTTATAATACTTTATCAAAAAACAAAGTAAACTATATATAAATGATAAAAATAAACTATCATATAATGATAAAAATAAACTTAAAATATTCATGTCCATCAACTTTGTGACGAATTAAAAAAGTTGTAACACTGTTCCCGCACTTCCCCTATGTTCTGAAATTTGCACCATCACATTTAATGCACCTAATGGTCTAATTTAATAATAATCCTTTTAGTTTTAGTGAACAACATTAAGTATGTACTACGAAATACGAAGGGATAAACCATTCTATCATACATTAAAAACTTTAATATTTTCTGTACTTTATTCTCCAAAATACGACAAGAAATATATGAGACGTTATTTACTTGCTAGCCTGCTAATAAGGTTTATATTATACATGCCTATTATAAGTGATACATTGCATTTTTTTATGCTTCGCACGAGTAAGTATACTAATCTAAAATAAATATTAAGTGAAGAAGCTGATAAAACACTATTTATTGTAAAATTAGTAAACTGATGTTTATTAAAATTAGTACAATTTTAATTTGATGTGTTTTTTGTTGAAACAAAAGAAATTTTAAGAACTTTAGTAGCGAGTATTCTCTCCTCTGGTAATAATTACAGCTTGCGAATGACGAAGCATGCTTTGGATCGGATTTTGGATCACAATCTGCGGAAGATTGTTCCATTCCTGCACCAATATGTCGTGAAGCTCTCTTGAATTTCTTAGGGCCGGTACATTACTTCGTAAACGTCTCTTCGTCTTATCCCAAATATATTCTATGACATTGATTTTGGACTGCGAGCAGATCAAACAAATCGTCAAGATAGTAACTATACGACTATTGTGGAGCCGTGCATTACCACGCATAAAGCTGCGTGTTCTCCAAGAAATATAGTCTTTTAAAACCTATTTCAGGTACGTATGTGTAGTTAACGTCGCCACACTCATACACGCTTGGCACGACTCCACCCTGCATTGGCCAAGCCAAGTGCTCTCCAGCAAAATTCAATTTGGCAATTCGGTCTTCACGGAAAAGCTGTGGTCCAGTTACTCTAGTTCGATAAGATAAACCAGCAGCATGAAATCGCCTGCTAACTGTCCATTCACTTATGTTTACGTTTTTTACTTCTTACATATGATTGTGAAGGTAAAGTGGCGTGACAGTTGAATTTCTCAAAGCACTAGAAACAACAAAGTGGTTATCTCTAGCTGTTATAATTCTGTCTCGATCTGAACCAAGTCTTTAAGTAAGCAGACTCTACGTACCTTCGCTACACTCATTGCAGACTTGAGAAAGTTACAGCAATGTAATTTGGCGCTGACCGTGGCCATCTTCTGACGCCGCCACAATGCTTGCCCCTACAACAAAACTTATGCTTATTGTAATACACTGACAGCGACAACACTACACAAACAGTTTATAATTGACGTTAAATCCATAGAAAAGAAAATCTTTGTCGATAATGGTTTTTGGGAATTTGAGTAAGGGGCTTTTTTTATCTCAAATGCCTATCGAAACATCAACAACAATTTTTTTCAAGCAATTCATTAATAAACTACGTTACAGCAGAAAATAGTTAACAATTAATCATAATTTCTTAAATAAAATAAATTAAAATTAAGGGGTGACCCTAATTTTATGCTCGGTAGTGTATTTCGTGGTCTAATGTTGATTTACTTTATTAAGAATAGGAATTATTATTAATTTATTTAGCAGTTATCACAGAGGGGTTATTTGCTTTTAATGTGACAGCTCAATGATGCACGGATATGCAACTGAATGTGCACGTTTGTTACGTTGATTTTGAAAAAGCATTTGATTTAGTAAGACGTGAAAAATTAGTTCAAGTTCTAAAGACAAACACGGTCAAAAGGCTGTATTATTAGACTCTAATAATACAAGAAAAATATCATATAAATTACAAAATAACAAGAAGTTATCATTTACTTATATTTTCTGTGGGGGTGATTTTTTTTTCCTCAACTGTATATAACAGATTAAAACCCATTGGGGTACAATTGAGGGTTGACAATTTGAGGTACTGTAACAAATTATAATAACAATAATAATAATGGTGGTACAAACAATAATTAAATAATTGAAAAAATTAGAAAAAAAGGAATAATTGAAAACAATCTTCCTACATGTTTTGGAGAAATGATGTTGTTTCATGTTCGATACAATTGCTTCAAAATTGGGACTTTTTGATGTAAGAGCGATTAAAATACAGTCTTCGGCGTTTAATCCATTTCTGTTCTTCCAAGTGGAAAAGCCTTGTTCTCACAAATATGGTGTTCCAAATGGCAACAATTTTTTAACCGTCTCTTCGTGTAAAATTTTGAAAGCCTTTGCAGCTTTTGACAACCAAAAAGACGACCGATTTGATTTACTCTCAAATTAAATACGAGCTTCAGTATTAAATTTAAATTCAAGAATTCCTACTGCCAAACCTGAAGGTTTTTCTGGTATTACAGCAATTTCAAATTTAAAAGGATCCTACTCGCAGTACGTGTATCAAGATCTGGAAAGTCATCTGAAAACAGCTTTCTTAGTTTGATAAGATGTCTTACATGTGTATCCTTGATTTCAGCAAAAGTAATATTTTCGCAATCTTCAAAAACAAAGGTAACCTTGAAAAGGAAGCTATCTTGTTCTGTTCTACTTTCTGTCTCCAATATTGCAGCTTTAATCCAAACGCTGACACTATTTCTCTCGCTGAAATGATATTAATATTCTTTCCTGTGTAGTAAAGAAAGATTTTATTAGGTTATGTGGCTTATTTTTTTATTTACTGCCAAGATAATATTGCGTGAATACCGAATGAGTTAGAAAGAAACTGATAAAAATAACAACAAAAAGAGTGTTCAAATATCATCATCATATAACGGGGGTCCTACGGCGATTGCCGCTTCCCGCATTTCAGCCTCCATCTTTTCCTATCTCTCCAATCTCCCTCTTCTAAGCCTCTAGATTGCATTGTTTTTGTAATTTCTCTTCTCCAGGAATTTGGTGGTCTTCCCCTTTTCCTTCTTTCTGGCGGAACATACATTAAGGCTTTCTTTGGCCACCGCTCCTCCTCCATTCTCATCACGTGACCATACCATTGTAATTGCCTTCCTTGTATTCTATCTGAAAGAGTATCTCTAATTCCTGTACGGTTTCGTATTTCCTCATTCCTGATTCTTTCCATTCTCGATACTCGACATGACCTTCTAAGATAATCCATTTCCACAACGTCTACTTTATCTCGTTCATTCTTTGTCATCGTCCAACATTCGGCACCATATGTGGTAATTGGTTCTACAACTGCTCTGTATACGCGAAGTTTGGTATGCATCTTTATTTTATTAGACCACATTAATGAATTCAGTATTCGTATGCATTTTTTCCCTTGGGTTGTTCGGTTTTGTACATCTATCTTAACTCTGCCATCTGCTGATATGATGCTTCCTAGATATTTATACTGGTTGCAGCCTTTTATGACTGCGTTTTCAAGCCTCAGATCTGTGGTATTTCCTCCAATTTTTAAATATTCTGTTTTGCTTATGTTTACAGTAAGCCCCCATTTGGCATATTCCTCAAATAATTTGCGATTCATATAATTTATATCTTCCTCATCGGTTGCAACCACCACCTGATCATCTGCAAACAACAATGTATACAGAGTTTTTTGTCCCACTTCGATGCCCATAAATCTACATTTATTTCTCCAATTCCTCAATGCTTCTTGGACGTATATTTTAAAGAGTGTCGGTGACAAACAGCATCCTTGCTTTAGACCTTTAGTGACTTTAAATTCATTTGAGGTTCTGGTTCCAATTTTTACACAACTAACTGCATTTTCGTACAATTTATATATCGCTCGGATATACGTCGAATCCAATCCGGTCCTTTCGAGGACCTCAAACATTTTCTTTAACGGGACACTATCATAAGCTTTCTCAAGGTCTATAAATACCAAATGGGTCTCTCTACTTCTTTCGACACGCTTTTCAATTATTTGTCGTAGGATAAATATATTATCAAGGCAGGATCTCCCGGTACGAAAGCCGCTTTGTTCTTCAATATCTTGTATCTGTCTTTCAACCCTCTTCTTTAATATTCTGCCGTACAACCGGCCCACAGAGCTCGTCACACTAATACCTCTATAATTGGAACAGTCTCTTTTATTCCCTCTCTTATATATGGAGCTTATATAAGATTTATTCCAATCTTTAGGAATTTCCTGGTCTCCACACATACATTTATTGAAAAGGTCTACTATTAATTCTAATAGTGCAGTCGGCCCATATTTAACCAGCTCTATGGGAATGTCTCCAGGCCCTGCGGTATTTCCGTTTTTAACCTCTTTTAAGGTTTCCATTAATTCAGATAATGTTATTATAGGGATTTCCTGTCTTTCGTCTCTGTTGTCTATTAATTCCCTTATCTTTTGCTACTCTATCCTCTTTCAGCAGTTTCGTATAATATTATTCCCATTCATTTAACTTTATGAGAGAAATGTCTTTATTTTTCTCATTTTTTCCTAAACTGCTTTAATGCTTTCCAAGCTTGTGCCACTTTTGTTCCACTCATAAATCTGTCCAGTTCATCACACTTAGCCTCCCAGTTTATATTTTTCGCCTTATCCACGTCTTTTTTAACTTCTCTATTCCATTTAGCGTATATTTCTCTGTCTTGAGGATCTTTGGATTGAAGCCATATGTGATATGCTTGTTTTTTCTTGAGAACTTTCTCTTCTAGTTCCGTTGGCAACCATTCAGGTTTTCCTTTTTTCCGATTTTCAACTTTGTCCAGTGCTTCATTTGCCGCTTCATGAATATATTTTTTAATTGCCTCATACAGACTTTCAGGGTCTAAGTCCTTTGTTTCTATATTTTTTATTTTCTGAGCTATTCTAATTTTATATAAGAACTTTGTCGAATCTTGTTTAAAGCTTTCCAGGTTATATTTTATGTTTTCTATGGTTGTTCCTATGTCTGTTACTTCATCATTTTTGTGAATTGATTGTTCTCTCTTAAATGTCCCATTACTTTTGCAATAATCATATGGTGGTCACTGCCACATTCTGGCCCTCTAAACACCTTCACGTTCTTCGTTTTTAGTTTAGAATCTTTACGCTGAATGAAATAGTCAATTATTGATTTTAAATTCCTGGTAGGCTGCGTCCATGTAAATGTGTGTATATTCTTATGGGGGAAGAAACCATTTAATATTTTCAAAGAATGTGCCTCGCAAAAATCTATTAATTTTTGACCATTGTCGTTCGGAATGTCTTCTCCATATCTCCCTATTATTTCACTGTTGGAGCTCTTTCCAGTTCTTGCATTAAGATCACCTAAGATCCAAATTTCTTTCTTCTTATTAATTGTGGCTAGAACAGTTGTTAACTTGTTAAAGTACTCTTCCTTGCTGTCAACCCTTGAGTCATCCGTCGGTGCATATGTTCCAGTTACCACTATTTCATGGCCATTTTTCTTAATTTCCATGAGGATAATTCTTTCATCTATTTCTTGCCATGATTTAATACATTTTTCCAGTTTCTGATGTATTGCTATAGACACTCCCTTTTTAGCTCGTTCGCTCTTTTCTACGCCACTATAGAAATGCAGGTATTCGTTTATCTTTTCATTTCCTCTTCCTTTTTTCTTTACTTCAGTTAATACACAGATGTCTATTTTCATTTTACGCAGTTCACGGAAGATCTCCTCCTGTTTTGTCCTTATTCCTTGTATGTTCCACGCACCCAAATTCATAATCCATTTTCTTTGCGAATTTCGTTTATATATACTAGAGTATATATTCGAGTGTTCAAATATAATTATTACAATACATTTATTAATTTTAGCTAACATTGGGCTAAATTTTGGACAAGACTTATTTATTATTGTAGCTGGTAATTTAGTTGTAGTCGTGCAAGCAATTTTTCCGTTTTATAGTGGACAATGGTCCAAACTTCTACATGATGCCACTCAATATACACTTTTTGGTAAACCTACAAATCTTGAAAAAAAAACAAAGTTGTATAATAGACTTTCGGTGATTTTTAAAATTTACTGTACAATTGGAGGTTTTATGTATGCATCAACTGGTAAGTGGTTTATTAGAGATTACTGTGCTTATATCAAACTTATTGTGCATAATTTATATAAAATATATAAATATATAATATATACAGATAACGTATATATTATACATTGTTTTGTTAATCATAGAAATTAAGATTTATTGCATTCCCATCTCTAGAATATATCTATAAATGCTCTAAAATTAATTTTTATTTTTAAATTTTGTTGAAAATAAACCTCCTGAAAATTAACGGGAAGGAATGGGTATCTTAAAACAGTGATACCCATTCCTTTTGAGAACTCGTTGGACAGTTCGAGCATTCACGTTAACTTCCCTAGCAATTTGTACACTATTGCAGGGTTCACTAGCTTCCACAAAATTACAAATATCAATATCCCTGTTTTGATGATCCTCATCGACAGGTCTAACACGTGGTTCATTACCTTCATGACACTTTTTACAACTGTTTACACATCCGGAAGTTTGAAAATGTTTAATGGTATTTTTAACTGTTGTAACACTTGGTGGGGGTCTGTTTTCGAAGGCAACAATAAATAAATCAATTACTTCGCGTATCGAATGACCCTGAAAGTACCATGTTACAAGTTGTACTTTTTCTTGGACGGTATACTACGTAATAGGCATTTTATTAATTATTTGTTTATTCTTTCAGAACTTCGTTTGAAATTTTTAATGTCATCATCATATAACGGGGGTCCTCCGGCGATTGCCGCTTCCCGCATTTCAGCCTCCATCTTTTCCTATCTCTCCAATCTCCCTCTTCTAAGCCTCTAGATTGCATTGTTTTTGTAATTTCTCTTCTCCAGGAATTTGGTGGTCTTCCCCTTTTCCTTCTTTCTGGCGGAACATACATTAAGGCTTTCTTTGGCCACCGCTCCTCCTCCATTCTCATCACGTGACCATACCATTGTAATTGCCTTCCTTGTATTCTATCTGAAAGAGTATCTCTAATTCATTTCTATCACAACGTCTACTTTATCTCGTTCATTCTTTGTCATCGTCCAACATTCGGCACCATATGTGGTAATTGGTTCTACAATTGCTCTGTATACGCGAAGTTTGGTATGCATCTTTATTTTATTAGACCACAGTAATGAATTCAGTATTCGGATGCATTTTTTCCCTTGGGTTATTCGGTTTTGTACATCTATCTTAACTCTGCCATCTGCTGATATGATGCTTCCTAGATATTTATACTGGTTGCAGCCTTTTATGACTGCGTTTTCAAGCCTCAGATCTGTGGTATTTCCTCCAATTTTTAAATATTCTGTTTTGCTTATGTTTACAGTAAGCCCCCATTTGGCATATTCCTCAAATAATTTTCGATTCATATAATTTATATCTTCCTCATCGGTTGCAAACACCACCTGATCATCTGCAAACAACAATGTATACAGAGTTTCTTGTCCCACTTCGATGCCCATAAATCTACATTTATTTCTCCAATTCCTCAATGCTTCTTGGACGTATATTTTAAAGAGTGTCGGTGACAAACATCCTTGCTTTAGGCCTTTAGTGACTTTAAATTCATTTGAGGTTCTGGTTCCAATTTTTACACAACTAACTGCATTTTCGTACAATTTATATATCGCTCGGATATACGTCGAATCCAATCCGGACCTTTTGAGGACCTCAAACATTTTCTTTAACGGGACACTATCATATGCTTTCTCAAGGTCTATAAATACCAAATGGGTCTCTCTACTTCTTTTGACACGCTTTTCAATTATTTGTCGTAGGATAAATATATTATCAAGGCAGGATCTCCCGGTACGAAAGCCGCTTTGTTCTTCAATATCTTGTATCTGTCTTTCAACTCTCTTCTTTAATATTCTGCCGTACAACCGGCCCACAGAGCTCGTCACACTAATACCTCTATAATTGGAACAGTCTCTTTTATTCCCTCTCTTATATATGGAGCTTATATAAGATTTATTCCAATCTTTAGGAATTTCCTGGTCTCCACACATACATTTATTGAAAAGGTCTACTATTAATTAACCAGCTCTATGGGAATGTCTCCAGGCCCTGCGGCTTTTCCGTTTTTAACCTCTTTTAAGGTTTCCGTAAATTCAGATAATGTTATTATAGGGATTTCCTGTCTTTCGTCTCTGTTGTCTATTAATTCCCTTATCTTTTCCCATCTGTACTCTACTCTATCCTCTTTCAGCAGTTTCGTATAATATTCTTCCCATTCATTTAACTTTATGAGAGAAATGTTGTCTTCATTTTTCTCATTTTCCTAACTGTTTTAATGTTTTCCAAGCTTGCGCCACTTTTGTTCCACCCATAAATATGTCCAGTTCATCACACTTAGCCTCCCAGTTTATATTTTTCGCCTTATCCACGTCTTTTTTAACTTCTCTATTCCATTTAGCGTATATTTCTTTGTCTTGAGGATCTTTGGATTGAAGCCATATGTGATATGCTTGTTTTTTCTTGAGAACTTTCTCTTCTAGTTCCGTTGACAACCATTCAGGTTTTCCTTTTTTCCGATTTTCAACTTTTCCCAGTGCTTCATTTGCCGCTTCATGAATATATTTTTTAATTACCTCATACAGACTTTCAGGGTCTAAGTCCTTTGTTTCTATATTTTTTATATAAGAACTATTCTAATTTTATATAAGAACTTTGTCGAATCTTGTTTAAAGCTTTCGAGGTTATATTTTATGTTTTCTATGGTTGTTCCTATGTCTGTTACTTCATCATTTTTGTGACTTGATTGTTCTCTCTTAAATGTCATCATTACTTTTGCAATAATCATATGGTGGTCACTTCCACATTCTGGCCCTCTAAACACCTTCACGTCCTTCGTTTTTAGTTTAGAATCTTTACGATGAATGAAATAGTCAATTATTGATTTTAAATTCCTGGTAGGCTGCGTCCATGTAAATTTATAATGTCAATGTGACAATTGCGACAATTCGTACCTACTGTGAGATGAATATAGAAGTGGAAACTGTAACATGCCATAGCGATTGCCATTGTGTTGAATGGTCAATAAAACAATAATGTCGTGATCTGTATACAGTGCTAGTCAAAAGTCCGGTCCCCCTCTCGTTTGACTTTTGACTAACACTGTACAATGTACTTTTATTTTCAGAGCAACATTTTGTTTAGTCTTAATTATATTTATATTTTATTTGATCTAATGACACGTCTTCATCCAAATAAAATAGTTCTAGTCTATGTCTCACTAATTTTTACGTATTTTTAGCTTACTTTTATAACAAAAAATGTTTCAAATTAAGGGAAGAATATAATCTAAACATATTATGTGCCACTTTCCCAGCTTGGTTTCCTTGGAAATTAACTAAAACTGCTGAGTGGTGTTACTCTATATATCAGGCAATGACACTTCCGCTAGGTGCCACTCCAGGTAATGTAATTATTTTTATTGTGTCGTGGATGTAGAAGCTTTATTAATAATAAAATAAAATAGCTTTTTTCGCAGTTTTATTGTAAGCAATCCTTAAGTATTATTGATCAAAGATCCCTCTTTTGTTTATTTAACTATATTATTTTAGACTTCAATTATAGAATATTCATTTTGACTCTCAATAATTAAGAGATAAAATTAGGATGTAGTTTTTCTTTAGTTGGAACCTTCAGTCTCACTTGAGCATACAAATCATCACCTTTATCTTCTAAAGTCTCCATAACATTACTTCAAAAAGCTGACGGGTCTTTATGTTCTTCGAATAACGAATCTTCGGATGTTTATCGTTATTCTTTTCTCAGGTTTTTACAGATGAACCTAACGATACCATTCCTCAAATAATGTGCCCACATTTGCCTAAAACTCTTGACAATATATCTTTCACGCCGGATGAAATTAAACGTCATTTAAGGAAACTACGAAATAATTCATCACCTGGATTAGACGGACTCGCCTCCTTTTTCCTCAAACATTGTGCAGAATCTGTAGCCTATATCTATATCTCTTATAATGAATGCTTCTTTTAATCAAGGTTCTCTTTCCTCGTCCTGGAAATTGGCTTCAGTTACTCCTATATTCAAGAAAGGAAATAAACTTGATTACAATAATTATCGTCCTGGTTTCTATTGTCGGCAAGGTCATGGAATCGATTTTTTCGGAAGCTATGTCTGAGTTTCTTCTTTAAGAAAATGTCATCTCTCACCAACAGCATGGCTTTATTAAAGGGCGTTCAACGATTACAAACTTACTTTATTGTGTAAATGATCGGTCATTATCTTTAAACAATCGGAATCCTGTCGATGTAGTCTACTTAGACTTCTCCAAAGCTTTCGACCGTGTTCCAAAACGTCGATTACTAGCTAAATTGGATCGCTATGGTGTCCGCAGAAAGTTAAACATTTAAATTCAAGATTTTCTATCCGACAGATATTTCAGGGTTCGTGTTGAGTAAGACCACTCACTAGAAAAGCCAGTCAAGAGTGGAGTCCCGCAAGGACCAGTACTTGGACCGCTACTTTTTTGTGTTTAGACTAGTGATATTCCGCTCATTGTATCCAGTAAATTATATGTGAATCCAATTATTAACGATTAATTTTTGGGAAACATTCCAGCATACCAAGCCACCTAGGGCTTGATAACAGGGAAAGAGTCCCACCAGAGTTCAATCCTATTGATACTGTAGGTATCTGGGATGACTGAATTTTCCCCTTAGAGGGAGTGTGAGCCGTATGGCTAAATCTGATAATATAATAATAATAATAATAAATATATTCTTTTTCCCTGTTTTCTTTTGATAGTTCAATGTAGAATAGTATGTATTCACCTAATTTTGATTGTGCTTTTCCTTTCTTTTTTTTCCCTGTACAACGCAAATATCTATTTGTTTCTCTTTCAGCACTTGGCATATTTCTTGGTCTCTGGAGTTGAGCGATCCGATATTTCATGTAGTAATTCTCATTTGAGTTTTTGATATTTTTCGCTTGTTCGTATTTCTTGCCGTGGTCGTCTTTTAGTACCAATCCATTTCCATGTATGTACATTGTTTCTTAAGCAGTATTCAATGTCAGGATTGGTAGGTTGCTAAACTTGCCAACTACCCTCTACATTTTATCTGGACTTGAGTCCTGTAAAGCTACTCAATCCACCCCTCAATTACCACAGGCAGTGTTTAGGATGTATATGATTATTGTAATGTTATCTTGGAATTGGTTCCCGTTAGTTTTGTCTATAAACTGAGATTGATGAGGTCGGATGTGTTCTTCTTATTCTTCTTCTTAGCCTTCTGTCATCCATATTTGGACATAGGCCTCTCCCAACTCCTTCCATCTGTCTCTATCCTGAGCAACATATTTCCAATTTCTTCCGGCTATTCTTTTAATATCGTCAACCCATCTCATCTGTGGTCTTCCTCTTGGTCGTTTACTTTCGTAAGGTCGGATGTGTTACAAGTTTAGTTTTTGCCAAGAGAGGTACATACTCTGATGTAACAAAGTTTATAATTATGCAGTCATCGTCAAATCTACCAATAATAGTTTTAATGTAAATGATATGGTCAATTTTGAATCTTCCTTGGTATTCTAAGAAAGGGTTTTCTAAAAGGGCTATTCGCAGGATTGGATGGTGTAATAGATGTCATCAGTGAAAAAATACTGTCGAAATAAGATTCTATTTCTGGAGTATGTCAGTACTTTCGTATCAATTTTTGTATATATAAAGTCAGGAAACTTCTCTTCGACGGCGAATTAGGTGAGCTGTTAATCCAAGCTTAGGAGGATGCATTTGAGGATGAACCTCAAATGATGTTGCAGCATTATGTTTTTAAAGAAAGTAGTAAAGCATGTATTGTATTTTATTTTACAGTAACACAATCTTACAGTAACTGCAGACATACTCATAGTAGGCAGTCTTTTCTTCTTCCTCTTAATCAGTGCATGTATTGTGTCTGCTTCGTTATGTGTATGCCCCTTGAGTAAATATTTATGATGAATTCTAACTACTAAGGTGTTATGGACAGCACAAATATGCATACAAAATAAAAAAAAATCGGTTTTGGCCAGAGCGGTTGTCTGAAACCAAAATGTTACCTCTTCTATTGTAGAAGGTGAATTTTTTAACCACATTATTACAGCGGAAGCTATCTCATTGCCACCCCTTTTTGCAATAGACTCGTCCTACATGAAACATGAACCTTCAGCAGTACTATCCTTATAGACGGTAAAAGTAAATGTCCATAACTGCTTTAAATAAAACGATTTTCCATTAGTTAACATAGATGTGGGGGTGCAAATCCGTCATTGCTACAAATTATTTTAAATTCTGCTTGAATCTTATCTTATCCATATATATATATATATATATATATATATATATATATATATATATATATATATATATATTGTTATGATGTATTGTTTGTGAATGATGAGCAATGAGTGTTTTTTAATAATATAGGGTTTTTATCGCGGTTCTCAAAGAATTAGTTTGTAAGTACTTTTTTAAATTATCTTTATTATATCTATTATGAAACACACATATATATCTAACCTGGCTTTCTAATCTGACCTTTAAAATAAACTATCTTTAAATTGAAATTCTTATGAAACTAATTAAATTCTATAGACAATGTAAAATTTAAACAAACTATCTTCAAAATTGAAATTGTTATGACACTAACTAAATTATATTAACAAAATTTTGTACCTTTCTGTCACTGAATGCCTAAATGAACTGTTTTCCACTATATAGATTATAATCACCACTCAATGTCTTCTTCTCAGCTTCGGTTATCCTTGTTTTTGTGAAATTACTTTTTCCAATTATCAGCTTCCACCAATTTAAGATATTTTTCTTCACCAGCATTTATAAACCACCAAGCAAACCAGCAAACAGCATTTATATTTATTCTTCTTTTCAGTATACCAATATCCAATCACCAAATATATTATATAAATTTAATTTTTAATTAATACTTCTTGCATTATCCAATCACCATTTATACATAACATAATTTTTAATCTTCAATAATATTTTCTTTATACTGTTTCTTAATCTTCATTTAACTCACTGTATTGAACAATTGGACCTTCTGACTATCTTGAACTTACTGAAATGTAACTGATTGACTGACTCTAACTAACTTTCATACTAAAACTGGACATCTTGAATCCAAATCACCGAGTATTTATACCTTTTCAATCTTCCAGAACCATCTGGTAAGAAATCATGTTCGATTTGTTCCATCTCCTACATGTCTGAATTTTCTGGAACAGTCCATTTCGCAAACAAGGCCATCTTCGGTGATCTAGAGAGTTCCTTACTTTTCTATCGAGAATTTTGTTGGCATTTAGGCTTTTCAGATCAGAATATACACTTAAATCAGTAACTTAACACTCTAATGTAATAAACTACACATTTTAAACAACATATTATTATAACCCCACTTTATATTCGCAACCATTCCTTAAACGTCACTTTTAGAGTATTTTTGGTTGCCTAGTCACATGGCTCACTTAAATATATTTACAATATTATAATTATATAAAAAAAAAACTTCCCACACCTATTACTTGTTAATTTCTTAAAAATGCCCTCACATAAATAATTTTTATTAAATTCTTTAGTATATAACTTATTAAAATAACCAAATACTTTTTATATCTAATATTATCTAGTATATAACTTATAAATTAATTTTTTAAACACCAATCATCTCAATATATATATATATATATATATATATATATATATATATATATATATATATATATATTATATGAAAGGTATTTTAATTTCCTTCTCTTACTGTTCTAGCGGCTCTTATTGCCTTACTAATATGGGAAATTACACAAGTAATTACAATGCATACCAAAGTTTTAAAACAAAGCTTCGCAGATATTCTTCAAATAGATCAAATACAAGAACGAAGAAAACGCATTAATTTATGGCTGGTATATCATCTTCATATCATAAGGTATATTGTCTATCTGTCCATATGCCCATAATATATAAAAAAAAACGTCTCATTTTACAATGTGTTGTTACGACATGGAGATTATGATATAAATCTTGAATCAATGACTTATATTATATATATTTATAATTATAGTGGAAACTGAAGTTATCAGAAAGCAAAAACGTAAAAAATTAAGGTCAAACTGGTACGATGAGGAATGCGCACAAACAACGCAAAGAAAAAATCAGGCATATAGAAGACTCCAAGGGCGAAGAATGAGACAAACAGAGGAAGACTATAGGCAGCTGAGAGGAGCAGAAAACGAATACTTAAAAAAAAAGAAGAAAAAGCATATAGAGAGCCAACTAAAAGAACTAGAGAACTGTAAGACACAAGCAGAAACGCAAAAGTTCTACAATAGGCTTAACCAGAATAGGAAAGAATTCAAACCTAGATTATCAATCGTTAGAAATAGAACAGGGGAGATCATTGGTTATCAAGACCAGATACTAGAAAGATGGGCAGAAAACCTAGAGGAAAGGCTAAATATAAGAGGTGTGACAGGGCTTCACGAATCATAAATCCAACTCGAGGACATTGACGATGAAATAAAGAAAGATAACATCCCAACAGAGGTAGAACTCATCCAAGCTATACAAAAAGTAAAAGAAAACAAAGCTCCTGGGGCAGATGGCATTTTATTCAGAACTTTTAAAACATGACAAAAAAAACTTGACGTACTGCATATGTAGACTGGTAGAACTGATCTGGAAGCAAATAAAGTTGCCAGAAGACTGGAATGTAGGTATAATTGTACCTATCCACAAGAACGGAGATCAAACAATATGTGACAACTACAGAGGAATAACCCTCCTAAACGTAACATACAATTGGCATATATTCTTTATGCCAATTTGCCACTTTATGCCTAAGAAGCCACATTTCGAATGCCTCTAATTTTTTTACGGATTGAGCTTTCAGAGTTCAAGCTTCTACCCCATATAGCAGTTGCGACCATACATAACATTCGACTAACGTCAATCTGATAACCATACTTAACTTTTTATTTGTAAACATTGACTTGCGCGTGTTTTATAAATCCTTTTTTTAAAAGCCCGGTGAGCTTGATGAGCTTATCCGAGCTTAAAAAAATTACAATAATTTTATTTTTAGCTTATCACAACAACTAAATCGTTTAGCAAAAAAATGCATGGGTATATACTCTTTTATCGCTGCTTTGTTATTTGGATGTATTATTAATCAAATTTACAATAAGGTGAGTAGAGAAAAATAATGGCTACATTTTTATTAGAACCGAACAGAAAATTTTATGTCTCAAGTAAATTGGGTGCTTTGATTTTATATACAGTGTGTCAAAGCCAAGTGGAATAAATTCATAATTTAGGTTACTGTACATATTTTTAAAAAATCCTGAAACACGTCAAATTTACATTATAACTTGACATTCTTTAACGTGAAAATGCAACCCCTACCTTCAACCCCCTTAGAATGACAGGTACAACTCCCAATTTTTAAATTAGGAAGTATAGGCTTGTGATATATCGTTTGAAAGGTCTTTTCATTCTCCATTCAAAAATGTTGTCGCTTTCAAGTTTATTAAGATTAATTAAGATAAAATAAATTAAAATCATGTGGTTACCGAAATTAGCTACAATACAATCAAAAACTAAAATGTAATGCAAAACGTAATAAAATGTAGAACCCGAAAAAGAACTAAGAATGTTAATGAAGTAGATGTTCAAAATGTTCACCGCGAACGTCTTGGCAACATCCTAATCTCAAATAAAACTGTCATCTAACATTATTTAACATAACAGGCGTGATCCACCTAATCGCAAGCGTTATTCGTTCTTTTAAGTCATTTAAATCAGAAGGTTTAGTTTTGTACATATGGCTCTTCACATATCCCCATAAAAAGAAATCTAATAATGTAAGATCAGGTGATCGCGCTGGCCATTCAATCGATCCTCGCCTCCCTATCCTCCAATTGGAAAATATTGTATCGAGGTACTGCCGGACATTAAGTTCGTAATGTGGTGGTGCTTCATCCTGCTGAAACCATATCGTATTCTCTGGAACTCGAGGGTTTCCTGGATCAGGATATAAATTTGCCAACGTTGGAATGATATCATTTTGAAGTAGTGCCAAATAATAGTTGCCATTCAAGTTGCCCTCAATGAAAAAGGGACCAATGATATTGTTTCCTACAATCCCTGCCCAAACATTAACCTTTTGAGGGTATTTAGTGTGTTCTTCTCTCATCCAGTGAGGATTTTCCGTGCTCCAGTAGCGGCAATTTTGCTGATTAGCATGACCGTTAAGTGAAAAAGTACACTCATCAGAAAACATAACGTCTTCTAATTGGATAATATTTATTATCCAACATGTGCATCATTTGCTCACAAAAAAAAGTTCTCCTATCAAAATCGTCCTTCATGAGCTCCCGAGTAGGTATCATCTTATAGGGATGCAATTTATTTTCTTTTAATATGTTTACTATCGATGTATGGCTAGCATTAAATGTAGTGGATGCCTGTCTACTCGATGTATCTGGATTTTCCTGAAACTCAAGCAACACATCTAATTTGAGTTCATCACTCAGTGCATTGGCAGCTGCTTTTTTTATCTGCCTCACATGACCAAACTCGCGAAACTGCTTCTCTATTTTACTTATTGTTCCTTGGGATATAGGCGGTAGATTAGGAAATTTCTCATGAAATAGGCGAGTTACTTCCTGTTGTGTTCGGGTGTTATCTCCGTAACCAATAATTTGTAAAACTGTTATTTTATGCATTTCCGTTAATCTAATCATTTTTAGAATTAAATTGAACGAACTTTTTACTTAAATTAAAATACTGACAACTTAAATAAAACAATTTACTAATGCTTGTTAAAATAACGTTGCCACGGAAATTCTTTAAAGTTTTTTAATGGTTACCATCTAAAAACCACATTGCTATGGTTTTTGTTCACTTTCTCATTATCAAGACCTAAACGGGAAATAAGTTTTGAGTATATTTTAGCGAATTTCGGTAACCACATGATTTTAATTTATTTTATCTTAATTAATCTTAATAAACTTGAAAGCGACAACATTTTTGAATGGAGAATGAAAAGACCTTTCAAACGATATATCACAAGCCTATACTTCCTATTTTTAAAATGGGGGTTGTACCTATCATTCTAAGGGGGTTGAAGGTAGGGGTTGCATTTTCACGTTAAAGAATGTCAAGTTATAATTTAAATTTGACGTGTTTCGGGATTTTTTATAAATATGTACAGTAACCTAAATAATGAATTTATTCCATTTGGCTTTTACACACTGTATGGGTATAAATACGAATGATTTATAATTGAAGTTACATCGAACTGCTTGAACTTACAATAAACTGAAGAGAGTGATATTGAAGAACAAGCCTTGTCTGTATAATTAAAAATATAAATACAAGGACGATATTAGAATAGAATTCAATCAATAAATGATTTGTCATTGTAGATATAAAGTAGTTCGCAAGTTAGTGTACATATATTATGTATTGTTATTGTACCGGCTGATATTATAAACTCAGTATCAGTAGTGTCTACAGAAATAAATATAGATTTAAATGAAAGTAGTGGCAAATAGTTAACAAACCTATTATACATTGCTTTAATACCCTTTACAGCTTTTTCTACTTCTTCAAAGGAAAGATTTTGTATGGTTACTGTTTCTAAGTATCTCTCGTAAACCACAAACTGTAAAATAAGATACATATTTAGTTTTTTTTTTTTAATAGTTAAAATATTGTAAGCTTTTAATGTTATTATTGTAGGAGAATATAACTGGAGGATTTATAGGCTTTTTTGGGTTCTTTGGATCAATTTTTATTCTTTGTCAAGCAGGAGAGAAGATAGCTCAACAGGTAGGTAAGAAGCCATAATTTCTTAAATTATGCATATTCTTGACACTTAATCCAGTCATTTCTATAACTTTTTTATTCTTTAATTCCAGCTTGCCTAATTATTTTACATCAAAAGTCATAAGAAATCGTTTGTAGAGGACTGAAATCTATATATCTATATTAAAAACAGTATAAAATTATTTTACGAATTAAAAGTACTCCAAAATTTTGCAAAATATAATACATTTTAAGTCCCACCCCTAAAAGTCAGGCCACACGTAGTCCAAGAATGTGTATGACGTGTTGCGTTTGGTCATATTGATATTTCTGATATTTGATAATATTTGAATTGTCAATATTTTTATTTTATGATTAAATTATAAACAATCAATTTTATTAAATACTGAACAATAAAAATTACTTGGTAAGTAATAAATTTTATTGTTTACAAAGCAATAAAGTTGATGAAATGTACTCAGTTCACGACAAATCGCGATAATGTTATATTCAGGCAAAAGTACGAGCACTGTCAGATCTTTATTTAACGTAAGATATTCTAATACACTCCAACTCAATTCCAGGTTATTCAACAATTCAAAGAATTCCAATATAGTTTTACTGTGATCTTTATTTCTAAAAATAATTTATGATATTCTCTAAACATAAAACTATAACAAAATTTTCGAACACTCCGCCATTTTGCACCAAACATTTATCCATTTGAAACCAAATTTGTTCTTCATCTGGAGCTATGTCTGCAAGTCTCGGTAAAATCTCTTCTTGTAGTAAGTCGAAAAACCTTTTTGAATTTAAATTTTCCTCATAGAAAAATGGTCCAATAATATTGTGTCTAATTATTCCTACATTTATTTTTCGACGATATCGGGTATTTCTTTCAATATTATCCTCAGGCTTTCTTGTCTAGTGAAGCCTATAATTTTGAACATTTGGTTCATTATTTTATGTAAATATACAGGTGCCTGTTGAGCCTTTGAGTTCCCTTCTGCCTCGGGTCTTCTATGAACAGCTTGTTGGAATGCCGCAATGGCGATTGGCAATTAATAGCGAAAACATGCCGTAAATCATCAATTTGCACATTAAGTGCCTTTGAAACAATATTATTAATTATTTTTGTAATAATCATGTGATTTTGTCATTTTTACCTTTCTATGTTTATTTTTACCTAAACTGGTTTTTCAATTTGTTTTCGGTACTTTTGCTTGTGTAAATAATTGCCAGACGGCTATTTTTCAAGTCTCATTTATCAATTTAGACTATTTTTATAATTCAAATATACTTTGATTAAGTAAATGATTGTAATCTTACCAATAGGATTAAACGATGTGAATTTTTAAAAATTTTGGCCAATTCTTTATAACACTGGTAGCTGTAATTACCATCGATATTGTATTACTGCTCTTGTAAGTCACATTTTACATTACACTTACATGTACATCCGTATTATAAGTAAATATACTTCTTTTTCATTTTTTTATTATGACAAACTACTGGGAATTTTCCCATGGTGATTTCTTAATTTATGATCTGCAGCAATCAATAATACTTTCATATCCTAACCTGAATTACAGCATATTAAAATAATAAATTAATTATTTCTAATCGTATTAACTTTCTAGAGCCAAGATATAACTGATGCAGTTTACCACTCATTATGGTATATGACGGATATTAAAACAAGGAAAGACATTATATTTATCTTGATGAGTAGCAACATTACACTTCAGCTTCAAGCGTTGCCATTAGGACAACTTAATTTCACTCTTTTGCTTATGGTACGTTTCGACAGGTACTCCATGCCTTTATCAAAACAATATCTGAAATACATCAATTGATTTTGCCATAGTCAAAGTAATATGGTTAACGTTTTTATGATATTTTGTATAGGAACGGTGACAAAATGTTAGAATAAATTTTATTTTAGCCTTAAGTGGTCGCCGAGGCGTAAAAAGTACGCCATTCTTATTTAGAACTTTATCGTTTTACTGTCTATTGGGCTACATCACAGAACGAATAACTATGTCATCATCAGTGCTATCTGGATGTACAGCTGCTTTCTAAAAACTGATACGACATTAGATTTTATTTATTATGACAGACAAATAATAAAATAAACAAACAAACAACAAACAATTGTGTGCAACAACAAAATAGGATTGTTGTTATTTTATTTTTATTATTATTAAGGAATAAAACAAACGGCTTAACTCAACAATATATTATAGCAAGAATTGTAACCAAATTAAAAGAATTGGGCACTTTCAGATTCAGCAAAACATTTTAATTTTAGTAGAACCACAGTTTTTCTATTAATAAAAAATATTAAGGGAACAAGAAACTCTCGAAATAAAGCGAGGATCTGGAAGACCAAAACTATACCAAATTTAGGTATGTAAAGATTATCTTCTTCAGAGAGTTCTTCCCAAACCTGTTGTATACCGTGCCACAGCTCTTCAGCATTTTGAGGTATAAAATTACGCCCATACTACCGTTTTATAATAATCCCTCACACATTCTCGATTGGGTTTAAATCTGGACGGTAGATGGGACATGGTAAAGTTTCGATGTTGATATTCTGGAGCCACTGGTTTATTATATTTGCAGTGTGAACAGGACAATTATCTTGTTGAAGGATAAAATTATTTTCTAGATACAACTGTTCTACACTGAGAAACATGATGTTTTCTAGAATATTCAGATAAGTCTGCCAACAAACCTGCCATCAATTCGCTATACAATTCTCATTACTATAGATGAAATCCATTCCCATACATTGGCGCTAAAATGACCAGTTGCTCGATATCTATCAACATATAGAGGATTAAATATATTATTATCTGGTTTATACACCCCAATTTTGTCCTTGTTAGAAAATTTTCTCATCTGTAAATATTACCGTCCCAAAAATATTGATTTTGTAACTGATGGTTTGAAGCAATTATAAGTCTTGATTGCTTCTGTTGTGGTGCAAGATTATTTTTACTGCAGTTCGGTACCTAAGATGCGTTGCTTTAATTCTGCGCCAAGTTGTTGTCTTTCTTCCCGGAAACTTAGACATAACTCTTGTAGTTTTCTCATCTTCAAAAGGATTCTCTTCTAATCTCTCCAAAAGCGTACGATCTTCATAAGCGGTAGATATTTTTGGTCTTCCAGAACCTTACTTTCTTTCGAGAGTTTCTTGTTCTCTACATTTTTTATCAATAATAAAAATTGTTCTTCTGCTTACGTTAAAATGGTTCGCTACGGCAGATAGTAACCAACCAACGAAATATTCTAATTTTGTTACAATTTTTGCTTTTAGATCTTTGCTAGGATATGCAGCCATTTTTTAAGGTTGTACATAATAAGTTATCTGACAAATTTTAAGAATTGGCAGTGACAGTGACAGTACCTAAGTAATAAGTATTTATCCTTTAAAATACATTACTTAATTTTCTACAAATATTTCCATATTTCTCATGTCTTCATCGATGTTATCAAGAAACCTTGTTCTGGGTCTTCCTCTTCTTCTCTAACCAATGAGCCTATCAAGGAGCGTTTTAAGCTGGGACATTTTTTTTCATCCTCATTGTTTTTAAATAGTCATCATCATCATCATCACTGGCTCGACAACCCTTTTTGGGTCTTGGCCTGTTCCAGGATTCTTCTCCATTCTGATCTGTTTCGTGCTTTTTTTCTCCAGTTTTTTATTTTTAAGGTTGTTATATCATTTTCTATTTGTTCTAAGTATTTCAGCTTCGGTCTTCCTCTTGTTCTTTTTCCTACTGGCATCTGTTTGAATATTTTGTTTGGTATTTCGCCTTCTTCCATTCTTTCTACATGTCCTATCCAACGCAGCTGTCCTATTTTAATGAATGTTATAATATTCGGATCCTGGTAGCTTTTAAATAGTACTACATATATATTTTGCATAATTATTTCCTTTTTGTACGTATAAGAACAAAAATCATTTAAGAAAACAATTCTGAAGTATTTACAATGCTTGCAGGTGTCTGTACTATTTATTAAGTAAATATTTATCTTACAACATTAATAACTTACAACATAGTATTTGTATTTTTTTGGAACAACTAATCGTGTATTTTTGACATTTTTACTAATTACTTATTTTGTTTTTAGATAATGAAAGGAGCGTTCTCCTATTTAACTCTACTCCAGAATTCTGCATAATCTCTTCCCTTTTTATTTTTAGAATGACAAAATGCTTATTGTTATGTAATTTACAAGAGCTCGCACCGTTATAAAATACTAGAAAAGGAAAAGCTATTTTAGTTATAGTTAGTTGTAAATGAAAAACAGCATAAAGCTTGTACCACTATTAGATTTTACCGTACGTGGGTCTGTTAGTATACTAAGGCCCTGTTCACATGAGGACGTTAGACGCCGCGTTTGCCTAAGACCGGCTCCACACATGGGATACAACGTTGGTGCCAACGTTGGAGCCGATGCTTGGGTCAAATGTGTACCCACGTTCGGTGAGATATCCATACATTGGGTTAAGTATTGGAGTTGCATCATTGGAGTCATCAGCAAAATGCAGCTTGCATTTCGCTGATGACCAAGTAATACTTGCAGAAGATCAAGATAATATCCACTACATGTTACGAAAAATAGATGAAGAATATACTAAGTGGGGCTTATCCATTAATCCATCAAAAACAGAGTACGTAGTAGTGGGAGGTGAAGGAAAGCACTTAGAACTAGGAAGCAAACAAATTCAAAATACTGATAGCTATAAATATCTCGGTGTAAATATTACAAACAATGGTCGGAATACAAAAGAAATAGCTACTAGAATTGGTCAAGGAAATTCAGCAATACGTCAACTGAATAGTATACTTTGGAATAACCACATCACCCGAAACACAAAAATTAGGATATACAAAAGTATTATAGAAAGCATTGTTACATATGGTTCAGAGCTTTGGGTAATAAATAAAAATGACGCATCCAAAATAAAAGCAATGGAAATGAATTATTGGAGAAGATGTTGCCAACTCACTAGAAGAGATAGAGTAAGGAATACTGAAATCAGAGAGCGTATGGGCATAGACATTGACGTCCTGGAAACTATAGAATGCAAAAGACTGAAATGGTATGGCCATCTAGAAAGAATGAATGATCAACGATGGCCAAAGAGAATGTTACAGTAGATCCCCACCAACCGCAGGAAAAAGGGAAGACCAAGAAGATCGTGGAGACAAGAAGTAAAAGGTGCAATGGAAGATAGGGGTCTCCAAGTAGATGACTGGAACGATCGCAAGCGTTGGAAGCTAGGTTGCGAGAAACGGCGGCAGCTGTAATAAACTCGTTATATATATTGGAGTCTGTTCCCTCTAGAGAAAACGTCAATATGTCCGACATGTCGTGATAATGAGTGCATATGATTATATTTTGCTACAAAAAAGGCGACTTTTACGTCATTACAAACAGCGTTATTTAAAGCTACTAGATCTTTAGAGGTGCCGTATTTTATTAACTCAATTCCCAAATTTTTTAGCCTTCTATTTTGGCTATATTTTGCATCAAACGTAACTTGAATCTACAGCCAGTATATGGAAGTACATATTTTAAAAGTTACATGACCACACAACGATGGTCTATTAGCACAAAATAATCTATATTTCAAAATTAAAAGCATATACTTTTGTAAAATATTTAGATAAGTACATTTTTTTTGCTGTCTGAAAGGTACTGAAAAAACCAGACATGCATATTATTTATTTATGTAAGAAATAGCCTTTTGAGCATAAACCCCGTTCTGATAGACCACCGGCCCGTATCAGAGTGTTAATCGTAAACAACTCAACGGAGGTGGCTCAGGTGACCGAAGACCGATTTTCACAGGTTATAAATTTGTTTGTTAATGTCGTTATGGAATGAATATTTTCTTTGATAAAGTAATTTTTATTTTCTAAAAAGTGTTTTAAAAGAAAAAATAAGACGAGGACTCTTTTTATAATCTGTGGTTTGTCATTAGTTTATTTTCTTTTGCTTTGCTAGATTGTGCAAAATTAGGTACCTTATTTTATGCAGGATGCGAAAATTACGCGCCAACAACTAAATTATGTGCATAATTATACGCCGATTGGAATACTGCTGTAGCGCCAATGTGTGGTCGGCATCAACGGCACCACCAATATGTATTGGCACCAATCCCTTTGATGTGTACGCAAAAAAACTGACAGTTCACGGACAACTACCAACGTTGTAGCAAGTCATAAAAGACAAGAATTAGTGAATGAAGGTGAAGAATTTTACTGCTCAGAAGAATATATGACTCACTGCAGAACATCCACTGAACTACTTACCGTAACTTTGCCATAAATATTTTTCTGTTTAATATGTGTTCTTTTCTATTCCTTTTTTATAATCCATTTTTTTTTTTTTGACTTGCTACAAACAATATTTTTGTTACGTAGATAAGTAAATACTCTATTCTACTATAACGCTTTGCCTCCGTATAAAAAAATAATGATTATAATGGGTTTTTATTAAAAAACGAAAATTACATCTTAACCATTTATTAATTTAATTTTAACAACTACTATATATTTATATCATTCTAAATATTAAATAATTTTGGATATAAATAAGATACTTTAGCATGTCTTACTACATTGTTGCTTCCTTGGTTTCACATGCTGCTGTTCAATAGAGTTAAATATGAATATGATGTTTTCAGTAACTGAAAAAAAAATATGTTAATTTTTTTATACTTAAATGATACATTCTGTCCTCTTGAGCTTGATAGCTCGAGCTGATGATAAATCATGTTGGTAAAAAATGTTTTTTTTTTTTCGTAACACATATATAGATGGATTTGACAGTTGAAATTTGTAGTATGAGATATTACAAAAAGACTCTCATCTAGGAGTTCATTAATTTTTTTATTGGAAATATAATTTTTATTTAAAAATTTTACGTCAAAAAACAACTTTCGGAAAAAAACGATACACAAATTGATTCACGCTATATATTTAAATCGGTTAATAAACAAAAAAATAATTGCAAAATAGTTAAATTTTTAATAAATTTTTTATTATTTATTAAAATTTATTTAAATGTACTTGAACCTGGCGGTTATTGTGTTTGAATTGTCTGCAAAAGATGGGCCAGATGGGTTGAATAGTTTTTGCAAAATTTAATTTGTTTTCCCATTTTTATACCATGATGTACACAACGTCTGTTCGGACGAAGATTCTTAAGGTTTCTACTGGTTTAGTATCGCCATATGGTGGAACAGTGGGTTGACTACATCTGGGGTACGCATTCTGCCATATTAGCAATTCTCCTGCTATCTCAGGATCTTTTTTTTTTGTTATTTGAGGTTCTGCACCCAACCAAGTTCGCATAATGGATTTTAAGAAGTTTAGTCTTTTATTGCATTTTGTCTCTATTTGTTCAATATGAAGTTTCCAGGTCAAGTTTCTGTCTAATGTGATTCCTAAGTATTTGAAATTGGTATCCACCGGAACTTCTATACCATCTATTGTAATTTTCTGCATCGGTTTTATGTTATGCCTGGTAAAGATTATAACTTTGTATTTTTCTGCGGAGTTTTGTAGCCTTAAATCACTATGGACTTCTTTTATGTCTCTGTCTTTCATTTCTCTATTGATACCTTCTCTCCAACTAAGGCGGAGTCTTCCTCTTTTTTTCAACCGTGAGACGTCCACATTAAGACTTGTTTTGGGAGACCTTCTTCAAACATTCTCTGTGCATGACCGTACCATCTGAGTTGTTGGGTACCAATATCGTCTACCATTGTATGTTTTACTTTAATTTCTCTTATTCTGTTATTCATTACTCTTTCTAGTTTAGATTTTCCAGCTGAACGTCTCCAGAAATCCATTTCCGTTGCCTCAAGTTTTCTCTTGTATCTTTCCTTTATTTGCTTACTGTAGGTAATTACACTTGTAATGATTGTGTTATATATCTTGTGCTTGTTATTATTAGAGATTGATTGATCCAAAACGATACTATTGAGAAGGGAAAATTGCTTTTCTTGCTTGGTTGTTTTTCTTGTCAATTGTATTGTCTACGTTGCCTTTTTTTGCGATGATCATACCTAAATATTTATACAGGGTGAGTCATGAGGAACTTTACATACTTCTACCATATGTAGAGTCCCTCAAGGAGCATATCATGTGGCCACTAAAAAATGTCAACTCCTTTTCTTTATTAATTAACAGGGTGATTTGTGTAATTGGCCATTTATTTCATTTTACTGTAGTGTTTATACGGCTCATTTGATTTTTTTAATTTTTGCATGATACAGTACACTACTATCAAGCATTCGACTGGTATTAGCTAAACTAAAAAATTCCAGGACTGGCTTTGGAAAAATTAATTTAGGGATTCGTATTAAATATTACACCCTTCAAACTACATAAATAGCCAATGAAAACGACATATGCGACAATGTTGTAGCACTTTTATTAAATTTTTAGTGAACGATCAAATCTTACCAAAAATAGAACAACCATAATGAAGTATCAAATTATAAGGTAATTAATTTAAACAAATGTTATGAATTTCAAACATTTTAGTTGAAATAATAAACTGAGTCACTGCACAACAAAAAACAGTAACTACTAACAATAACGAAGAACAATTTAAAAAAAAAACTAAAAATATGTACATAGTTATGATAAACCCATAAATTAGAACTGGAAAAGATACAATAATGCTAACAAAATAAAAATAATTCAAAAAAGATTTTCGAAATGGAACCCTGCAGCCTGGACACATTTTTGTTGCCGAATTGTTAATTGACATATTGAATTACGGATACTCTGGGGATCGTTTCTAATAGTATTACAACAATGTATAATTCTATCAATTAATTGTTGTCGGTTATTAATATTCACTGCGTAAACTAGTTGCTTCAATCGTCCCCAAATATGGTAATCAACGGGATTTAAATCAGGGGATCTTGAAGGCCACGAAATAGGACCTGCACGTCCTATCCACCTGTTGCCATAAACATTATTGAGATGTTGTCTCACTGCCAGTAAAAAGTGTGGGGGTGCCCCATCATGCTGAAAATACATCCCTCGGATAGCAACGTTCGCGTTGGCAAGCAAATTCGGCAAAATATTTTGTAGAAAGTTCAAATAGACCTGCCCTGTTAAAGGACCATCAAAAAAGTAAGGACCTACTAATTGGTTATTTATGACACCAATCCACACGTTAACCGAAAACCTTAACTGAGAACGACGTTTTCGAATAGCATGGGGATTTTCTTCTGCCCACACATGTGAATTTCGTGAATTATTTATCCCGTCTCTGGTAAATTGAGCTTCATCTGTAAATAGTGTCCTGTATAGCGTTGGTCGATTATTGTTAATCCATCTACAAAATTCCAACCTATCGATCTCATCTCCAGCATGTAGTCGCTGAACCATTTGAATGTGTTATGGGTATAGATTTTTTTTTGTAAGACTCTACTTCCTTTTGATTGAGTAACATTGAGTTCTCGACTTACTTGTCTAGTGCTTATTGTAGGGTTCATAGTAACGGCGTCCATAATGTCATCTTCCTGCGCTTCATCTACATGTCGCTCTGTTGTTCCACTAGGAAAAGTGCCATTTTCTCGCAAATAATAATTAAAAACTGACCCAAATGTTGGATGACTGGGAGTTCGACGATTAGGAAATCTCCTGCGATATTCTCTACTAGCAGCCCTACCATTCCCATTACAGAATCCATAAACAAATATTATGTCTGCATATTCTGTGGTCGTAAACTGATGTGGCATTTTGAACGAAAGTAACAAAAGCTCTACCAAAACTAACACAATGTACTTAACGTAGATATGACAGAAGAAATATGTATTCTTGTACACATAAATAACAATTGATAATGACAATAATGACAATGGGTATAAAATATCAAGAAACGTCAAACGGTCAACGCCAACCTTCATTTTAAACTTTTTTAGATTTATTTTTATTTAGTACAGTTGATGCAATTTATTATTATTTGACATAAAATTTTAATCATTTACAATCAACAAAAACTAACACATACAAGAGGTTTGACTTTTTAATCAATTTAATTTATTATTTATCGAAAATAATGCCCCAATACGATCTATGAGTAAAAATTTAAAATTGAAAAACAATTGATTCTATCGTAGAGATAATACAAAGTGACAGTAAAGATGTTAATTTTCTACGTATTAGATTATGTTGTAGGAACTCATTTTAATTAAAATGTTTGAAATTTATAACATTTGTTTAAATTAATACCTTATAATTTGATACTTCATTATGGTTGTTCTATTTTTGGTAAGATTTGATCGTTCACTAAAAATTTAATAAAAGTGCGACAACATTGTCGCATATATCGTTTTCATTGGCTATTTATGTAGTTTGAAGATCACTTATTGCATTTTAAAAAAAAAATTATACAGGGTGTAATATTTAATACGAATCTCTAAATTAATTTTTCCAAAGCCAGTCCTGGAATTTTTTAGTTTAGCTAATACCAGTCGAATGCTTGATAGTAGTGTACTGTATCATGCAAAAATTAAAAAAATCAAATGAGCCGTATAAACACTACAGTAAAATGAAATAAATGGTCAATTACACAAATCACCCTGTTAATTAATAAAGAAGAGGAGTTGACATTTTTTAGTGGCCACATGATATGCTCCCTGAGGGACTCTACATATGGTAGAAGTATGTAAAGTTCCTCATGACTCACCCTGTATGTGTTGCAATGTTTGATTACTCCTCCATCTTCCAATATGAGGTCCTGTTGTTTCCCGCCGATACAATATCTTCATAATCTTGTGCTATCACTAGTTGATCATCTGCAAATGACAAAGTGTATATATTGTTGTTAATCGGCATTTCCATATTTCTACATTTGCGCTTCCACAGTTTTAGAGCTTGTTCTAGATAAATTTTAAATAATGTCGGGTTTAAAGAAAATCAAAAATAAACAACATTTTTCTGTTGTTCTCAAAACTTGAAAATTTCACTTAGTTCCTTTAAGAAATAATCGATTTAAATATACTTTGTTGATGTTCTAACTTTTGGTCCAATACATTTCAATGAAACCCCGTTTGAAGTGGTCTTTGGGGCAAGTATGTGCTCGTTAGCCTTGAAAAATGTGAATTAATAAATACACTTACCATCACAAACAATGCGTAATTTATTGTGCCCAGCGGTAAAGCACTAAGATAAAGAGGCTTTTGACATCTGAACAGAATAAAGCCAACATCTTTTTGTACCGAAGGTGTAGCTAGATACCAATCAGAACTATATATGTCTTCTCGAAGGACGTATGTCTACAAATAAAAAGTAACGCATAGTACATAAATTGTTTTCTCTAGAGAAAACATACTGACACGAATAGAAGAATTTTACACAGAACTTTACAGAACACATCAACAAGATGATGAGATGAGACCAGCACGGAAATTAATAAAAAATGTTGGATCAGAAATAATGCCAAAAGTAACAATTTCAGAGGTAACTACAGCATTGTAAAATCTGAAGAGAAATAAAGCTGCAGGAGAAGATAATATTACCACAGATATGATATTAGAAGATGGTAAGGAACTAATTGCAATTGTAACTAAGCTTGTGGACAGTTGTTTACATCAGGGCAAAGTCCCTAAGAGCTGGAACAACTCTAAAGTAATCTTATTACACAAGAAAGGTGATAGTCGAAAATTGGAAAACTACAGATCCATCAGCCTACTGTCACACCTGTTTAAAATACTCACCAAAGTCATAACTACTCGACTAATAAGGAAATTAGACGAATACCAACCATATGAACAGGCAGGTTTTAGAAAAGGCTATTCAACTTCCGATCACCTGTTAACCACAAAAATATTAATAGAAAAATGTAACGAATACAAGTTTCCAGTTTTCCTAGCATTTGTAGACTACGAAAAAGCTTTCGATACCATAGAACACACGGCCGTAATAAACGCAATGCAAAATTGTAGAATAGACAGCAGATATATTAACTTAATAAAAGAAACTATGAAACAAGCTACAGCTACATACTACCTAAATGAAAATGAACACACGAACCCTGTACCATTAAACAAGGGAGTCAAACAGGGAGATACTTTATCACCCAAACTGTTCACCTTAGTCTTGGAGGACGTTTTTAAAAACCTAAATTGGTAAATTGGAAATATAAGGGAATAAACATCAATGGCCGCTACCTCAGTAATCTACGATTTGCAGATGACATAATCCTGATAGCTACTGACCTACAAGAAATGCAAACCATGCTTTTAGAACTACATACCGAATCTTCTAAAATAGGACTGAAAATGAATTTAAACAAAACAAAAGTTATGCACTCCGAAGACACCGTGGCAATAATAAACGATAAAGTTATAGAAAAAGTTGAAGAATATATATACTTAGGACAAAAAATAATACTAAATAGGGAAATTCAAACTGAAGAAATAAAAAGAAGAAGAAAGTTAGCTTGGGCAGCATTCGGTAAACTGAACTATATACTCAGAAATCAACAAATTCAATTACATCTTAGATCTAAAGTTTTTGATGCATGCATTATTCCGATATTAACTTATGCGGCACAAACATGTACAATCACAAAAAAGAATATGAATATACTTAGAGTCACTCAACACGCGATGGAAAGAGCAATGCTAGGTATATCACTTAAGGACAAGAAAACAAATACATGGATAAGACAGAAAACCAAAGTCACCGATGTGGTGCAAAAATCATTAAAGTTGAAATGGGAATACGCTGGACGTGTAGCTAGGACCGATCTAAACAAATGGCACAGATCCATTTTAACCTGGAGACCATACCAACACAAAAGACCCAGAGGCAGACCTCCTATGAGATGGACAGATGATCTGAAAAGGACTGCCGGGAAAAATTGGCTACAAGTAGCGTACAATAAAAAACAATGGAAAGGAAGACTTGAAGAGGCTTATGTTCAGATGTGGACGTGAATGGCTAGACGAAGAAGAAAGAAGAAGAAGTACATAAATTCAGGCTAAAAATGAAAGTCGGCGATAAATCTTCGGCTTCAAAAATTTCATAATTTTTCAGAAAAATTCGCGAAACATACCTAATTAAACATGCGAAAATTCTTGGAAAAATTGCTTTTCAATGAAGGCCACAGTCCGGTATTAATTTTGTTTTTATTATTAATATTTTGTTTGCATTAATAAATTTTAAAATTACCTTTAAATAAACTTTCACTGTTTTACTAATTCAACTTATTAATTTTTGTCTTAAAACTTACGTCCCATACGTAATACAGGGTGTTTCAAAAAGGTATGCCATAAATTAAATCACGCATTCCGGGGACAAAAATAAATTGATTGAAACTTACCTTAGTACAAAAGTGTACACAAAAAAAGTTACAGCCCTTTGAAGTTACAAAATAAAAATTGTTTTTTGCATTATCTCCTAAACTACTTGACATTTTGTAATAAAAATGGACACGTTACTTTCTTGTTCTGAAAGTATTTTTCATACAAAAGAAACAACAAAATCTAAGCGCACAGAAAAATTTTAAGGCAGGTGTGCCCTAAATCCCCTCAAACTTTTGAGTACGTTCAAATCAAATGAATTTTGTGGCATCATTAGCTTAACACATTATTTTTAAAACTTTTTTGCCTCTTATCACTTTTTCGAATAACTAGTTTTTTCCTAGTTGGCCATAAAAGTACAATTAGTTTCTACGGATACAATAATTACAAACAGTTCCATCAATTATAGTCAATAATTAGAAGCTATCATTTATATTTATAGTGTGAATAAGATTAATATTAAAAATTTTGATATTACAATGGCCTACACATTTCAGGATATGGCAGATATGCATTTAACTTTGGGTAAGTTGGATCAGATTAAATTATGATTTCAATAAACTATCGGGTATATCGTAGGTAAATGTCAAGGAAATAGTGCAGCAGCCGCAAGGCGTTATGCAGTGAAATACCCCAATCCAATTACACCCGATAGACGATTATTTCTGACCATTGATCGTCGTTTGCGGGAAACGGGTACATTCCAACCACAAGTTGCTGGCAATAGTGGTCGTCCAATAATAGATGCAACTGATGAAGACATTTTAGAAATCATTAAAGTAGTCCCTGAAACAAGTATAAGTGTATAGCTGCTCAACCAAATGTTCCTCGCGTAAGGGTTTGGGGGCGTTTGAAGTATCAGCTGCTTAAACCCTATCACTTAACAACGGTTCAAGAGTTATTGGTTGAAGATTATCCTAAAAGGATTGGATTTTGCGATTGGTTGTTAATGGAAAACATTCGATTTGTTAATTTTATTAGAAATATTTTGTTTACCAATGAGGCTACCTTCAGTAGAAATGGAATAATAAACCATCATAACGAGCACATTTAGGCCGACAAAAATCCTGACGCTAAAAAACGACTTATCGCCAAAGGACTTTCAAAGTTAATGGTTGGGCAGGAATTGTGGATAACAATCTAATAGGCCCAGTATTTCTTCCCAACAATTTAAATGGTAATAATTATTTGCAGTTCTTGGCAAACGATTTACAAGAGGATTTGGAAGAAGTGAATATTGCAATAAGGCAAAATATGTGGTTTCTACAAGATGGCACTCCACCGCAATACAGTAGTAAAGTCCGGGAATACCTGTGCAGGCAATATCCTGGTCGGTGGATTGGAAGGGGTCGTGACGCACCTATTTCTTGATCAGCCAGAAGTCCAGGTCTTAACCCCATGGACTTCTTTTGGGGGTTGATAAAAGAGAAAGTATATTCTGTAACGGAGGACGAACAACAATTGAGAGTTAGAATAATTGAAGCTGCAAATCAATTTAATGCAAACGTTACCGAATGTGTATTGAAGAAAATGGGGGTCATTTTGAACATTTATTGTAATATCATATTTATAGAGAAATAATTAACAATATACGGTACGCCGACGATACTGTGATTCTAGCTGAAAACATCGACGATCTGCAAGAGCTAATCAATAGAGTTGACATGGAATGCACAAATTTTGGACTGTCGATAAATATCGATAAAACTAAATACATGGTGACCAGTAAAGTGGATATCGGCGCAACCCAACTGATATTAAACCAACAACCGCTGCAGAAAGTTCAGAGATTCAAATACCTTGGATGTTGGATTACCCAAAATCTAGATCCATCCTTCGAAATTCGATGTAGAATTGAACAGGCAAGAAACTCATTTCAAAAATTCAAGCCTCTATTATCCAATAACTCATTAAATTTGGAAATCCGTGAAAAGTTTACAAGATGTTACGTGTGGTCTGTACTTTTGTATGGATGTGAAACTTGGACTTTAAACGCCGATATCATGAATAAAATCGAGGCGTTTGAGATGTGGTTGTATCGAAGGATACTAAAAATTCCATGGACTAGCAGAACCAGAAACGAAGAAGTTCTTCGAAGAATGGGACATCAACGAACTCTATTAAATATTATTAAGAGGCGTAAACTAGAATATCTTGGACATATAATCAGAGGACCAAGATAGAGTTCCTTCGGCTAATTCTCAACGGTAAAATCGAAGGAAAGAAATAGATAGGACGGAAGAAACTCTCTTGGTTGAGGAATTTGCGGCAGTGGACAGGTTTGACAGCGGACCAATTGCTACACGTAGAGCAAGACCGAGATCAGTATAAAAATATTATAAGCATGGTAGTCGCCGACGTTCCGTAGGGATATGGCACTCTAAGAAGAAGATATTTATAGAGGTTATAGACATTTTTTGTACTTGTTAATTCATTTAAGTCATTTATTTAGTTGCACGTAATTTTTTAAAAGTTAATAAAAAGGGTCGTAACTCAATAAAAACTGTTTTTTGAAAAAAAGTGATGATGCAAAAAAATTTTAAAAATAATGTGTTAAACTAATGATGCCACAAAATTCATTTGATTTGAACGTACTCAAAAGTTTGGGGGGATTTAGGGCTGCACGGATTTAGGCTTGTATGAAAAATGCTTTCAGAACAAGAAAGTAACGGGTCCATTTTATTACAAAATATCAAGTAGTTTAGGAGATCATGCAAAAAAACAATTTTTATTTTGTAACTTCAAAGGGCTGTAACCTTTTTTGTGTACACTTTTATACTAAGGTAAGTTGGATTCAATCAATTTATTTTTGTCCTCGGACTGCGTGATTTAATGTATGACATTTTTTTTAAACACCCTGTATATAACTAAAAATATTTATACGTAAAATATCTTATCTCAGTGGCATTGTTTTGCTTCTGTGAGCTGTATTGTGACGTTTACAGATACTTACAAAGTTCATTAGTCTTTCTCCTGTATGAGCAAGTAGTAAAATTGCTGCTAACCATCCAAAAATAAAAAGCAAAGCTCCAAGTGGTTTGATCCCCTAAAAACGATAATATCTGTAAATTGAGTCTGGGAAAATGGCAAATTGTATACTGTGTTAAACAGTACACAATTTGCCATTTTTTGTACCAGTATTTTTATCTAGAATATCTAGCATATCTAGAAGCACCGGAGCTCTCAAAATGACGGGTATAAAATTTTTTTAACGACAGCCGTTTATGTATTTTTTTATCATGATTCTGGATTTACAACCCTGCATGGGTCCTAGACTGCTCAAGAATTTCTCTCCAGTCGTCCCTATCCATCGTCTTCCTCCGCCAAGCACGTATTCCCATATGTCTCATGTCTCATCGATGTTATCAAGGAACCTTGTTGTCTTCTTCTTCTTCTCTGACCAATGGGTCTATCAAGGAGCGTTTTTCTAGCTGGGTCATTTTGTTCCATCCGCATTACATGCCCTATCCACCTCAGACGTCCTATCTTAATATGTTTTACGATATCAGGTTCCTGGTATATTCTCTCCACACTCCATTGTGATTCACTGCTTCATAGATTCGCCTTAGTACTTTTCTTTCAAAACATCCTAACATGTTTTCATAATTTTTTGTTAGAGTCCAGGTCTCTAAACCATATATTATCAAATATTATCATATCATATATATCATATATATCAAAAAACAGCAAAACTTACCCGTATCATTTGATTTTCTGAGCAAGCAACAACCAGTGCAGACACACAAGTTATGAGAGAGCTTGTTCGCTTTCCTAAATCCGACAATTCAGTAGCAATACTACAAAAAATTTTAAAGAATAATTAGGCATGTGTAATACATGTGAAAAGAAAATAAAAGGAAAGAAATAGAAAAGGAGGGAAGCTGAGGAAAAAAGAAAGAAAAGGAAAGGAAAGAAAGGGAAAGGAAAGAAAAGAAAAGGAAAGGAAAGGAAAGGAAAGGAAAGGAAAGGAAAGAAAAGGAAAGGAAAGGAAAGGAAAGGAAAGGAAAGGAAAGGAAAAGGAAAGGAAAGGAAAGGAAAGGAAAGGAAAGGAAAGGAAAGGAAAGGAAAGGAAAGGAAAGGAAAGGAAAGGAAAGGAAAGGAAAGGAAAGGAAAGGAAAGGAAAGGAAAGGAAAGGAAAGGAAAGGAAAGGAAAGGAAAGGAAAGGAAAGGAAAGGAAAGGAAAGGAAAGGAAAGGAAAGGAAAGGAAAGGAAAGGAAAGGAAAGGAAAGGAAAGGAAAGGAAAGGAAAGGAAAGGAAAGGAAAGGAAAGGAAAGGAAAGGAAAGGAAAGGAAAGGAAAGGAGAGGAGAGGAGAGGAAAGGAAAGGAAAGGAAAGGAAAGGAAAGGAAAGGAAAGGAAAGGAAAGGAAAGGAAAGGAAAGGAAAGGAAAGGAAAGGAAAGGAAAGGAAAGGAAAGGAAAGGAAATGAAAGGAAAGGAAAGGAAAGGAAAGGAAAGGAAAGGAAAGGAAAGGAAAGGAAAGGAAATGAAAGGAAAGGAAAGGAAAAGGAAAGGAAAGGAAAGGAAAGGAAAGGAAAGGAAAGGAAAGGAAAGGAAAGGAAAGGAAAGGAAAGGAAAGGAAAGGAAAGGAAAGGAAAGGAAAGGAAAGGAAAGGAAAGGAGAGGATAGGAAAGGAAAGGAAAGAAAAAGAAAGGAATGCAAAGGCAAGGTAAGAAAAAAAAAAGGAAAAGATAAAAGGAAGGCTGAATGTGAACGGCTGAATAACATAGTAACAAATCAACTAGTGATTTTGCCCTCGATTTGATTCGATTCGATTCTGCTCAAATTCAATCAATGAATTTGAGTGCCAATATTATACATTATATTCATAAATGTTTTTATTTATTTTTATTTTATGCCTAATAAAAACTTCTTACAATATTTGTTGCTTACCTTATAATACGGTTATGATACCTGACCCAATATCCCAATCCATCTGGTCTATACCTAATATTTTTATCGCGTATTATAGTCAGAAAGTGATTGCTTAAGTGTTCAAAATGCAATCCCAGTATCTCAACGCATTCGAACGTCAAATACATAAGCATGGCTGAAGGTAATAAAGTGAATACTAAAAAATTTAGTTGAAATTAAAATTAAAAACAGCACATATAGAAAATAGTAAAAAACAAGATATAAAGTAAATCGCTAAAAGTTGTAATGTAAGCTATTTTTCTTTAAATAATTATTTTATCTCCACTTTTATCGATTTTATTCATTTAATAATTCTCCCTTGTATTTTACTATTTTTATTCTAAAAATAGTTGCCGCTCAACTCTATATCAACTAAATATCTTTTTTTAATATTTATGGTATATTTTATTATTGGTATATTGAATTGTAAAACAGATTTTTCTCTATTATACTCTATTTTGTTTTTATTTCAGTAAAACTGCTTGGAAGTAAGTGACAGTGAATCAGAATAAGCAAATCTACTACTATTTACCTACTCACAGTATTTCGTCTGCAGAAAATTTTTAAATTTCAAGGGATTTGCATACAAAAAGAGTACTTATATTATTAGTATATGTATGAAAACAAAAATAAATATTTCGCCTGAATCTCTAAGAGAAGTAAAGGTTTTACGCTACTGAAAATATATTTTTATTCAATTATAACCAAAACAAAACATTAAAAAAAAAATGTATCACTTTTTAACCATAATTTCAAAATTAATGTGTACGTTAAGCTGTAATAATGGGTTCGAGGTTGTTCAGGCGATCTTAACTACGTCACACTCCTGGGCCAGCTGTCAAATGTCATGCGCAATATCATACCTTGTGTATTCATTGTATCATGATATTTATGTATATAATTATTATATAACGCATCACTCACTGGCACACCAGTTGTTGACAACCACTGCTAGTGAAAGAACGTTTTTACTTGCGAAATTGCGTTTTTATCGTAATAGCGAGTTTTGATACTGAGAGATTTATCATAGAAATTGATACAGATGACATGATATTTAGAATTGTTTACTTACTTACAATTGCAAACTGAATAATGAAAATTATATATTGGGCATACATTGGCAATTTAACCGGTATCCATATAGGAAGATACGTTGCACAGTTGAGATTAAAACTCAACTCTTTGTTAATTTTCATACATAGAGGCATTTCTCTAATAGTTACAAGTGCATAAGCAAAGAAACCTCCAATGTAATAACTTCCTAAAAATAAAAGTATTATTGAACTTATAATAAATTAATATCAGTCTAACCTGTCACATCAGGGCCCTGATTCTAATTGAGATTTCGACTCAAAACATGTCGAAATTAATATGGCGACGTCGAAATGCGACTTTGCGAACCTTGTGGATTTCAGCTGAACTAACCAAACGATGTCACTATTTTCGACTTATCGAAATAAATTTCAACTTCAAGAAAGTGGTTGAAATTTCATTTCGAGTCGAAATTAATCTGACATGACTGACTGGACTGGGAGAAGTGAACTTAGGTTCAGTTTAGGTAGGCGGTGTTTTGATCCTTGCAAGGAAAACTGAGGCAAAAAGTACTAATATGGCTGTGTTTTACGGACATTTGCTAGTTTTGGAGGAATTAGAGAGGTAAGATATCCGACGCTCATAACGGAGGATAAGAAGAATGTTACGGGATACTCAATATTCTTTTTCACTAAGTGATGCTCAATTTAGGCAGCAATTCCGGCTTACTAAACAAGCTGCAAATTATTTAATAAGGGTATTAGAACCATATTTGGAAGGTGTTTATGCCTCTAGGATACCCAAAATGTTTAGGGTTAGTATTACTAAGCTGCAGTAAATTTAAAAATATATTAGAATATAACCACTAAGTCAAATCTTAGTCGATATAACTTAGGATCTCCCACATCGCCTTTTGTTTTTCTTGTCATCTTTTCTTTCAATTCAAAATATAATTGAGAATGGCCAATATTTATGATTTAACAACTCAAACAAGAAAAAAAAGACGTTCACGTAACGTAAACAAAACAAACATTCAACAAGCGTAGTGCAGCCAATAAACAACAAGGCCAATCCAAATTTTCAGCAGTGTCAAAATGATAAAGTAAATATCCCCAGTTTTAACTACAATCGAAATAAATGAGAATCGCTAGCGATTGCGACTGTCATGGCGTAGTCGCTTTTAAATTTCGACATCGAAATGAAATAGAATCAGGGCCCTGGACCTCCCCATATCCGGACAAACAAATTTTTCGAAGATATGAACAGCTCGCGCCTATTTAGTTCTCTACGGTTAGTTAGTTCTCTACTAAGCGGCGGGCAAAGCTACTAGTTGTACATTATAATGCTTACTAAAATATTTAACCCAGCGATTGCTCCATTTGACGAAGTCGTCATATTTTTCTGGTTTGCCGTATACAGAAAAGTCCAGCATATTTTTAAAAAGCTGTTCCCATCGCTTGTACAAATATGTCATCTGAGTAACTATAATCAGTGTTCCAAATCCTGCAGTAAAAACAACGATGTCTTCACTTGTATCTATTTCTGTAATATGATCTAAAAAAAAAAACTTGATTTTGATACTATGATACCTATTACACTGTTGTAATGTTTTTTTGGAAACAGTTTAAAAAAAGTTTGTAGATATATAAATTATTCTTAACCCTCCATCACTCGCACCTCAAAAAATTACACCATCACTCGCGTGTTAGATTTTATCTAATATATGGGTATAGGTCAAATAAATGAGTCATTAGTACTTATTGGTTAAGTTTATTGGCTATTAACTCACAAAAAATGATAAACTTATATTTTTTTAAAACAAAACTGCAAAAAAACTACTAGGTAAACTAAAAAAATTTAATAATGTTGGGTAAACCTGTTTTTCCTTACAGTGCAAAAAGAACATCTTGGTTTTATAGTTGGAGTTGCCCCTTGAGAAACTGATGGCTTTTCTCCGGTTATATTTTGGATCATGAGTCTCAACTGAAAAGGCAGATTTGGGATATTGGAACGTCGTTGAAGATGGGACATTAGAAGTTGCTTGCCAAGCTCCGCAATGTAGCTTCTTCGAGATATTACAATATTAGTATTATTGTTGTAAATTATTTGGCTGTTTATAGTTGAAATATTTAGTAGGTTTCAAAAAACAGTAAACGGCCAGCGATTGCTAAATCAAGTCACCGAGTATACTGCCTTCATTTTATCAACAACATCCACTCCGCCTTTTGTGAGGTTGTAATCAGTAATAATCTCTAGCTTCATGGTATGCTCTTTGGTGTTTTCATCATTTAAACCATTGCTGTGTTGTGTTGAAAGTAGTAGTACATTCTTATTTTTTTGGCACGTATGATACAAGTACACACTTGTTTCCATCGTCACCATATGCAAACATTGTACTACATAAAGGTCTTCCTTTTACGTTTATCAACTCAGGGGGAATTTGTTGTTTGTTTTTACGCAAAGTACCTATCGTTGTCAAGCAATGATCGTTCAATAAAGAGTTGGCTAAGGGTATAGAGGAAAAGTAATGATCCGTAGCTACACTAGATGCATCGTTGGGTAGTTGATATGGTCCTTCAGGTTGTTTGCCGGGGTAAATTTTGAGATTTTGTGTGAAAAATGTTCTAGCGTCCACCAAGGCATAAATCTTGATTCCGTATTTTGCTGGCTTATTGGCTATGAATGCTTCCGACATTTCGTCTATGGTCACATAGAATCCAGGAGTGTATGCAGATAAACAGTTAGTGACAAACATTTTCTTGCCTCTTAGTGGCGTCGTCAAATCTTACAGCTTGAATTATTTGGTGAAATCTTTTCTTGGACATTATAACTGCAAAAATATCTGGAGCTGTGTCATCTAATTTCCAGATTTATTTGTCAGTATTTAAATGGTGCGCTCCCTTTTCCCCAGCAAGGAACAAAAGTCCGATAAACGCTTGCATTTCCTCATAGTCAACATCAGGACAATCCCTAGGGCAAGTATAAAACACTCTCATCATATCCAGTTTTTTATTTGTATATTTTACAATATTATTGATCATAGCATCCGAGAAAACCAATTTGTAGCATTATACTATGGTTTTGGCGCTTTTCTGGACTTGTGTGGACTGCTCAGAATCTGTATTGAGGATACTGTGTTCAGAACGGACATCACTTGTTCTTATCAAAATATAGTGGTTCCACATCGCTGTCTATCTCTTCATACCATTTTAGTAACTGGTTTTCCACTTTCTTGTCCATATTTACCTGAAATAAACCAAAATAGCGCTTATAATAACGGATGTTCAACAATCTATAGGTATTTCACTAAAAATCTTACCTTTTATGATAATATTATAACTTTTCTTAGGTGATCTCTCTAAAAATCAACACGCCTACACTCGCGTAGTTAGATTTTTTCTAACTCTCCGACGAACGCGATCGCTCGCGTGTTAGATTTGAACGATTTGAACTAACAACAACTGCTGTCGGCTATAAGATAATAGATCATCATCCAGCCTCAAGAGTCCACTGCTGAACATAGGCCTCTTCCTCATGTTTCCAACCCCGTCTATCTTGCGCCGCTCTCATCCAGTTTTTATTGAGTCTTCTTAAATCGTCAGTCCATCTTGTAGGTGGTCGACCGACGCTTCTCTTGTCTTCCCTTGGCCTCCATTCCAATAACCTCTTTGTCCATCGCCCATCTGTCATTCTGGCTATGTGTCCTGCCCATCTCCATTTTAGTCTGGCTATCTTCTCGATGATGTCAGTCACTCCGGTTCTTCTCCTGATGTCTTCGTTGGTTATTCTGTCTCGAAGAGTTATTCCTAACATGGACCGCTCCATTCTTCTCTGCGTGACTCTCAGTTTGGTAGCTGCTGCTTTTATTAAGGTAAGTGTTTCTGCTCCGTACGTCAACACTGGGAGGACGCACTGATCAAATACCTTTCTCTTTAGGCATGTGGGCAGCTCACTTTTAAAAATTTCTCTCAGATTTCCAAATGCTGCCCACCCAAGGCCGATTCTTCTCTTCAGTTCATGAGTCTGGTTATCCCTGCGAATCATAATTTCATGTCCCAGGTATTTATATCTATCTACGAGTTCTATTTCTTTCCCACCAATACTGATGTTCTGGTTGGGTACCAAATTGGTCATGATTTTTGTTTTTGAGATATTTAAATTTAAACCTACACTTTCTGTAGCCACAACGAGTTCCTGTACCATCTCTCTTGCCATACCTAGATCTTCAGCTATTATAAGTATATCATCGGCGAAACGTAAGTTGTTTATATATTCTCCATCTATTTTTATTCCCGTTCTATTTTTTTTTTCTTTTAGGTAATAGATACTCCCACCATTATTTAACATAGTTTTATACGAGTCTTCATAGGAGTATTCCTGGTTGCAGAACCCAAAAGAAGCAATATTTCGAAAATTATGGCGAAATATTTAAAAATGTTGGATTTTTTCTAACAGTGCGAGTGATGGAGAATAAGAATGCTATTATGTTGACATCAGAACTCGAAATTTCCAGCATTATTCACTGTCTTTCATCATATCGGGTCATCTTTCTATTACTAAATACCTGAAAACTGTTCTAGGACTTAAACACTCTACATTCTCAGACACAATTCATGGGACATTATAAAATTCCTGAAATTACACCGTAAACGTGCTAAAATTGTACGTGTCAAAGTGACACAATCGGGTTAAGTATTAAATATCAACTCACCGTATGTGATTTTGTAGAAATGAGACATAGCTCCTGCAATAATAACCACAGTAACCAACCTCAGTAAAATACAGCGGCAATAAAAAGTTTTCAAATCTTTTTTATCCTTCTCTGTAGGAAAAATTGAGGCGAAACATAAACTATCCAACGCTAGTTGGAAAGGTTTACAAATACTCGTATCTTCAATCATAGTTTTCATTTTTCCAAGTCAATGCAATCGTCTTACATTTCTAGATTTTATATGGCTTGGATAAAAAAGAATATTATATTATGTTGTTTTGAGAAATTTAGCTTAATATTTTATTTGTTATGTTCAAGTTTTTCTTTGAAAAATATCTTTGCTGTAGAACACGATCTAATTAAAACGGACTTTAATTAAAGAGAAAAGGTATACAAAGGTAGTAAAAGGTTTTTTTTAACGATATTCTAGAAAAACAATACCAAATACAAGGAAGCCTAAGTAACCCAAACTTTGATAAGTACGTTTTTTATGGTAGTTGGGGTTTAAAAGTCACAACGAAAATTGGTTGGATCATATTTTGTTTACAAAACTGTACAAGTAACGTGTATACGAAAATTTTACAAGATCTGGAAAAATAACAATTATTGACCATTTCTCCCACATACCATGAGATAGTAATATATAAGCCAATAACAAAACGATATTTTAACTGTATACAGATCGAGTAAGGGTGACTTTGACTTGTTTTTGGTGAATTTTGAGAATGTCATAACCTCCTTGCTTAGTAAAGCAGACAAACTGATCATACTTGGTGATTTTAATATAAATTTTAAAATTGAATCAGACCCTTCTTTTGATATTCAAAATCTATTAACATTTTTGGTCTAAAAGTAACTATAAACAATTATACTAGAATTACATCCCAGTCCAGTAGCTGCATCGTCAACATTATGACAATTGTTCTGAAAATATCTACAGAGTGGGCGTATTTGAGCCTTGTTTTTCTGACAATCGAGCTAAATTTTTGTTAATTGACTCTGATCATAAAGTTGTTGACACTGATCAAACATTTCAACGGTTTATTTGCTTCTTCTGGTTTTTTCTTCTTCTTCAAGTGCCCTCTCTGCTACGGAGTTTGGCAATCATCATTGCTATTCGTATCTTTGAAGCTGTTGCTCTAAATAATTGGTTAGATGTGCACTGGAACCAGTCTCTTAAATTGCGCAGCCAAGATATACGTCGTCTCCCCACACTTCGTTTGCCCTGAATCTTTCCTTGGATAATTAACTGGAGCAATCGGTACTTTTTCCCTCTCATCACATGACCAAGATATGCCAAGATAAAAGTTGGTCATGCTTGACGTTATCAAACGCCTTGTTGTAATCAATGAAACAAGCAAATACATCTTGATTCACATCCAAACACCTCTGATGACAAGATGTTAAAGGCAAGCTCCCGGAATCCAAACTGAGTTTCTCCGATATCTTCTTCCATATTTCTGTATATTCTATTGTGAATTATTTTGAGGAATATTTTTAATGTGTGGCTCATCAGACTGATCGATTAGCATGTGCCTTCTTGGGACGAGGGACAAACGTTGATTTTAGCCATTCTTCAGGAATTACACTGTTTTCATAAATCTTGTTAAATAAGTCTACTAACAAGTGGATTCGATCTTCGTCTATCAACTTTAGTATATCAGCTGGTAGCTCGTCTGGTCCTGGAGCTTTGCTATTCTTTGATGACTTCACCGCTTGCATTGCTTCTTCTTTGCTTATTTCTGGACCTGGCTCCTCTGGAAAATTATCACAAGGAGGCTGTCTTTGATCGTCAAACAGTTCGTCTATGTATGTCTGTCAATCTTTTAGTTTCTCCTCTGTTTCCATTATCATGTTTTTTTGTTGGTCTATAAGTACTGTCTGCTTCCTGTTTCTATTGTTGATCATTTCTTTAACTTTCTTGTGAAGATAGAACGAATCATATTTGACTTCCAAGTTTTCAATTTCTTTACATTTGTCTTGTAACCATTGTTTTTTAGCGTCGCGGATTTTTCTTTTGATCTCTGTGTTAATTTGCTTATACTGTTCTTCATTATTGCCTTTCGATAGTCTTCGATAATTCATCAATAACAAAATTTCGTCACTCATCCATTCTTTCTGTTTCTTTGGTTTTTCTCTCTTCAGAATATTTTTAGCGGACTCCAGCACGTTCTTTTTAATAATGGCCCAGTGTTTATTAATGTCTAGTTCTGGTATCTTCTCTGTCTTTTCAAGTTTTTCAAGATTTGCCTGAATGCTTGTTTCTACCTGATGTTTAATTGTTTCATCATTTAAACGATTGATATCTATTACCTGTTTGGGCTTAGGTGTTTGTACTCTTTTAAGTTTTATTCGGAATTGTGCCACTACTGGATTGTGGTCTGACCCTATATATGCTCCTGGATACGTTTTCACAGATTCGATTGGGTTTTTATATCTGTTGTTTATGGTTATATAATCTATTTGATTTCGTATAATATGGTCTTTAGTGTCTCCAGGAGATTTCTACGTGTATACTCGTCTTCTTGGTAGTTGATAAAATATGTTTTTAATTATAAAATTCTTCTGGTTTACAAAAGCTTAAACGTGCGCTAGCTAGTACAAAGATGGACTCTTTCTATGATATTAATAATGATCCTGATTTTTTGACAGTATTTCTTACCGAAACTTATAAAAACTTAATATTAAGGTATTTTCTACTAAAATAAGTACGACAAATTGCTCAAAAAACACGATAAAATCGGAAATTACAAAATGCTACAAAGACAGCTTAATGTGATTTTATTACTAATTCCAATAATAAACCTAGGGACTGCTGGAAAATAGTCAATTTCGAAAGAAACATACAAGATCCAGTTCGGTACAACCTGACCTATATCCAGACGAAATAAATCAATTTTTTACTACAATGGCAGTGAATATAATTACATCTCTTTCCAATATGAATGTTGATGTCCTCTTCAATTATATAAATTATCCTTCTCCGATCAAGTCCTTTTTTTTTTCTTCCCGTTGTGGAAGAAGATGTGTCTCAAATAATAAAGTCTCTTCGTAATTCTAATTGTAGGTATGGTCACGAAATTAATAGCAAAATTTTAAAAGAAACTTACCAAATAGTTTTAACACTTTTCACTCATCTTATTAATTTAGTTATATCAACTGAAGTATTTCCGGAAGTACTAAAATACTCAAAAGTACTACCTATCTGCAAAAAAGGTGATTCCTCAAAAACTGACAATTACAAACCCATAAGCATTGTTTCTACTTTTGGGAAGGTGATTGAAAAGGTTGTCAAACAACAATCTAATTTCTATTTTGAGTCAAATAATTACTTTAGCAACTCACAATATGGAATCAGAAGTGCTCGTTCTACTACAAACGCGGTATTTAATGTTGTGAGCGAGGTGATTGAGGGGCTTGAGCGCGACAATCGCATAGCAATTTCTCTTTGCGACTTGTCGAAAGCTTTTAACTGCATTACACACGACATTTTGCTCCACAAATTAAATTACTATAAAATCAGAGGTGTCCCTCTTAAGCTTATAACTTCTTATCTATGTAGCAGTCACCAGGCGGTAGTGTCTAAAGGTCATCTCTCCGATTTTCTATCCGTAAACCATGGTGTCCCACAAGGTTCGGTCTTGGGACCTCTTTTGTTTATTATTTATGTCAACGATTTGTCTAAATTTATATCTTTGTACAAATCCGTACAATTCGCAGATGATACGATATACGTTATATCGTTGGCATCAGGAGACAGAAACAATCAACATGTAGCTTCGCCGTTTTTAAAAAATTTTAAACTGTTTGTCTCTGTGTCGTGTAGTGTTAGTGTACAATTTTATGTTTATGACATTCTCAAAGATTGTTGGATAGGCCAAAATTGACGAAATGCCTCTTAAGATGCTCTAGGAAGAGAAAGTACTTGGGCAAGATTTAATTAATAAACTGTGCTCGATATCTGCCTTTCATTTCATCAAAGTTTAGTATGTTTTTATTTTTAATTTACTAAACTTACAAGTTTAGCATTTCCTTACGAGGAGGAGAGGTGTCATATACTTGACATTTTAGTAGTTCTATGACAGAACACTTGGACGTTGACAGATGTCATGGGACGTTACTCACTTCATTACTTACGGAATTACGTTATGTAGGTTACCACACAAATGTTTTTAATTAGTGAAATAAAGGAACATAAAATACATTCAACACCATTTTCATTACATTACACGTACATTTACAACAGTATTAAACAGCTAAGCTGTAATATTTTCGAAAAAGTTATAAAATAATATCTTGTCAAACATTGCATTTACTGCTCAGAAGAATATATGAGACATTGCAGAACATCCGCTGAACTGCCTACCGTGACTTCATAAATCTTTTTCTGTTTAATGTGTTCTTGTTTGTGATATATTATTTAAGTTACTTTTTATATTTATTTTCTATATACTATGTATTTTTTTTTAACTTCCTACTTCTATCCTAGTACTTGTATGCTATTACCCGAAATATAGTTATTATTAAATTGTAAGGAAATGTCCCAAACCAATATTTAGTATTTTTATAACAGTTAATGTAACCAGTGCAATATCGTCTGCATACGCTATCAGTTGGGCTGAGGATTCGATAATCGTTCCCATAATTTTGGCTGCTCTTACTGCCCCCTCTATGGCAATGTTAAATAATCTTGTTGACAGGGAGTCTCCCTGTCTGACACCTACCTCCATGTGTACTTCATCTGACGGGCCTTCCCTTGTTAAGATTCGTGCCTTGGATTCCTTCATCGTCATTTTCGTGAGACTTATTAGGTTTTCTTGGATGCCTAATTGATTCATATCCTTAATTAGCTCCTCCCTTATTACACTGTCAAAAGCTTGCTTGTAGTCAATAAACAGTATATGTAGATCTATTCCGTGCTCGTAACTTTTTTCGACGATTTGCGTTACAATGTGTATTGCATCTATTGTTGACTTACCTTCCCTGAATCCATGTTGGTATTCACCTATTTTTGTTTTAGTTTCTTTTTCTATTCTTTGTCTGATCAAATTAGTTAATATTTTGTACATTGTATTTAATAACGTGATTCCCCTGTTGTTAGTGCATTTCGCCTTTTTTAGGGATTGGTGTTATCAGACCACAATTCCAGTCGTTCGGCATGCGTTCTTCTTCCCATATTCGTTCTATTAGGTTGTGGATTCTGTGGGCTTACTAGAGATTTAAAAACCATGCAGAACATAATATTAATACTAGATAAAGAAGCAAAGAAGAGAGGGCTAGTAATAAACCAAAGCAAAACGAAATACCTCAAGTGTTCAAGAGAGAATACGAACATAAAGAAAGAAATTAAGCTTGGTGCATATACATTTGAAAGAGTACACCGTTTCAAATACCTGGGAGTGATGGTGAATGACAGAAATGATAGAACGGATGAAATAAATGAACGCATCCTACTGGGTAATAAAACCTACTGGAATTACCAAAAACTCCTGAAAGAAAAGTACATTAGTAAGAAAACCAAATTAAAAATTTACAAGACTGCAATCAGGCCAGTGATCACCTATGGTGCAGAGACGATGTGCCTAACACAAAAAGATGAAATGAGGTTGGAAATCCTAGAGAGAAAGATAATTCGACGAATAATGGGACCGGTGGGAATAAGTGTAGGCGAATTTAGAAGATTAACCAATGAAGAAATTAAAGAAGTCATCGAGGGTGAAGACATAATCAAGTTCGTGAAGACGCAAAGGCTCAGGTGGCTGGGACACACAGAAAGAGCTAACCCAGACTCTACGCTAAAGCGAATAACTGGATGGAGACCAACAAGAAAGAGACCAAAGGGGAGACCCAAAACAAGATGGAGAGATCAAGTCTTAGGAGACATAAGGAAGCTGAGAATCTACAATTGGAAGGAGCGCTGTAAGGACCGGAAAGAATGGAGGAAAATTGTAGACAGGGCCAAGTCACACACGCTGCTATAATAATAAAAAAAACAACAGCGGACTGATTCTCCGCAATAAATAAATCAGAGAGCCCAAAAGGGCGGCAAACACTCCGCCAGGAGTGAATAAGCCATGATGATGATGATGATGATAACAGTTAATGTGCGTAGATAATATGGACATTTTAGTTTTTTTATATTAAAGTAATTTTATTTTCTCTGTTACTGAGGCATTCAATTATTATATGCTTATATGCATTTTATGATGTATTGTTTCTTAGGTTTGTCGAGGTGGGTTGGGTGAAATTTCAGATAAGAAGGTATCAATTATTACGTTTTTTTCTGCATTGACCAACCTTCTATTTAGACCTTTGCTATAAAATGTGTGCTATCAATCATTTTCAAATGTACTTTAACACTAATCTATCAATAGCACTCGAAAATGCTACCACTGTATTTCAAACAGAACTGCTAGTAGAGATAGTGCAAACACTCCTGACCATGGAGCTGCGCGAAGGCGGAGTCAAAATTCACGTAAAGGCAGAAAGGTTCTTTTGTAAACCAAATTTCGTCTACTGCGCCATGGTCAGGAGTGTTTGCACTATCTCTAATAGATATGTGTGCTTAAAAATGTCTCAAACCTAATCTTAATTCATCAAAAATATTTAATTCCTCAGTTGAGCTATAACAAAAGCAATGGAAACAAACTGATATAAACCTATCAACTTCTCCTTGATTTCATTTTGCAAAAAACTTTTTGCTGATTTAAATAGCTCTTATTATTATTATTTAAGGGGTAGAAGTAAAAAATACAGTTATATATTTTATCACATATATTTAGATAAAGTAAATTACTAAACCAATTACAGTTAACAAAGGAAGCTAACAAAGCGAATAAAAAGATATGAATATTTGGCTTTTACCCGGTATCTGGTTTTGTTGCTCTCAGGCATCATCATCTTTATAAGCACCTAAGTCAATTTCTACTATATATAGCTATTATATAATAATGATAACTGTAAGCAACAAGTCTTCTTAGTTATATAAAACTGGTGGCGACATCTAACAGTCAATAGAGATGTTTGAAAAAATAATTTAAGTACATAGGATGTGGGTGTGTCATAATTTTTATTGCCAAACGTTTGTTAGGAGTACTCTGGGAGTTAGCTTTTTACTTGATATATTATAAACAAAGGTTGTTTTAGTGTAATCTTGTGCTATTTTTAGCTGTATATGGTGAGTAATCATATTATTTTGTTGAATAAAAATCATGTAGCTCTTTAGCAACATTGTCAATTGAGTAGTTGAGTTCTTTTTCAGTATAAGATTTTACTATAAAAATTTAAATGAAATATCAACTACCTCCATTTATAAAAGAAAGATAAAAATGTCGTGTATTATTCCTGTCTACCCTAATCTCTCCAATTTATCTAACACAAAGAGAAGTAAATGTGCTATGCTCAATATAATAAACATATGAGTGGAGTGGATATTGTAAACTTATTATTGGGTCTTTACAGAAGTTTAAGTCGTAGTACAAGATGGTATTTTCCATTAGTTAGATGGCTGTTAGATGTCTGTATTTTAAATGCATGGATATTATATCAAAATGACAGTAGAGCCAATCATCTAAATTTTATGCCTCTCAAGAAGTTAAGAATGGAACTAGCTTGGTCAAACACTGGAAAGATCAAAGTAAAGCGAGACCGTCCATCAAGTATGGAAAATACAGATAACCTAATTCGCCATCCTGTTGCTGTTGACTTGATGATGCTACCAGAACAGATGTCTTAGGTCATTGGCCACTTTATACAGCTAAAGGAAGATGTAGATTTTGTAAAACTGGCTAGAAAACTGTGCTGTGTGAAAAATTTAACATACGGCTTTTTGTTTTACACGGAACAAAAATTGGTTTTTATTATTCCGCTGTTAGAATTGGGCCTATATTTATAATTTTTTAGTCTTAGGCACTTTATATGTAAAAGTTTTATTTATTAAATCAATAAAATGTATTTAGCTAAACAGTTATTTACATATGATTATCTAAATGTTGGGATCTTCATTAGTGAAGTTAGTACCAAATAATGTTGCTTGACTGGCAATGTTGCTTCTAGGCAACGAATTCAAAAACCGCTTTCCCCTAGCTCCTTCCGGTTTTTTGTACCACAGGGTGTTATTGAGGGTTATAAAGATTATGTACCCAATAAAATAATTTTACGATATCTCTTTTTGGTGTTGCCAGATACCGGGTTAACAATATAAGAGGTTAAGTATCTCGGGAGATATTCTTGATTGAGAACTTATGCGGAATGGGCACATTCAAAATTGCTTTACTAAAATGGACTGTCGGTTTACAATTCAATCTTTATCTGTTAGTGCTTGTTTTTTGTTTTCTTTTTTTTCTACGTAAAATTTTTTTAAATATTTTAACATTGAAAATGGGTTTTATGCAGAATTCTGAAGTAGTGTTAAATAGGAAAATGAACCTTTAATTACCTGAAAATAAAATGAATTATATTAGTAACATAAAAGCTACACACAAAAATGTATAGTTTAAAGTTTTTTTATTTAAATGGCATACAGCCAGTCACAACATGCTAATTTTCTCTAAACAACGAGATTTTCTAATATAATATAAAAAGATAATGTAAATTGAGTCGCTCAGAATGAGAGTGGCCCAATTAATTTTTTTTGGCAATTGATTTTAAATTGGCTCAACTAACCTTTCGCTTGGAAAAGAATAACAACGAAAAGGTTTAAATACAATACATACCTATCACAAAAAGAGTGAGAAGACTACTATAAAGAACTACTCACAGAAAACCGCCCAGATTTCATAGAGACAGACACAGAACAGGAACAACAACAAAATCAGAATGAAGAACAGATTGAGATAACATTAATCGAAGTAAAGAATTCCATAAAGACTTTAAAGAACAAAAAATCAGGGGGACCAGGAGGAATCGTTAATGAACTAATTAAGTACGGAACGGACAAACTACACAGAATTATACACGAAATGTTCAGTAACGCTATAAAACTGAACGAAATACCAGAAGAATGGTCCAAAGCATATATAACCTCGATACATAAAAAGGGAGATAAGAAGAAATGCGGGAACTACAGAGGCATCAGTGTGATAGCATGTATGGGCAGGTTATATGGAAAAATACTGAAAGAAAAACTGGAAAAATCTATCTCAAATAAAATCGGAGAAGATCAGGCGGGGTTCACGGCAGGAAGATCTTGCGTAGACCACATTTATACTTCTTCTTCTAATGGCGCTACAACCCTTTGTGAGTCTTGGCCTGCTTAACAATGTTCTTCCATTCTGCCCTGTCGGATACTTTCCTTCGCCACTGCCTGATGTTCATGGTTTTAAGATCCCTCTCTACGTCGTCTATCCATCTTTTACGGGGCCTTCCTCTTGTTCTGTTTCCTTGGGGCTTCCATCTCTGGACTACTTTTACAGCTCAATTATCTGGCATTCTTTCTAGGTGACCAAGCCAGTTTAGTCTTTGTGACTTTACAAATCTGACAATATCTGCGCTCTGCATTAGTTCATCCAGCTCGTGATTCATTTTAATTCTCCACGAACCATCGCTGCATTGGGTTGGTCCAAATATCTTCCTTAGTATTTTGCGCTCAAATATTCTCAGTTGATTTTCATCAGTGGTTGAGAGGGTCCACGTTTCACATCCATATGTGACCACTGATCTAATTACTGTTTTGTAGATTCTCAGCTTAGACTCACGATTCAGTAACTTACTTTTCATTAAGTCTTTGTATGCATAAAAGCACTTATTACCGCTAAGAATCCGTGCTTGTATTTCTTGACTGATGTTGTTGTTGTCATTTATTATTGAGCCTAGGTAGGGAAAAGTGGAGGCATATTTGTAGGTATGGTTGTCTACCTTCAGATTCTCATGCTTATTCGATTTTGTGCACTCCATATATTTTGTTTTGCTTTCATTTATATATAGACCAAACGTAGCAGCTTCTCGTTTCAGTTCTATAACTTTTTCGCTTAATACACTTTTGTTGCGGCTTATTATGGCAACATCATCCGCATATGCGCATATTTGCATAGATCTTGTATTAATACAGCCGTTTATATCCAGTTTTCTAACAACAGCTTCTAAAGTTAGATTAAAAAGTGTTGTTGATAAGGCATCCCCTTGTCTAACTCCATTTTCAATATCAAAGGCCTGCAACATATCTCCATCTATTCTCACCATAGCTTTGGAACCCTCCAGAGTCATTCGTATAAGTTTAACCAACTTATTGGGTATCCCTAACATAGATAGTTGCTTTAACATCTTTTGTCGATCTACTCCATCAAACGCCTGTTTGAAATCGATATACAAGTTGTAAATAGGTATGTTATATTCAACACATTTTTCATGTATACCTCTTAACATATGTATTTGGTCAATAGTTGACCTCTTTGGTCTGAAGCCACATTGGTATTCACCAATAATCTCCTCCGAAAACGATTCCAGGCGGCTATATATAATTCCTGATAATATCTTGTAGATGACATTTAAAACTGTTATGCCCCTATAATTTTTGCAGAGTCGTTTGTCTCCCCCTTTGTACATAGGAAGTATGATTCCCACTTTCCAATCTTCTGGGATGACTTCTAGTGTCCATATGCGGTCGATTAGTTTATGGATACGCCTCCATAGCGCATGTCCACCATTCTTTATCAGTTCTGCAGTTATTCCATCTGTGCCAGGTGCTTTGTTATTTTTTAGATGTTTTATGACGTTTACCGTTTCTTCCAATGTTGGTTGCTCAACTAGTTGTTCTGCTGTGTGGTGAATTATCTCTTCATCTTCGTTTTGTTCTTTTTCTGGATTTAACAGCTCTTGAAAATGCTCCTTTCACCTTTTCATTATTTCCTCTTTCTCGCTGATAATTGCCCCATTTTTGTCCTTGCAAACTGTTGATCTTGTTATGTATCCTTGGGTGCATTGCTTGATTTCCTTGTAAAATTTTCTAGCCTCTCTTCTGTTATTATAATCTGTAATTTGTTGTATTTTTCTATTCAACATTTCTCTCTTTTTCCTTCTGCATATTTTCTTTGCATCTTTTCTGAGTTCTTCATATGCCTTTCTATTCGATCGGGAATCCCTTTGTAGACATTTCTGTCTAGCTATATTTTTGCTATTTATTACTTGTTGGCAATCTTGGTCAAACCATTCCTCGTTTCTTTGGCTTGAGGTTTCACCTAATGTTTCCTTTGCCATATTTGTAATTGTTGTTTTGATGATATTCCATTCTTCTTCAATGTTGTTTTGTTCTCCTCTTTCATTTAATATTACTTTTATTTTCTGCTGGTACTCATTCTTCTTTTTAGGATTTTTAAACATATATGTATTCCATTTTCTTTGTTTGGCGCCTTTCTCTTTTCTTACCATTGATATTCTTTGTTTTATCTTCGATATAACCAAGAAATGGTCCGAATCGCAATTTGCGCCTCTATATGTTCTAACATCTGTTACGGAGGTTGCCCACCGCTTAGATATTAATATGTGATCAATTTGATTAAATTTATTAGTACCAGGTATCATCCAGGTTCCTTTATGAATATTTTTATGAGGAAAACACGTACTAACAACTCTTAGTTTGTTTGCCATTGCCAACTGTGCCACTCTCATACCGTTGTTGCTGGTAATATCATGTAAACTATGTTTACCAAAGGATTCTGCATATATTTTCTCTTTTCCCAGCTTCGCGTTCATATAACCCAGAACTATAACTGCATCTCTCTTCGGTGCGTTTTCACATTCTACTTGTAGTTGGTCATAGAATTGGTCGGTTACTAGTTCATCTGCTGCTTCTGTTGGGGCATGGACATTTATACACTCCAACAATTATTTGAAAAAAAAATGGCAAAAAATAGACCAGTACACATGGCATTCATAGATTTAAAAAAGGCATATGACACGGTTTCCAGAAAACAACTATGGAACACGATGAAGGAAATCGGAATAACTCAGAGGTTAATAGAAGCCGTAAAAAACCTTTAGAAAAACAACAAGGTAAGAGTTAAAACCGGCAATAAATACTCCAATGAATTTAAGACCACAAAAGACTTATTGCAGGGATGCTCTACATCTCCGACACTGTTCAAGATATTCCTCGAACAAATATTAAAACCATGGAAAAGGAAATGTGAAGGGATGGGAATACCAATCCGGGACAACTTCTTGTACACATTAAGCTTTGCAGATGACCAAGTGGTAACGGCTCAAGATGAAGAAGATCTGTGCTATATGCTTCGAAAATTAGAAAAGGAATACACAAAAAATGGACTGGAAATAAATCTAGAAAAGACTGAATATTTAACAACATAGCAAGAACCAGTGAGAAACTTGGAAATGGACGATAGTAGGGAAATTAACGGCACTGACAAATTCAAATATTTAGGATTCATACTCAAAATGGAACCACCGAGCAAGAGATAACCAGCAGATTAGAACAGGCAAGAACATGTATTAAACAAATGAACGGGGTACTGTGGGATAGACAGGTTACCAGAAATACAAAGAAGAGAATTTATAACACCTTGGTACGCAGTATAATGATCTATGGAGCAGAGAATTGGGTAATAAATAAACGAAACAGGTCCAAAATCACAGCAACTGAAATGGAGTTTATGAGAAGAAGCTGCAGAGTGACAAAAATGGATAGCATCAGAAATGAGGAGATAAAACGAAGAATGGCAGTAGAACAAGACATACTCAGCTACATCGAAGAAAAAATTTGGTATGGACATGTGAGAAGAACAGATCATACAAGGTGGATAGCAAAGATTTCGGATTGGAGCCCAATAGGAAGGAGGAAAAGAGGTAGACCCCGAAGATCAGAAAGGGATGAAATGGACGAGGCCATAGAAAGACGAGACCTTAGAGATGGAGAATGGCAGAACAGAAAGGACTGGAGACGTTGGCTGAAAGAAGGAAGGCGACGACAGCTGTAAAAATCCTTATATAGATAGATAGAACGTTTCGCTGTATACCAAGAGATGGCGAGAGTTGTACAGTTAATCTGAATTTGGGTTCGAAAATTAGTTTACGGATTTTATTCTTTATTTCCGTTATCCTCTGAGTGACACTTGCAAACGATGTGAAGCTTATAACATAAAATAAGGCAGAAGCAGCTCGAAGTGGACTGAAGGAAGACGCATCGGTGTACTTTTTTGATTTGAAACAAGAATATCTGTTTTGTGTAGAATTATGGCCACATTAATGAACCAATGTTATAGTAGGTGGCGCCACCTAGGTCTAATGGTAAAGCTAATAGTATTTTCACATTATTCATAATAAATAATAGCAAGATACCAAATTTCACTTAAATCGGTTGAATAGTTTTCAATATATCCCTAAAAATAATATAAAAAAATATTAATGAATCACCCTGTAGAAGAAAACTAGCAACATTTTGCCTAAGCAATTTGATCTCAAACGCTTTATTTTGATATCATCTATCACCCATTAGCTAATGTCCAATTAATTATGGGACAACCTGTATATAGCATTTTTAATGAGAGAAGAATGAGAGAAGAACAAAGATTAGGACAAACAAGAACAGCAATCCGACAACTTAACTCAGTATGTTGGGATAGACACCTAAATATGAAGACAAAAACGCAGATTTATAAAACATTAGTGCGAAGTATTATGACATATGGGGCTGAAAATTGGATCATAAACAAGAAAAATAGCAGTAAGATAGTATCAACAGAGATGGAATGCCTGCGAAGATGCTGCAGAGTAACAAGAATGGATAGGAGAAGTAATGACGAAATAAAGCAAAGAACATCAATAGAAACAGACATACTAACATATATAGAACAAAAAAGACTAAAGTGGTATGGACATGTAAGAAGAACTAGCGACAGCAGATGGATAAAGAGTATAACCGAATGGAGCCCCATAGGAAGGAGGAAAAGAGGACGACCCCGAAAATCCTGGAGGAACGAAGTAGACGACGCCATAAGTAAGAGAGGACTAAACGATGGAGAATGGAACAACAGAGAGAAATGGAGACGGTTGAGCGAGGGAAGGCAGTGAATACTGTAGAATCCCTAAATAAATATAAACTAATTATTCTTTATGTGGTTTAATTACAGAAAATGTGAAAGATTTATTTTGCACATGATTACCCCTACCATAACTAAAAGAGCAAAGTCAAGTTGTCCTAATGGTAAGGCTTGCAGTTGAACGGTTATGTTGCTACTCATCAAGATAAATATAATATCCTTCCTTGTCTTAACATCTGTCTTATACCATAATGAATTGTAGACTGCGTCAGTTATGTCTTTATTCTAAAACAAGTTTGTTTTATTTAACAATCAATCATTTAAGGACTTATATAGAGTAAACCTAATAGTTACTGGACACCTAAAACTTGATTTTTATTTCAAATTGTTCTCTATATTTTATTCTTAATCGTCTAAAAATAGGTTTGACAACATTGCAGGTTAATAATGGTATTTTATATACTGGTAATACAATAGTTCTAGTACAAAGTGTGTTTATATCATTAAAAATTAAAAAGAAAAGAAAAAAATTTATTGAACATCACTGAAAACAATGAATTAATTAAAAAGAAGACGTAATTAAAAACTATTTACTGATGAAAACCTTTTCCTAAGAAATAAATAACCTAACCCTCAACTGTGGAGTCAGGCGGACCCCCAGTACTTTTTAAATCCATGTAAAACTTGCAACTTTAGCATTTATGCCTGGCCGCAACATCTACCTTTAAGTTGGTGCACTCGTAAGCCACTTGGATACGCACGTTAACTGTGATTCAGTCATTCAGTGTTGTTTTGAGTAGCCAGCGGTAAAGTTCATTTGGGGTATTACTCCAGTCACTGTGGAGGAAAAGAGGTCAATACCTCTAAATTTTTTATAACTGAATCGATTTTGCTAATAATTTGGAATTAGGCTTATCTTACCTCCCTCTTCAAAAGTTATATATGCGATAGGTGAGCTTTTTATTTTTAAGGGGTGAAATCACCCCTTATTGAAAATAATGAAAAAAATTTATATTAAAGCATTTTATGGATTTAAATCGTGTTAAATTAGGTAATTGAAATATTGTCAATTATATTAATGGATATTGTGTACATTCTCAACCCTTAAATAATCTTAAAAACCACCCCTTTTAATAAAAATAATTGTAAAAAAAATCGTTTAACAGGTTCAAACGCTTTTGTAGTGCATTTATATCATCTACAATGTAATTCTCTGCTTATATAAAATAATTTTGGTTGATTGCAACACTTCAACCCTTAAAAACTACCCCCTATGTCAAAATATATAAAAAAATCTTTTTAAACAACTTCAAAAGTTTTTAATGTACATTTATATTCAAAAATTTCTTTCTTATCAATAAAATATTTTTTGATTGGTTGCTTATTTTCAACCCTTAAAAACCACCTCTATGCTCACGAAACAAATTCCCCTTTGGTACATGTCTAAATAAAAAAATTAAGTATACTCATGCTGTTTTTATTGTAAAAAATTATGCATGAAAATACTTTACATTAGAAAGTATACAAAATATATTTACAAAAATAAAAATTATTTACAATATATCAAATTATTCATTGTCTGAAGCGTCATTCTCGTCGTGTTCTAACTCCACCTCTTCGTCTATTGCAGGACAGTTTTGACAATTGTCGCCAGAGCATATTCCACACGTAGCATTGCAAAATAGACATAGTGTACGAAAGCCACACGCTGAGCCGCAACCCTTTTTGCAATTGCAAAAAATCAGTTTCAATAGTTCTTCTGGTGCAGGTGAACTTGTCATTTTTATTGGTTGTAAAATATCATCACTCTTGAACCATCCCCAATCCGTTATATCAATTTCTTTGTTTCCAAGCTATATCTGAGATTGTAAATAAACTCTTTTGATATGCTCATTCAGGGCACTTACAGTTGGTACAAGAAATGATAATTTAACTGCACTATTTTTAGTTGTGGCCCTAATAAACGATTCGTATCGCATTTGTTCAAGTAATGATGAATAATCTTCGACCTTATTCATTTTGTTCATGTGGGTGTCTTTGGCAAGGCCATACAGCAAAATTGTACAGTATCTCCCAGCTTCTAAAATGTCTTCGAGATCTGAAGTACCCCTGTCATTGGCACTCATTGGCGGCTTGCCCACGAAACTTCAAAGGAGTGTCGGTTCTCTGTGTTCGTTAGTTCTCTGAAGCAAATGTTCAGTTTAGAGGTGCCTATATTATATAAATAACATATATATGTATGTATGTATGTATTATATACATATTTGTGTGAGTGTTCGTGTGTCTGTTACCAGTTTTTCAAATATACTTGAATAAAGCATTTATATATACAGAAAATAAGTTGATGCTCCAAAATATAAATAACATGCTCCAAATTTTTTTTAGAATAACTCCGTTAATTTTTAAGCTACAATGTCCATTAAGAAAATATTTTGAAGGTAATTTCAAAAGCTACAAGACTAAGTAGATTAAAATATGTTAAAATTCTTTCTTTTTAAATAGTAAAGGGCCAAAGTGCTGATTACAGGTGTGTCTGCCGCTGTATCTCAAACTTCAATTGGCTATATCTCTATTATTTTTCGAGCTACAACAAAAATAAAAAAATCAAAATTTTTGTTAAAAAAAAACTACATTTTGGTATAGAACCATTTTTCACGTATCTCTTATAGTTTTAGATTTATTTTAAAAAAATGTAAATTTTTAGATAATTAAATAAAATTTTTTTTAATTTAAACAAGATTTTTTCAAAAAATACGCATTTTAAACAGGCTAAACTTTTAAAACTTATAAATAACACTAAAATAAAATGAATTGTAGAAGATATACGTTTAATTTCAATTCTGATCAAAATAGTGTTACTTATACTGCTCGTTTTTATTTAAAACGCTAGAGTAATTCAAATTCTTTCCTTCGTATTTCGCTTTGTTTTAATCGAAATGGCTTTTAACATAGCTCATTTTAAAGGTTTTTTCTAGCTCTTTAAAAAGTGTTGTATGAGTTTTTATCAAAAAAAATGTCCATTTTCCGATATTTGATGTTAAATGCATCGAGTATAGTATCCCAAAAACAAAAAGTCATCTTCAAACAATTATAAATCGCTTAATATTGTACTTATAAAACTTAATAAAAAAAACATTCTCTTTGTTTTTTTATAAGCTTTTTTTTGCTTATTATAGATTTTTTAATAAAACGCTTTGTTTTTGAGTTATTCGTACAAAATCATTGGAAAACATGTTCTTTTTTGCGAAAAGCTTACTTTTTCAAGTGCGTATAACTCAAAAAGTATTGATTTAGCAAAAAAAATTTATATGACGTTTTTTGTTTAAAATTTGATTCTATATCAATTCCCGGGGTTATTTTGTGTGTAAAAAGTTTAACCTCCTAGATGGGGTGCCAACCACCCCAGGGGTAGAAGCACACATCGACACCATATAACTTATGTTTTTTCAGTAATTTACTACCCACTGTAAAAATTTCAGATAAATCGGTGCAGTTATAAAAAATTTAAAGGGAAAATGCCACAGTAACTGGACTATATGTGTGTTACCGCGACGCTAATAGTGTTTTATTTGTGAAATGGCAGATTCTATCAAAAGAGTGTACATATTTCCGAGAACCTAATTTTGATGAAAGTGTAAGGCGGTGGTATGATAAATTAGAAAGCGAGTTTAGTGATTATGAGGACTACAATGATAAAGATTTTCCTCCAGGTAGTGACCATAACTATGATTCTGAGATGGAAGATCAGGGGGACAATGCTGAAACACAAGAAAATCGGGCTATAGGTGAAGAAGAAGAGGATCAGAAACAACAAATGGAAAGTTTTATTTTGGTAAAAATCGATACGAAAATCGGTACAAATAGTATTGTAGTTGTTATTGAATACCCCAAAGTAAGTCTTACACTAGAATAACTTTATTAGAGGTATACAACACCATGGCCATTAAAACGGTTAAAAAACACAGAAAAAAATTTATTTTTTAATTATAACAAATGCATTTTGTAGATAACAATAGATAGAATGTTCTGTTAAAATATTATGTTAATATCTCAATAAATAGCTGCAGCAATAACATTTTTTGGTGAAAAAAGTTTAAAACTGCTCTCTTGTTAGTTATGAAAATGGATATGGTGTTGTATCCTTTCGAAGTACAGATATTTATGTATGTATATATTTGAATTAAAAAATCAATTTTCAGTGCAATAATATCATACTGCATTTCCAGTTTAACGATTTTATACTTGCTTGTTCAGCTATCTTCTCTCCGGCGTGGCATAGTGTACAGATTCCTGCAAGAAATCCAAAGAGGGATAGAAATCCTGCAGGAACATTTTCCTATAATAATAAAGTCAATAAAAACCAATATTTTAAACTACTCTACAGCTTGCGCAGATCTTTTGTGCATATTTTTATTGATCAATATTACTACTTAATGATTTTTGTCCTTCCGGATACTGCTCATTTGATAAGCTGTACCTACCTTGTTGTAAATTTGATAAATGAGACTTCCAAATAATAAAGGAGCGACGAAAGAATATACACCCAAGCACTTTTTTGCTAAAAGATTTAGTCGTTTTGTTAAGCTAAAATCAAATTAATCATTAATTTGTTAATTGTTAAATATATAATTGTTAATAATAATAAATTATTATATATATATATATATACATATATATATATATATATATATATATATATATATATATATATATATATATATATATATATATATATATATATATATATATATATATATATGTTTAGGAAAGTATTTAGTCTTCTTCTTCCTTTTTGTATGTAGGCTTTAAAGCCTGTTTCTTCTTCAATATTAGCCTCCGAAATTGTTTTAATTTTCTCACCATCTTTTTCTTGGTCTGCCAATACTTCTTCGTCCATTTGGTGACTTATCTCGTGCTATTCGTACTATCCTATCCTCTGCCATTCTACTGATGTGTTCGTTCCACTTCTGTTTCCGTTTTGTCACCAATCCATTTATGTCTTCTATATTGCATGCTCTTCTTATGTTTTCGCTTCTCTCCCTATCCAACAGACTTTTCCATGATATTCGTCGGAGTATTTTCATCTCTGTTGTTTCTAGTAGTCGTCTTGTTTTAGATGTGTCAGGTCTTGCCTCCGCCGTAAACAGATTGAACGAATTTAAAACGGAACATACGAAATCAATGTATTTCGGCTCAACTCCGCTCTAGGTGGTTGGCCAACAAAAGGTTGTCAAATAATTATATTATAAAAATCCAATACTTCAGCGGGCTTCTGGATTCTGAATTCATTCAAGAACAAGTCAAAACTCCACCCAAATAGGTTGCCTAGAATCACTGAAAAAACTAGACTACACAAGCAGTTATTATGCTGTCAAACCACTTATCGCTTCCTTATAGTCCAAGAGATAGAGCCGAAATTTTGAACTGATCAGTAATATGACATTTCTCTATTGGAATATATTCATTGTAACTGGGTTAAAACTTTGCCTTACAGGCGGACGCCCCTCGTGGTACAGGGGGTGGCTATACAGGGATGAAGTTGTCATTTTTTTCGAAAAAATGAACGATCCATAATATGGCTGAAAATTTGCCCAGAGTAAGATCTTGGTATAACTAGACGAAATCCCAAAGGGCGGACGCGAGAGTGGATACATAAGGGGTGGCGGACAGGGGTGAAATTGCAATTTTTTGGGGAAAAATTAACGATAAGTAATATGTCCGCCATTTTCATGGCTCATTATTTAGCCCCTTAAAACTCTAAATCAAAAAGAGCAGACAGTTGGGTTGGTACAGGGAGCCATAAAATGGGGTCAAATGTAGCACTTGCCTGCGCATTTTAGGTCTCGGTAACAATTTTCAAACTGATTTTATTATGATATTTTTATACCGATTGATTTGAAAATTTGTATGCTCACTTCTGTTACTATTCTAAGAAGCGTCAAGTAGAGTTTTCCTCAAAATTTTCCAAAAACATTTCCGTAAATGAAAAGTTTCGTAATTTTTTGAGGTAAAATCTAATTTGTAGAATCCTTTTGATTTTCTGTTAGTTATACCATAATTTTTTTCCAAAAATTTTCAAACGATTTTTCCGATAAGAAAAAAAAATTTAGAAAAACTTTTCTAAAACATTTGATAAAACTCTACGTCATCGTCTGAATCTTTTATAGAATATTTTGTAGTATTAAAATGATATTATGATAATGTTTTTTTTTCAAACTAAAGTCATATTTACTTTACAAATCACATTTTTTTCTTAAATATAAATATTTTACGAATTAATTTTTAATTGAATAAATGTTTGATATTTGATATTTTATTAAATTAAAGTAATTTTATAATGTTAATTATTAAATATTTTTGGTATAACAAATAGTAATTTTACTTATTTTTTATTGCAATAAAAAGGTTTTTAAATTTATATTGCATAAATAATGATTGTTCAGATATAAGAAAAATTTGATTTATTATTACATTAATAATCAAATACAAAATATATTATTTCTATTTATCAATAGATAAAATTCAATTTGTAGAATTCCTTTAACATTTTACAAATAATTATTAATAAAAATCAATTTAATAGTGGAATTATCAATTTTTTAAGTTTTGAAATTTACTTTGTAGATATTTTCAATATTTTTTTTTAACTTTCAAATTGATTGAATTTTTTTTCATTAGTTAATTATAATTTTACAAATTCTGTTTGGACATTAATTTTGCATCATTATTATTTTAAAATATTAAAATAATAATGATGCGCGTTCATTTAGATCAGTAATTCTAGACGCATGCGCTAAATGTAATAAGTATCAAGATGCTTTTATTCAACTTGGTGAAAATGACTTCGATTGTAATGAAGTTTTTGAAACCTTAGAAACTTTCGTATGTCACTTATATGGAACAGGACTGACGAGAACAATTCCAAAAAGAAAAGTAAACGATGTCAGATTTTCACTATTTAACCGGCAGTATAAGTTGCATGATGTGAACGAACCTTAAAAAAAAAACTAAAAAATTTCGATGCTTCAAGCTTACCACCATGTCAAGATGAATTACACCAACATCTACTGCGAGCTCATTATATTTCAAATATTTGGACAAATGCTCATAAAAAAGTACCAACAGAATTGATTGTTGAAGAACATGGTTGGGAGTTTGAAGATGAAACATATAAATTCAAATGGTTTAGTGGACCTCAGATGCCAGAATCAGTTCGAGAAGTAGTGATTGAAAATGAAGCAGATAATGAATGTGATATTATTGAAAGTGAAAGTGACGAAGATGATGAATGTAATGACATCAATGAGAGTGAGAAAAATGACGAAAAATTTTTAAAGTTTTTCTAATTTTTTTTTCTTATGGGAAAAATCGTTTGAAAATTTTTGAAAAAAAATCATGGTATAACTGACAGAAAATCGAAAGAACTCTACAAATTAGATTTTACCTCAAAAAATTACGAAAATTTTCATTTACGGAAATTTTTTTGGAAAATTTTAAGGAAAACTCTACTTGACGCTTTTCAGTATAGTAACAGAAGTGAGCATACAAATTTTCAAATCAATCGGTATAAAAATATTATAATAAAATCAGTTTGAAAATTGTTGCCGAGAACTAAAATGCGCAGGCAAGTGGTACATTTGACCCCGTTTTATGGCTCTCTGTACCAACCCAGCTGTCCGCCCTTTTGGATTTATAGTTTTTAGGGGCTAAATAATGAGCCACGAAAATGGCGGACATATTACTTATCGTTAATTTTTCCCCAAAAAATTGCAACTTCACCCCTGTCCGCCACCCCTTATGTATCCACTCTCGCGTCAGCCCTTTGGGATTTCGTCTAGTTATACCAAGATCTTACACTGGGCAAAGTTTTAGCCATATTATAGATCGTTAATTTTTCCGAAAAAAATTACAACTTCATCCCTGTATAGCCACCCCCTGTACCACGAGGGGCGTCCGCCTGTAAGGCAAAGTCTTAACCCAGTTACAATGAATATATTCCAATAGAGAAATGTCATATTACTGATCAGTTCAAAATTTCGGCTCTATCTCTCCGACTATTAGGCAAGCTCCTCTTTCTTTTAAAGGAGACTGATAGTTGAACGATTCTTTATACAATGTCTATCACCGGGTATGGATTTATTTTTGTCCAAGTTTTATATTGGTCCACTATTTCAAATGCAGTTCAAACAGATATATATTAAATTATATGTTCCGTTTTAAATTGGTTCAATCTGTATGTTAATGTAGGTCTAATTTCTGCTTTATAGATTCTTGTTTTTGTGTCTTGTCTTAGGTGTTTGTTCTTCCAGATTGTGTCATTAAGAGATCCCGCCGCTTTACTTGCTTTTAAGCTTTGTTATAAAACAAAGTTATTATTAACAGTGTATGTATGCAGTGTATGTAGTTGTTATTAACAGTGTAAACTGGAGCTGGATATTAGTGACACACAATATAGGTTCCGCAATGGTATGGGTACCAGAGAGGCACTTTTCCCCTTCAACGTACTGACGCAGAGATGTTTGGATGTTAACCGTCCTCTTTACGTCTGTTTTATAGACCACAATAGAGCATTTGATAAAGTAAAACATGACCTACTCATGGAAAGTCTAAAAAATAAAAACCTAGATGAAAGAGATTTAAGGCTAATAACAAACCTTTATTTCAATCAGCGAGCAATGGTACGAATTGAAAAAGAGACATCTGAATAAATAGAAATAAAGAGAGGAGTCAGGCAAGTTAGGTTATATGTTGAAACTAATTTCAGTTACCTTAAGATGCGTAGATGATACAGCAACCATAAGTTAACGCACTTTCTTCTTTCTTTTATAGAAGATATATGAAGTATACCTGCAAAGCTTTGTTTTAAGACTTTGGAATGCATTGCGATTATCGTTGCCACTTCCCATACTAACAGAGTCATAGCAGCAGCTGAAATAGAAATTGTAATAATCTTCAGAATTCACAATACCTGGCTTAAGAAAATATATCTGTCATTCACTAGTGCTTCAGTTCGGTTAATACAAATCTTATTTAAAATTGATTTCTCGCGCGTAGTGTATACTGTATTCAGAAATTTAGTGTCTCATTATAAAATTTATTTTAATAACAGCTGTAAAACTGAATAATCCCTTGTAAATACTCTGTTGTTGTATAATTATCACAGCTATTCAAGCTGACAGGACCGGCATATAGCCAAGTCAACTGTAGGTTAGTACATATAATCAGATCAAATATTATCATTTAAGCGTAATGTCAAAAAACTCTTTTTATAAACATACAAATTTCCCATAATTATTGTATTCTTTTATTAATCATTATTTTAAGTCTCAACGAAATAAAAGCGCCCAAAATTATGAAAATCTCAATTTAGTCAAATTGACTGGACCGGCCGTGGAAATTAATAAGTTTTGGGAAAACGGGTAATATACCAAACAGCACATTAGAACTGACAAACCCGTATATACAGTTATAATGAGTAAACGTTTAAGTTAATGGACAAATTACTTGGAATTTTTATAACTTTCTACCTGTTATTTATCGTTAATTGTTTTTTAATTTGAAGAGAGTTGTACTATGACAAACTAACACTTAAAAGTCTGCTTTCGACGGAATTGATTGTAAAGTCGTTTGATAATAGGGCAATTTCGCCAGTTAATGAACCGGAAGCAAATCGACAAGGAGGTGATCTCATTCAAGTATTAGAACCTGAACACCGCCAACGAATACATTTATCTACTGATGCAAAACAAATTATCGCCAATGTTTTTCAAATTCTTGTCGAAAAAACATGGACAGTAATGAACCTTACATGAAACGACAACTTTGACTAAAAAGCCATTATCCACAGTCAGAAAAATTGTAAGTAATCCTATTATACCAAGATTAACAATACGGGATAAGAGTATTTCTCGGAAGCTGGATCGTGCAGATGAAGATCTTATTCGTCGCAAAGTGTATGCCTTGTATGAAGAACAAATTGTACCCACACTAGATATATTATTTGACAGGCTTCACGTCGACAACACTGAAATTAAGTGCGGTAGAACAACTGTTTGGAAGTGTTTGCAACGTATAGGGTTTAAATACAAAAAAGTAGATAAAAGATAGGTACTTATGGAATCCAATCGTTTACGGATATGGCGAATGGAATATTTAAACAAAATTAAACAGTATCGTCGAGAGAATCGATCTATTATTTATTTAGATGAAACGTTGTTTGATACTCACGATACGACATCTAAAGTTTGGGTAGATAATAGTCAATCTTGTTCAACAAAAGCTCCTTCTAATAGAGGAAAAATAATAACAATATTCCATGCTGGATCAGTCGATTGATGGGTTCCAAATGCCTTATCTCTATCAGCTAAAAACATCAGTGATTCATGTCTCGATTACCATGACAACACAACTTCAGATATATTTGAAGACTGGTTCAAAAATAAGTTAATACCCAACATACCCCCTAATAGTATTGTAGTTATGGACAATGCAACATATCATAGCAGGCAATTAAATAAAATTCCCAGTTCAAGCGATACGAAAATAACAATACAGAATTACTTGTATGACAAAGATATTTATTTTCCCATAGATAATACTAAAAAGAATTTATTGGACATTTTAAAAAGGTTCGCATTAAAAAAAGAATACTTTTGTGATAATTATGCCGAAAATATGGGTCATACTATTTTAAGACTTCCACCATATTACTGTGTATTTAACCCAATCGAACATATGTGGCATCAACTTAAGTCAACAGTTCGAAGAAATAATACTTCGCCACATTTAAATGCATCTGTCCTGCATTTAATTGAAAAGGAAGTACTCAAAATTGATGCGAATAGTTGGAAAAATGCTGTCTCGCATATCATGAAAGCTGAGAATTCATATTTTCCTACATATAATATACAAAATATTATCATCAATTTAAAAGACGACAGTGATAGTGACACAGATTTAACATAATATCTATGTGATGTAATATTTTATACTCGTTTTGTGTGTGTGTGTGTGTTTTGTGTTTTATTGGCACTGGTTTTCACAACCAACTGGCCAGTCAATTTCATAATGATTTTTTTAGACTATAACTTATCACTAACTCAGGGGAGTAATGTGTAGTGTCTGTGTTAAGTAAATGTCTTGTTACTTTAGTAAAGTCGACGTCATTGTCTTTACAAAGAGATTTACTCGTTTTAAAAGGTTCATATTTATTCATGTTGATTTTCCGTTTCATGTCTAAAAAAGTTTGCAAAAAATGATAAATTTCTTTATTAATAATTTCACGAAAAAAAATATTCTTCACTAAAGGTTGTGCATCACATAAAATTATTAATCAATAATCTTAATACTGAAGAAGAAAGTGATTTTAAATTTAGATATAACTACAAGAAAATGTTATTTTAAAATGTTTGTAGGTATTAAAAATTATGTCCAAGTTTAGATTTATGGCCTTCTAATAATTAAATAATACATTTAAAGTAAAAAGTAAATAAAAAAATATTTTTGCATTTGTTGATTTTGTATATTGAATAAGTTATCTGTTTATGTATTGTTTCCCTTAATTATCTAGATATTTATTTAAATTAAATATGTAATGTAAATGCCAAATAAAATATAAAATTCGTTAAGCCGGCCCTTTTTACTATTTACCTGAAGAGGCAAATCTCTTTATGGCGTCGACTTTATCAGCGGGATACTTTTAAATTCTGCATAAGTCAGTTCTTATAATTGTGAATGAAGTTTACATTCAAAATAGCCGTTGTTTCTAAAAGAACGGTTCATTTCATACAAAAAGTACTAATTTACAAGTTTGTTTAAAATTATCTTAACTATATTTTTTATTTAAAATATTTTTTCTACCATGTACAGATTCTTGGAAAATGAATTTTTCGGTTTTTCCCCCTACGGGTGGAGTGATTTAAGAGGGCAGCGAGGGGGGAAGAGAAACTTATCATTGTACGGCTAAATAAAAATATAATTACATTACCTCCAGCTGTAAATAACACAATTAATATTAGTTGAGAGATACAGAAACAGCACTCTGCAGTTTCACTTAGTTTCCAAGGTAACCATGCTGGGATAATCGTACACAACATATTTATATTATGTTCTTTTCTTAATTTGAAACATTTTTGATTATCTATGTAAGCTGAAAGGTAGAAAATAGTAAGTAAAATTTATAAAAAATATAAAAAAAAAATAAAATGTTTTGAATAAATTTACATTCAGCGGCAAAAATCTTTCGTGAACATAAAGTGCATCCCTACCATATACAGTTACATCAAGAATTGATAGTGGATTATCATCGCAGACTAGCTGTTTCTCAATGATCTCAGCGACCAATTTTACCATTATTATATGACCAATTTAACTGTCTTACTCTTCGTGCAAACTCGGAAGTTAGTTCGGTTTTCATTTATTTATGACTGACTATGTTTACTTTAACCATATTTAGTATACAGCACTAGTTTATTCCAAAATGCATACTGATATCATTTGTGAAAGTTTATACAGTTTTTATCATCTGATCTAGGTGGTTTCGAGTGAAAGCCATTAATTGCATATCATTCATATATAACAGATGATTAAGCTTCGCCACAACAGTATTGTTATTTTTTATGTTAAATTCTGATCAGTAGAGTTCAGTAGCTGAGATAGTGGGTTCATCGCTAGACAGAATAAAAGTAAACTCACCGAGTCTCCATGGAAAATGACCCGGTTAAATGATATATCTTCAATTTCGATATTGGTTTCACCAGGTATTTGAAGGTGAATTTTAGTCTTCCACTAGAGAGATGCAACTCCACAAGAATCACTGAACGATGCACCGGCACATCATATGAGATTCAAATTGCCACCATTTGATGGGAAGTCTTCTTGGTCCATATACCTTAGACAATTTAAAGCTATTGCGACAGTCAATCATTGGACAGAACAAGAAAAGGCTGTTTCCTTGACTGCTACTTTACGAGGCGATCCTGCGGATATCCTAAGATCGATTCCTAAGGGTCAAGACAAACTTTACGGAGATGACCATCTCCAACAAGTCTACAACGCACAACTAAGAAGTAGAATTCAACGACCAAGTGAAAATTTGCAAGAGTTTGAAGCAGATGTTGCTCGTATAGTGCTGTTAGCTTATCCAGAGGCACCAGAAAATATTTTGAAAGAAATTGCTGTAGATATCGTCTTCAATGGTTTGAAAGACAGTGAATTACAGAAAGCTTTACGACTAGCAAGACCAAAAATTCTAGATGAAGCGCTCGCTATTGCCTTAAAACATGAAACAGCTAGTTAAACTTCACGGAGCCATCGAGTAAGAACCATGGAAGAAGGCGACGAACCAAACGATGAACGTCTTCTTGATGATGTCTTCTTGACTGAACAAAACGATGATGCCGAAGAGACGCGAGCCCAGATGTTGGAATTGTGTTGACGTAGGTCACATTCACCGTAATTGCAAGAAAATTCTGATGACCAGACTTGGTGGTCAATGCCGAGAGGGAAGTTTAAAGATGGTCTAAGATGTGGACAATGCCAAATTCCTAACGGCAAAAGCTTTAATGAATTTATGTCAAATTGCGCAGAGAGGAAGAGTGCTAAATTTGGCGTGACCACAGAAGTTCAGCAAGGTCTTGTAAGTGTTCCGCATAACGTCTTTCTAGCCCATTGTGTTGCCAAACAGCTTGAGGTGACTAAAGGAATCTCGTCCATATTCTATAAGAAGTTCGGTCGTTTGGACGAGTTAAAAAATCAGCAGCCTAAGGTTGGAAGAGTACTAAGATTAGAATATGGTCCTCGATATTTGCTATATATTATGGCGACCAGGAAGTCGTATACAGAAAAAGCAAGCTACGAGGATATATGGCGTGCTCTAACTAATTTGAAGAAAATCGTGTTTAATTATGAAATCAAGAATTTGGCCTTACCCAAGATAGGCCATATACCAGAAAATGTAGCATGCTTGAATTGATCTTCCGAGAAACCAGCGTACGAATTACTGTGTGTTGCATTAACTCCAAGAGATCGTATCCTTCAAAGACAGTAGACTGTTATTTCTTCCTGACAGATTTATGCAGAGCTGGAGAGTCCTGTAGATTCCTGTAGATTCCGATACAGTGAAGAAGGTAGTAGTGAAATGAATATTGATCAGTGTATTAGTGTCTGGGGGCTCGGGAGACTGAGACCTCGGAAGCCCCGAAGAAGACATCAGGTGAGTTTTATAATGGTATTAATCTCAGCTCTAGGTTTAATTGTACTAACTGCGGAAATCTTTCCGAACATACATATATATATATATATATATATATATATATATATATATATATATATATATATATATATATATATATACAGATTGAACGAATTTAAAACGGAACATACGAAATCAATGTATTTCGGCTCAACTCCGCTCTAGGTGGTTGGCCAACAAAAGGTTGTCAAATAATTATATTATAAAAATCCAATACTTCAGCGGGCTACTGGATTCGGAACTCATTCAAGAACAAGTCAAAACTCCACCCAAATAGGTTGCCTAGAATCACTGAAAAACTAGACTTAAAAAGCAGTTATTATGCTGTCAATCCACTTATCGCTTCCTTATAGTCCAAGAGATAGGGCCGAATTTATAATGTTAACTATTAAATATTTTTGGTATAACAAATAGTAATTTTACTTATTTTTTATTACAATAAAAAGGTTTTTAAATTTACATTGCATAAATAATGATTGTTCAGATATAAGAAAAATTTGATTTATTATTACATTAATAATCAAATACAAAATATATTATTTCTATTTATCAATAGGTAAAATTCAAATTGTAGAATTCCTTTAACATTTTATAAATAATTATTAATAAAAATCAATTTAATAGTGGAATTATCAATTTTTTAAGTTTTGAAATTTACTTTGTAGATATTTTCAATATTTTTTTGACGTGACAACGTCTTAAATTAGGTTGTGGCTCGGAGTCATTCATGAAAAAGTGTAACGCCCGCTCACGTCTGTTACAGTGAGTCACCGAACGAGAGAGAGGCCCGCCGGACCGGCGAATGCCTTGCGTCTCTCTCCCACTCAAACATGATCGGTCCGCTGCGCGCGCAGCACTAGAGAATTAGGCGCGTTGAATCGGTGCGTGCTTCCGTGCTTGTGTCTCTGTCTTTCTCGAGCGTTCTTGGCGTTCAAGACACATTACAGCAATTTCTCCTATCATCGTCCTATCCTCAACAAAATCACTCAAATAGAAATTAGTTAAGTTTAAGTTTACATATACAATGTTTTAGTAAACAAAATATATTTCTATAGATAAAATTTGTGCAATTCTTATTTTCATTCAATTCCTTGTTCCTATTGTGCAATTTAATAATATTCATATCAATAAATATTCTACCGAGAAAAAGACGTTGTCACGTAAAATCTTCGCCCGTAAAACCGACTTTACAGGCAACCGATTTTTTTTTAACTTTCAAGTTGATTGAATTTTTTTTCATTAGTTAATTATAATTTTACAAATTCTGTTTGGACATTAATTTTGCATCATTATTATTTTAAAATATTAAAATAATAATGATGCGCGTTCATTTAGATCAGTAATTCTAGACGCATGCGCTAAATGTAATAAGTATCAAGATGCTTTTATTCAACTTCGATTTGACTGACTTCGATTGTAATGAAGTTTTTGAAACCTTAGTCACTTATATGGAACAGGACTGACGAGAACAATTCCAAAAAGAAAAGTAAACGATGTCAGATTTTTACTATTTAACCGGCAGTATAAGTTGCATGATGTGAACGAGCCTTAAAAAAAAACTAAAAAATTTCGATGCTTCAAGCTTACCACCATGTCAAGATGAATTACACCAACATCTACTGCGAGCTCATTATATTTCAAATATTTGGACAAATGCTCATAAAAAAGTACCAACAGAATTGATTGTTAAAGAACATGGTTGGGAGTTTGAAGATGAAACATATAAATTCAAATGGTTTAGTGGACCTCAGATGCCAGAATCAGTTCGAGAAGTAGTGATTGAAAATGAAGCAGATAATGAATGTGATATTATTGAAAGTAAAAGTGACGAAGATTATGAATGTGATAACATCAATGAGAGTGAGAAAAATGACGAAGTTTTTCTAAATTTTTTTTTTCTTATCGGAAAAATCGTTTGAAAATTTTTGGAAAAAAATCATGGTATAACTTACAGAAAATTGAAAGGATTCTACAAATTAGATTTTACCTCAAAAAATTACGAAAATTTTCATTTACGGAAATTTTTTTGGAAAATTTTGAGGAAAACTCTACTTGACGCTTCTCAGAATAGTAACAGCAGTAAGCATACAAATTTTCAAATCAATCGGTATAAAAATATCATAATAAAATCAGTTTGAAAATTGTTACAGAGACCTAAAATGCGCAGGCAAGTGGTACATTTGACCCCGTTTTGTGGCTCTCTGTACCAACCCAGCTGTCCGCCCTTTTGGATTTAGAGTTTTTAGGGGCTAAATAATAAGCCATGAAAATGGCGGACATATTACTTATCGTTAATTTTTCCCCAAAAAATTGCAACTTCACCCCTGTCCGCCACCCCTTATGTATCCACTCTCGCGTCCGCCCTTTGGGATTTCGTCTAGTTATACCAAGATCTTACTCTAGGCAAATTTTCAGCCATATTATCGATCGTTAATTTTTCCGAAAAAAATTTCAACTTCATCCCTGTATAGCCACCCCCTGTACCACGAGGGACGTCCGCCTGTAAGGCAAAGTCTTAACCCAGATACAATGAATATATTCCAATAGAGAAATGTCATATTACTGATCAGTTCAAAATTTCGGCTCTATCTCTCCGACTATTAGGCAAACTCCTCTTTCCTTTAAAGGAGACAGATAGTTGAACGATATTTTATACAATGTCTATCACCGGGTATGTATTTATTTTTGTCCAAGTTTTATATTGGTCCACTATTTCAAATGCAGTTCAAACAGACATATATTAAATTGTATGTTCCGTTTTAAATTGGTTCAATCTGTATATATATATATATATATATATATATATATATATATATATATATATATATATATATATATATATATATATATATTGATATGATTGGTGTTTATAGAAATTAATTTATAAGTTACACATTAGATAATATTAGATATTAAATTTGGTTATTTTAATAAGTTATATACTAGAGAATTTTATAAAAATATATTTATGTGAGGGCATTTTTAAGAAATTAGCATATAATAATTGTAAAAAGTTGTATTTTAGTAATTATAATGTGGTAGATATATTTAAGTGAGCCATGTGACTAGGCAACCAACTATACATGTGAGTGACAGACAGATATACATACTCTCCAAGTGACATTTTAAATAATTAGGAATATAAAGTGGGGTTATAATAATAATGTTAGTTTAAAATGTTTAATTTATATACATTTACTGATTTAAGTGTTTATTCTGATCTGAAAAGCCTAAATGTCAACAAAATTATCAATAGAAAATTAACGAATTCTCCAGAATGCAGAATTTGACCTTTGTTTACGGTCGAACATTCGGGAATAATGGTTATGTCTGTGGATCGAACATATACTGTTTCCAGAAAATTCAGACATTTGTGTTTAATGTGTTTAATGGAATAAATCTAACATGATTTCTTACCAGATGGTTCTGGAAGATTGAAAAGATATAAATATCCGTGATTTGGATTCAAGAGGGCAGTTTTAGTAAGAAAGTCCATTCAGTTAGTCAATCAGTTATGAGTTACAGTTACTATGATGGCCAGTTTTAGTATGAAAATTAGTTAGAGGCAGTCAATCAGTTACAATTGTTCAATATAGTGAGTTAAATCAAGATTAAGAAACAGTATAAAGAAAATATTATTGAAGATTAAAAATTATGTTATGTATAAATGATGACAATGGAAGAAGTATTAATTGAATATTAAAATTAAATAATATTTTTGGTGATTGGATATTGATATATTGAAAAGAAGAATAAAAATAAATGCTGTTTGCTGGTTTGCTTGGTGGTTTATAAATGCTGTGAAGAAAAATATCTTAAATTGGTGGAAGCTGATAATTGGAAAAAGTAATTTCACAAAAACAAGGATAACCGAAGCTGAGAAGAAGACATTTGAGTGGTGATTATAATCTATATAGTGGAAAACAGTTCATTTAGGCATTCAGTGACAGAAAGGTACAAAATTTTGTTAATATAATTTAGTTAGTGTCATAACAATTTCAATTTTGAAGATAGTTTGTTTAAATTTTACATTGTCTATAGAATTTAATTAGTTTCATAAGAATTTCAATTTAAAGATAGTTTATTTTAAATTTACATTGGCTAGGTTAGATATATATGTGTGTTTCATAATAGATATAATAAAGATAATTTAAAAAAGTACTTACAAACTAATTCTTTGAGAACCGCGATAAAAACCCTATATTATTAAAAAACACTCATTGCTCATCATTCACAAACAATACATCATAACAATAGATATATATATATATATATATATATATATATATATATATATATATATATATATATATATATATATATATATGTATATATATACGTTCGAATTATCGGCTAAAGTGGTATATATATATATATATATAGCTCTTTTGGTATTTTTTGTTTAAAGAAACCATACATCTTTGTCATATTTTGTTTTGATTTTAATGTGAGAATCATTAACTTTTTAATAGGACATTTTACATAGTCTGCTCTAATAGCATTTTGTCAGTGGCTTGATACAGCAATATTAAGCGAAAATAATTAAACACTTTAATACAAAAATGTAATATAAACCAATTATCTCTAAACGATAGCTTACCAGAGGGTGCATATAACGATGATCCAATTACACAGTAGATTCTACAAAAGAGCGAGATTCTATTATACAATTTTATCTTCTCTGCAAGATTAGGAGGTGTACCAAAAACTGTATATTGAGTGACATCATGTAAAAGTCTCGACCATTCTTTATTATAATATGGAAAAATTGATTCAACGAGTATCAGTGAACTACCACTTACTAGAACAAATAAGTCTTGGCCGAAACCTAGACCAATATTAGCTAAAAAATGATAAAATCAATAAATCACAAAGCTCTTGTCTGAACCGTAAAAATTCAATGTAGTAATAGTAGTTTATTAATATTTTAATGCATAAAAGATAAATAAATAAACTTGTTGATTAAATTTTTGTAATTATTTTTCATTCTAAATTAAAATATAAAGTTCTTTTTTCTCTTGCTAATTTTTTCTTCCTAATCCAATCCATTTCCACAACTTTCGATCGGCTACTTCCTTTAAACATATCAGTGTGATCATCTCCAAACCTATGTCAATAAAGCAAGCCAATAGACATCCTCTAATAAGCCGAAAAAGTTTACATACGTTCCAGGCTGGGGTGCAGCTTGCTGGTTTGATATCTTCTTTAGAGGCCTTTATATGCTGACAAAAATGTTTTATCCAGTCGAAAAATAACTCTTC